>NW_022631024.1:6495813-6967267 GCF_010015895.1 Lontra canadensis | reverse complement strand
TTCCTTCCTTCCTTCCTTCCTTCCTTCCTTCCTTCCTTCCTTCCTTCTTTCCTTCCATGACCCTGTCTGTCTCTCTCTGTCTCTCTTCCCTCTTCCTCTTTCTTCCTTCATTTTTTTTTTTTTGTGCCATCTCTTGGCACAAAACTCTGCCAACCAACTGTGGGAAACCCTGGTGGAGATGGGGCCTCTGGCTACAGAACTCAGGGGACACCTTCAGGCTGACCTGAGTTGGAGGGTGTTGCAGGGCATCCTGGCGCTTGGGCTGCACTCCTCACAGCTGGGGCTGCTAGTGCCTGCCACCCAGGCAGCGAGCTGTGCTGTGGGTAAAAATAGGCTGTACAAGCGGAGAGTGTTAGAACTGCCACCCCAGACAGTTCTCAGCATAAACAAAGCAGCATATGGTGAGGCCCGAGTTGATGGGGATGGGCAGGAAGGGAGGGGAAGTGTGCAGAGGGAATCAGGGAGAAGGAGGAAGGAAGCAGGGCAGGCAAGTCAATGAACTCTGGGTCCAGGCTACCCCAGCTGCCGTCCACATTCTTTTGTGTGATTGGAGACTATTAGGGCTGGGGGACCCCGCCTTGCCCTGTAAAGGTGCAGACACAGAGGTTCAGTGAGAAGCATGGCTGCAGAAGCCAGAAGGAGGCCCAAGTCTAGCAGTTCTTCCATTCCTGAATGCCTAAGCAGGTTCGAGGATGCAGGAGGCCAGAGGCGGGTGGCCAGGGCTGGCGTGGACATCAGGAGTATCAGGTTACTTTTGTCATGCGAAAGCACATGCAGAGAATGGATATGCACTGTAAAAGGACACAACTGAAACACACAGACTGGGGCAGGTCTCTGGACACTCAGTACCTCTCCCCCAGAATTCCTCCAAGACCTTGAGAGAACCTCTGAACAAGTCTGGCCCGGCTGACGGGGGCTGCAAGCAGCCCAATAATCCATTAACAAGACCCCTCTGGGGGGCTTGTGTTTGCAGTGCTGTGTAACTCCTGCTCTGACACTCCTGCTCTGACTCTCCTGCCCCACTTTAGAGATGGGAATCGCAGGGTGGTCATGGTGGGCTGGGTGTAGAAGGCAGGCCATTGAAAACTGAACCCAGGAGCCCAGGCACCCTGGATTTTTTTTTTCTCTCTCTCTCTAACTCACTTTTCAGTAACATGGGAGCTGTAAGATTCTTGGACTCTCATCAGTCACAAGTCATGACCTCTGTGAAGACAGAGACTTCTATCTTCTGTTTTATAAGGTGTCATTCCAAGGCCCAGAAGATATTTCTAGACAGAGTAGGGACCAGGGACTCAATAAATAAATATTTGTGGCATGAATGAATGAATGTGCCTTGGCATTCAGTAACTAAGAATTCTAACCTCAGTTCCCCACCTCACCAGATGCCTCTTCTGGATCCTTGTTCTTTCATCAGGAAGTGGGATCATGGGACCTACCTTGTGGCAACATTGAGGAGATGAAATGAAATGGATATGGAAGGGGTTCAGTAGAATGGTCAGTTCACAGTTATATTCTTGTGGCCAGTATCCTGGTCTCATCCCCATCATCTCTGTTGAAGAGACTTTTCACAGGTTTGGAGAAGGACCCCATAATTAGTTAGGAAGGCTCATCAGGAGTTAAACCCATTGGTTAGTATTGTGTCCATTGTCCTTTATTTCTATAGACATCTCACAATCTGTGTTGTCTTTTCTATTTAACAGGGATTCTTGATAATGTCCTGGACCTCCTTTTCTCTTAAGATTTCTCACTTTTCCCTTGTTGACATGTAAGATTGACAGAAATTCAGCTGGCTCATTGGTACTGGTCACAAGAGAGGACCAGGAGGTCCAACATTCCCAGAAGGCTCATATTTATCCAGACTATTCCCCAGAGCTTATGGATGGGTGGTAAGTGCCACAAGATGCAAAGAGCCACCTAAGAAAAGACGAGTGCCTGGGCAGAACCACTGGGGACAAACACTACAGAATGGATCCAAGACAGCTCAAGGAAGACCTTCCCTCTTGCTTCCTGCCATAGCATGTCTACTGCTGGCGGGCTTTCATGCAAATGATTTGGGGTGTTGATCAGGGAAGGGCTGTGTATCACTTAATTAGTGGAACCTTTTTTGTAGTCAATGTTGTTGTGGTCTTGACTTATATAAGAATTGACCAAAATATGATCTTTCAGGATTAACACATGACATTCATTCTAATAGCAATAAAACATCCTATGATTCAGCAAGCTAATTAATTTCTACCTTTCCCACCTGAGTCAGAACCCAAGACATCTTTCAAGAGGGTTGTGGTACTGGAAACACCAATGACACCCACTTGGACAGCAAATGATTTTCTGGTCTGTGGGAGAGTCATTTGTTGAACAAATACACCTAAAACTATATAAAAATTTTAAATTTTGATTAGTATCATGAATTACAAGCGCAAAGTGCTATAAAAGAAAATTACATAGAAAAAAATTTAGATGTAGTTCTCTTGGAGAGCTTCTTTGAGGAAGTGACATTTTAGCTGAGACCTAAGGGATAAAAAAGTAGCCAAGGGAAGAATGGGGGTGGAGTGCGTGCTGGGCAGGTGAGTGTGAGTGTTCCTGGCCCAAGGTGAGAAAGAGCTTGCTGTCTGAGCATTAAAAAAAGGACTGCTTATTGCATGGAGCACTAGGTGTAGTGCATAAACAATGAATCTTGGAACACTAAAAAAATAAAATTAAATAAAAAAAAAAAAGAGGACTGCTTTTCAGAGAAAAGTCCCAGGCCCTTGTATATATTAGCACTGTGGCTATCTCATGCTTACCTACTGGAGGCTCAGGCTCTCATTCATCACAAAACCTTGCAAGAGCCCTGCCCCCACACTGCTGCATGCTCACTCACTAGCCTTTCTCTTTCAGCAGTGATATGTAATGAAGGAGCTTTCTTCACAACACATGTGACTTGTGACCTTCAGAAGGTTGACTTTGGGACCATCTTGGTGTCAAAGAGAGATGCCACTTCCCCTTACTAACCTCAGCTATTGAGTGAAACAGTAGATTCTCATGTTGAGAGTTGTCACCCATCAGTATCTCCCTGGGTTTGGCAAGGTGTTTGGTACATATTAAAAAAAAACAACAACACAAAAACCAACTCTGTTGATTAAGGAAGGGGATGAGTTATCGTCTGAATGAAAAAGAAGTGCCTGAGCTCTTGAGAGAAAGAATAATTTGTCCATAGGGGATAGAACTTTCCTTTAAGGAGACACCAGATGTGTCATAAACTTCTGGAAGAGTCTCTAGTCTGGGCCGCAGCTGACACTTGAGCCCATGGAAAAAGACCTGTGGGAACCCAGGAGTGTCAGTAGGCAGATGGCTCCAGGTCGATTTGCAACAACCATAAAATGGCCCAGAGGAGGGCCTGCTGGTGGGGATGGACTCCATCTTGACAGCCAGGGATTTATATCCTTGCCTTCTGAGACCTGCACACATGTGCATGGCTCCCTGCTTAGGTCTTGGCTGGACCTTCATATAGATTGGAAGCTGCCCTTCTGGCTTGCATTTTTCTGGAAGATGGCATCTACCGGTGGTCTCAACTGCAACATTGCAGCTCTGGTTTAGCTTTTTGTTCTGTTCTCCTTGACAAAAGAATTTGAATCCCCCATCTCACCTTATGCTGGAACTGCCTGGTGGACAGAAGGGATTGGAGCACTGTGAAAAGAGCCCTATGTGGGGCTGGGAATTTGGGAAAGGGTGTTCAATTCTCAGCTACACTAACTTTCCTTGGCCTAGTCCTGTTCAATGTTTGGTTCTCAGGCTTTCTATCTGTAAAGTGGATTCGATTTGTGGTGTTCCATCTTCCTTCCTTCCTTACGCCTTTCTTCCTGGCTGCTAGCTGTTCATTTTCTCTCTCTCTCTCTCTGCTCTTCAGTGTGGGGAATAGAAAACTCATTTTCTAAATCAGTATTTGTTGCATGAGTGAATTACTAAAATGAAGATTCATTTGGAATCTCAAATTATAAAACAGAAAAAAGAGAAGATTCTCTTATGTAGCAGGGAAGGGGGCCTTGAGTTTCTGTCCCCCAAACAGCCCATGAGCCACTTGGGAAGACCCCTAGAACTCTGGGTACCACCATTTGAAAACAACTGGATGATACCTATTTTTTTGGCTTTAAAATTTGATGATCACTCACACTGTTGTGCTTTACTTAAAAATACCTTGACCGTTTCTGACCGTCTGTAAGTTCAACAAGGAAAGACAAGAATAGGACCAGTCAATCAACAAACTATCAGAATGTCAGAGCACCAGACCTGGACAAAGCCTTGGGGTCATACAGCTTAGTCCTGGTGCCCTCTGTGGTTGATTGGGAGAGGCTGAGTCTGGGACATTGCAAGAATTCTGCAGTTATGGTGCAGGGGGAAAGAGTCAATTAATGATGTCTGCAGTGAGTGCAGGAGTGGGGAGTGGTGGTATGTATGCCATCTGTTTGCCACACATCTGTCCATTAATACTCACGTAATAGTACATATTGGGAACCTAAGGCAAGAAGAACCAAGAGCATAATTGTAGCCCCCAGCTAGTAAGTGGTAGATCTAGGACTCAGCCCAAGTTTGTCTGGCTCTAGTTTTCCTATTTCAAAGCTCAGAAATGCCACAGGGCCCTGGTTGGAGCTGTACTGTTTGGAACCATGCCTATGATTCTTTGATTCCTCACTTCTAGTGTGGGTCTTCAGGATACCTGGGGCTGGGCTCACATTGCTGACCATTTTAACATCTGAGTTCCTTTATTAGATCAGCCTCTGTCCTCTTTCCCTACCTTCTTGCTCAGAACCTCCAGGGACTTTTGGCTGCTGAATTGAGGCTTGTCCCTTGGAGCCACACTTCCTGTTGCTGCTGTCTCTGGTTCTTTTGATACTGCCTGCTCATGACCTCCTCCCCTCCATTACCACACACTCCCCATTCCTCTTCAAGAAGAATGTGGGCTCCTGGAGCAGCTGGAACCCATTCCAGCAGCAGCCACTCACAAGCTGAGCAACCTTGGAGAAATCAGTTCACTTCTCTGAGTCTGTTTCCTCCTCTGCCAAATGGGCACAGTGATAGAATAGTGCCTATTCTAAGGATGACTGTAAAGATTTTGACATACTGTCTATAATGTGCTTTGGACAGGGTCAAGGATTGATAGTTGACTGAGAAATGCCAATTACTATACTACTAATGATGATAATGCTAACTGGTAGAAACCACTTCTCTCGGGCATCATCATCACCATTTGGACACCAAGCTGCTGGCCTGTTCATATCTTCTTGTGATGATTATAGAGAATAATAGCAAAATGGTAGCTCATGGTAATTCTTCCCATTTATTGTTTACTATTTGCCAGTACTTTACATAGATTTATTTATCGATCTCTGTCTATCTACGTATCAACCTATATATCCATCTGTCTATCTTCTTATACTTCCTATTCTCAACATCCCTGTGAGGGAGGTACCATCTTTCTTATTTTATGGGCAAAAGAGGGAGAGTGAGAGAGAGAGAGACTTAGAGAAGAGAAGCAACATGCTCAGGTCATATAGTTGGCACCTGGTCATGCTGGGGTGCTAGAACTTGCACTCCAATCCATCTATTGGTAAAGACTGGGCACTAGCCACCAGGCTACACTTTCTCCCAGTGCTGTACCCAGTGGCCTGGACTTCCTCCTAGCTCTCACTCACCTCCTGGGTGAGTCCAAACCCTCATGCCAGCATTTCTCATTTTGCCATGCACTCGACATGGCAGACTTCCCACTTTCCAGTAATACAGACGCTGAGGACAGGCAGCAGGTTAAAAGACCAGAGAGGTGAAGAAACTTTCCTGGCACCTCCCAGCCACCAAGTGGCCAATTATGGGCATCAGCTCTTTCTCCCTCTCTTTCCCTGGGTGGCCGCCACTAAGCCAACTGCCTTTCTTTGCCAATAGCTGACACACAGAAAGCCGCATATTGGGTCCTCCAAAATGTCACACAAACAGTCTGCATGGCACCCGGATGCAAATAGCGGTGGGCTCCTGTGACATTAATAGTATTGTTTCCTGCCTGAGGAAAGCACAGAGTCAGGGAAATGGCTGGGTGTTTTCAAAGGGCAAGGTAATTCGTGTGACCAACAATAACATTTACAGTTATTTAAGCTTAGATAAGGGTAATTAAATCTCACGCTTCATGGGCTAAGCTGATTGCCTGCAGGGGTCAAGGAGGCCCCCTCCCAGCTCAGCGTCCACAGAGTGATTACCAGGTGCATTGTGAGGCCTCACAGAGAACACGGCTTTCCTCGAAGGCACCAGAGAAGGCACAGCTTCTTTCTTAGCATCTTGGAGGAGGGCAACCATGCTTCCAGTTCAGTGCCTGACCACCCTGTAGAAAATCCAGGCTTTTAGTGGGACAGCTCTGGATTTGAATTCTGGCCCTAAGTACCGGGTGACCTTACAAGTCACTGGACTTCTGTTAGAAGTCATGTCTTGTAGGTTGCTTGTAAAATGGACGAAGCACTTCATCACTGATGTATGATAAATAACGTGATAGAATATAGAATATAAATAACATAATAACATAAAGAACAACTAGCATGTTGGGGGGTCATTTCTAGAAGCCAGACACTGTTCCAGGGAATTCTTACACAGGTTTGCAGTTCATTCTCTCATGGTCCTGCTGGGGCCATCCCTCTTAGACAGAAGACCATCTTCAGACTCATCTCTATAGATGTGTGGCTTGCCCAGGATCCCATGCTATTTTTTAAATATTTTTTATTGACTTATTTTTTGAGCTATAAGTGGCATATAGCCAGCCAATCTGTAATTTGTCAATATTCCACTATGTATCATGTCAAATATGTAAGTTGAAGACATGCTACATGTTGGTTTGTTAGACTTCCATGTTGCAGTTTGATGAGCACCCTGGTGTTAGTTAACACTGCTGTTGCCTCACATAATTATCCTTTCTTTTCTGTTGTGAGAACATTGCAGATCTAGTCTCTTAGCAACTTTGAAGTGTATAATGCAGTATTGTTGACTCTAATCACTATGCTGTGCATTATACCTCCAGGACTTATCTTCTAGCTGCAGGTATGTACCCCATGACCAACAAACCCCTGCTCCCCCTGTTCTAGAAGTCAGAGTGTAACAGGAAACAGATGACACACACTAATGGGAGTGACAAAGGAGAGGCAAGGCAGGGTCTCTTCATGAAAGCATTGGCGAGGAAGGTGGATAGTGAATCAGCCAGGCTATGGGGCAAGGGAGGGAGCAGTTACCAGAACTTGAACAGAGTAGCCATGACCTAGGAGATGGGTGCTCTAAGGAGCTGTGGGTTTGGCCACAAGGAATGAAGTTTTTGAGGGTGGTGTGGAACTGGGCTGGGGTTGGGGGAGGTGTTGATTACTCTGCCCTCACTGTCTTCCAATGCATAGGCTGAACCCATACTCAGTTGGACCAGAGAGGCCAGCTCCAAGGGCACAGAGCCAACTACAAGAGGGTGAGAAGGACATGAGGAAACAAACAAAAAATATCCAGTCCTCTGCCTGGAAGGTGACAGATCCTGCAGGCGTGCTGGGGAAGTCTCCATGCATGCTGCTCCAACCAGAGTGTATGCAGTTAGTGTTAAATAAATGGTAGCTGTTAAGTGTTTGTCTGAGTCTTTCCCCATTCCAGCAGAAGGAAAATACATTATTGTCTCATATCAAGTGGAGACTGGAGGCTCTTCCCCACTTTGAGTTGAGAATAGGGACTTCTCGTTCCATAGGGGGAAGGGACATAAAGGAGATGGGAAATTGCCATCTTACCCCTGGCCAGATAGCCCACGCTGGCTACGTGAAGACTGGGTGGATTGGAGGGAAGGTGGGGAGAATAGCTGGGAAGCAAGAACCAGATGGGGGTTGTGCGGGTCCTGAGGCAGGGTAGAGGTGGTGAGTATGTGGACGAAGCCAAGAACTGTTTTTGGGGGTGCTGCCCAGATGCAGGGACAGGAGGAATCTGCAGTGGGTGAATGCATAGAAGTGGAACTACATTATGCTCTGGGACCAGAAAAGAGCAGCATCAAGAAGTGGACCACCTTCTAGAAAAACATGGGTGTTGGTGACCCACTCACTACTAGCTGATGCCCAGAGAAGTGGAAGCTGTCAAAGAGCGGCTAATTGTTTCAGGAGGATGGCAGAGTTAAGGGATCAATTTATAGAGACGAGTTTTCCAGCTCCGGCAGGTAGAGGCAATTCAGTCCAATTTATGTCTGGCGAAAATGGTCACTTAAGAGGAAAATATTTGCAGATCATTATAAATTCAATCTTGCCCCTAATGCCAACCCCAAGCTGAGGAGAAGGGGGTTTTTATTTTGTTTCTTTCTTTTTCTAAAATCTCAGGGCACAGTCAGTACTGCTTCGGGGTGGAGAGGAAATTCTGTTTGCATGGTTTCTTTCTTCATCTGCAGAATGGGAGAATTAGCTCTGCCCTCTCAAAGCCAGGGGCTGCTGTGAAGATCGAAAGAATGGTTGAGAAGGCCCTTTGTGAACTGAGATGTGGTGTATTTGTCTGATGGATACGGGATTTAACTTTTGAAATTATTATGACATTGCGCGCTGTAACAGAAAAAAAAATCAGTGAGCCTGATTTAAAATCTCCGCTCTTTCACTTACTAGCTGTGTGTCTTTGGGCCCATTAATTTGTCTCTCTGAAACTCTATCATCTCATTTGTAAAATGGGCACAGCACCTTCATGTCAGGGCTATTATGTCACAGGAGCACCTATACGGAAACAGGTAAGACTCTCCAGCACATGGATGGCACAGAGTGTGCACACTGAGGGTGGCAATGATTAGCCGATTGATGAAACCAGGAGAGGGTTCATTAAGGAAAGCCTCCTAAAGTAGCTGCTGTTCGCATCCTCTGAGCACTGTGATTTAGGATTGGCTGTAGGGAGGCTCTTTAAGGAACACTGAAGGAGTTGGTTTGGGGAGGATGAACGCTGTCACGGATGAGAAGAATCCAGGAAGGAGTGGAAGAGCGAAAGTCAGGCATTCTAGGGCAAGAGGCCAAAGGGAGAGTGGGCATGAAGATGGGAATGCCATTCCTTTGGGAGAAATGCCATTCCTTTGGGAGAAATGCCATTCCTTTGGGAAAACAGCAGCACTGAATCTAGAACTTCTGGGCTGGGAAAGTCGTTGAAATGATTGAGTCCACAAGTCAGAAGGTCACACACACACACGGGGGCCAGAGGGGTGACCGGCATGAGTTAAGGTTGCTGAGTTGTCATGCAGGAGTGGCAAGGACTATGGTCACCCAGACAGTGCGTGTTATACCTCCAAGTGTCCGTATTCTAATGTTACAAAACTCTGTGTGGACAAACGAAGCACATGGACCATTGGGTCACAAACGAGAGCCCGGATGTATCCACACTTCACCTTCTAGAAAGCAAGAATAGCACTTCAAGGGACAGGGACTTCCCAAGGTTAGTGGCTGGGGACTGGAAGGGCTGCTGAGAGAGGACAGGCTATTGTAGAATGGAGACCCCCCCACCCTCACCCAGTGGCGTCCT
This sequence comes from Lontra canadensis, assembly GCF_010015895.1. Classification (NCBI taxonomy): domain Eukaryota; kingdom Metazoa; phylum Chordata; class Mammalia; order Carnivora; family Mustelidae; genus Lontra; species Lontra canadensis. The sequence continues at coordinate 6,957,757 of NW_022631024.1, read as the reverse complement.
GGACAGTTTCAGCGAGAAGGAGACTTTTGGGTGGGGGCTAGGAGTTATCCTGTGTGAACTCCAGAAACCACTGGGGATTCAAAGCTGCACGTCTGGTACCTGGTTCCTGTTTGAGCTTCACAGAAATAAGGTGTGTCTGTCCCCAACTGTAGGGGAAGAAAGGGGCTCAGAAACATGAAGGCACCTCCCTGTGGTCACACAGCCAGATGGGCGCATAGCTGAGATCCGGTCCCAGGCTGCTTGGATCCTATACTCTGGTTCTTGCTTCTGCCATATGCTTGATCAAATGGCCTCCTGTTTTTGTGCAGTCATCATATTATCTTCCTTCCTACCTTCATGTTCTCGGGCAGCAGACTCTCAGTGCTGTAAAAAAACTGGACAAACTATTCTCTTCACTCTGTTCCTGGTGGCTCCTGGCCGCTTTACCAGCAGGTAGGGCACAGAGCATGGGCCTCCCACTGACACTTTTAATGCAACAGAATGAGAGCGGAGGCCAGCGAGTCAGGTGCTGTTGGAAACCTTGCGTCACCATCAAAAGTAGGCCCCAGGGCAGCGTGGCCCATGGGAAACTGTTGGGGCCCAGGTGGGTTTCTGAGCTTTCCAGAGCCTCGGTCCTCTTGTTCTTGGTCATTTTCATTTCTCTGGATGACAGTGAGCTCCAAGACAGTGTGATGTTTGCAGAGCTGCCTGCTGGTAGGCTGCAAATGTTTTAGAATTCCAGAAAGGCTTTTCTATTACCGGTTTCATGGTTTAAGACCCAGCCCTGCAGGAAGTGTCATTGAATCCTCTGATTCCAGCTTGCCTGGCTAGTCTCATCGCCCACCAGCTCCTGCCCACCCCCTCCATGCCCCACCCCACATACACACACGCACAAACACATCGCCCCACCCCTCACCCCCGTAACATGCACACATGTGCACACACTTATATACACACCTATATGCTCACACAGACCTATGCACACTCATATACACATGCTCCCTTGAACACACATACACTGACCCCTACACATGCATGTACACACCAAATTATACAAACACATGCACACACACACCCATACATATGCACTTATACATAGCTGTATACACATGCACACATGCACACCCACTCCACACATGTATCCACACACATGCATTATACACACATGTGCACACACATACACACAAACCCATACGTGCCCATGTACACACCAATAGAAATGTGCACACACATAAACACACATACACATGCACACATGTATGCCCATGTTCACGCATGCATACACACACCCATAAATACGTGCATACACACTTATGCTTATACACATACACAAATGCACCTATACACCCATACACATTCCCACACACAAAAACACAATGCATACTCATACACATATGTACACACACAAACACATACACATGTACCCATATACAACTAGACACGCATTCATACCCATGCGCGCACACACACACACACACACACACACACAAACACACGTACAGAAACATCACTCAGTCTCTAGTAAGAATAGATGTCTTTTTCTTCTTTCTGCATTCCGTGATTCAGAAAGCTGTTTCGCATTAGATTCACTCTTTGTCCTTCCCGGAGTCATCCACATAGTAGCCATCTCTCAGTTGTTTCTGGAAGAAGCTTCTCCCTGGAGAGCAGACCCCTCTCACTGTCAGGGACATCTGCGGCAGCTGCCAACTGTATGGCCCTAACAAAGTGACTCAGGATACCTGAAGGGCACTCCTTGCCCCTTCTTCCTCGCTACAGGTGTGCACAGTGATCTGTTTGGAGGCAGAGTGTTTTTTTTTGGGGGGGGGTGGGGGTTGCTGATGTAGATGTTGAAGGAGAACCTTCTTCTTGCTCTGCAAGCATGTTAGCTCAGAGCTGCCCAGAGGTCTCATCCAGCCTGTGCAAGATGCCTCTCCGAGAAGGAAGCTGACAAGAGTTGAGCTAGGTTGGAAGTAAGAGAGAAAGACCTACGGACATAACCTCCTTGGATCCAACCATCCTAGAAGTCAGCTCTGTCCCTTAGACTTCCCAGTTGTATAAGTAAGTTGATTTCCCTGTTTTTTGCTGACAGTATTTTAAGACTTTGTGGTTACTTGTTGTTACTTGCAACCCTGAGTCCTCATGTTATGAACAACACAATGCTAACTGTTCAGTCTTTATGGTATCTTCTGGTCCTTGTAGAAGTTCCCCAGTGTGGATATTATGCCCATTTCAGTGACCAGGAAGGTGAAACTCAGCAAGGTAGAATCACTTATCCAAAGCCATCCCTCCCCCATCCCTCCTAATAGCCTCCATCATTTTAAAGGTTTTTGCCTGAAAGTGGCACGTGTCACTTCCACCCATGTTTCATTGGCTGAGGTGAATCCAGTCACCCTGCAGACTTCAAGTAGGCAGAAAGAGCAGTGCTACCATGTGCTTGGAAGGAGAACTGAGTATTTGTGGATGATGGCTTCAATGATTACCACATGTCGTGTCACAGGGTTCTCCACAGAGGAAGGACTTTGACTTTGTCTTATTCATCCCCAAAGCCCTGGACCCTAGACCAGGGGCTACTAGGAAGAAAGGTTTGGAAGTGTGTGCTCAATGGACTACAGAGCTTATCATGTAGGACCAATTGCACCTATCTGTGACAAAAGTCTTTAGAACACGGATTATCATTATCTCTGTACCCCCATTACCTGGCACAGCGCCTGGCAGTGAGTAGATGCTCACTGAATATTCACCAAAGGCATGAGTATGGGATTGTTGATATGTGGTATCTGCTCACAGTGGGGACTGCTGTTTCTTTTCATCTGGTTGGGTGCCATATGAAAGACTGGAGCAGGAAATCCAGAAATGAGAATGCATCAGGATAAGATTCCAAAGAGAGAAGGGACAGTGCATGCCAGCCTGGAGTGAAAGGAAAGACTTGGACAAGGTTAGTGGGAACCAAACCAAATACCAGGGGACTCCAAGATGATGTTGGGCTGAGTTTAGAAATCAGTTTCCTCTTTCCAGATTGGAGATGGTAGAGAATGAGACATGATCCAGGGAACCCAGAAGATATGTGAAAACCGAAGCTATTGTATAGGAGGAGAGCTTGTTTACTTTTTACTTGCTCCACGGTATGTCTTTCTTCTTTCCGATTGGAACAGTAGTCTCTCTGCATGTGAGAAAAATGTCTCAAGCTGCATCAGTACTGGATTTCCTCCTGGATTGTAAGCTCCCTGAGGGCCACCACTGTCTTCTTTATCAATTCCACATCAGTATCCCAACACAGGACCTTGCATACACTAGTAACAGAGTAAATGTTAGTTGGCTTGTGCATACCAATGTGCACATGTGAATCCACAGAAAACAGGAGACTATTCCCAGCCAAGTCAGAAGATTCTGAGTAGCAGTTAAAACAGAGTCCTCACAGAAATATTATTATGAGACAGAAACACTGCTCACTCCCCATTATCCTCAGGAAGTAGGTGGTTCTCTGGAGTAGGGGTATTTAGACAAATATGGGCTAAACTATTCAAACACAGAGAATTTTTTTAAAAAATATTTATTAAGAAGGAAATAGAATGCACAGTCACATGCAGGGTAAGGTAGAGAGGGAGGGAGAGAGAAGCAGACTCCCTGCTGAGCGTGGAGACTGATATGGGTCTAGATCCCTGGAGCCTGAGGTCATGACCTGAGCTGAAATCAAGAGTCAGATGCTCAACTGACTGAGCCACCCAGACTCCCCAAACACAGGGAATTTTAGAAGGCAGGAAGAGAGGGAGGGAGGAAAGAAAAAGAGAAAGGGGAAAGAAGGAAGGAAAAAAGGGAGGGAGGGAGGAAGGAAAGCAAGCGGGAGGGAGGGAGAAAGGAAGAAAGAGGAAGAAACAAACAAGCAAGCAAACAAAAAACCAGACCACCCAGTAGGGTATCATCTAACCAGATCACGTAATTCCCCTATTTGTAAGCAGTCTCTTGACTCTACCATTTTGAGAACACTCAGTGTTGCCCCTACGATCATCCCATACTGCATGATGTCACCACAAGGCAACACTCTTGGGGACACTGGCATATGCAGGGCCACTAGACCCTGCACTAGATCTCTGTGCTTTGTGAGTTCACTGGGCTGATGTTTACCATCCTCTGCTTTTACTGTCCTCTCTAAGTCAGATTGTTAGCTATAAACATTGGGGTACAGATGGCCCTTCTTTTCACTACATCACGGTCGCCAAACTGTAGAAAGAACCAAGATGCCCTTCAACAGATAAATGGATAAGGAAGATGTGGTCCATATACACTATGGAGTATTATGCCTCCATTAGAAAGGATAAATACCCAACTTTTGTATCAACATGGACGGGACTGGAAGATACTATGCTGAGTGAAATAACTCAAGCAGAGAGAGTCAATTATCATATGGTTTCACTTATTTGTGGAGCATAACAAATAGCATGGAGGACAAGGGGAGATGGAGAGGAGAAGGGAGTTGAGGGAAATTGGAAGGGGAGGTGAACCATGAGAGACTATGGACTCTAAAAAACAACCTGAGGGTTTTGAAGGGGCGGGGGGTGGGAGGTTGGGGGAGCCAGGTGGTGGGTATTATGGAGGGCATGTATTGCATGGAACACTGGGTGTGGTGCAAAAACAATGAATACTGTTACGCTGAAAAGAAATAATAATAAAAAAAAGTCAGATTGTTAGCTATTATGTCATTTCACATGGGTGTCCAGGTCCTTGCCTACTAGTGATCTCCCAGGACTCCATAAATGAGATAAGTAAGCCTTAACATTCATTTGAATGAACACATAGTGAGCACCCCTATTTTTCAAACAATGTGCAGTATGTAATTTAGAAGGTATGAGGTCTCTTCTGGGGCAGCACAACGCTGAGGTTAAAAATATGGGTTGTATCTGATGCTTGGGGCACAGCCTTTTTTCTGTCTTTTAGTCACTGGGTGACCTCTGGCGTATTAACAGCCCTCTTTAAGATACAATTCATATGGTCATAAATTGGGGATAATGACAGTGCCTACCTCAGAGGTTTGATGGGGAGGATTAATCGTAGGATGATTGGAACTGTTGGATATTGTTTTCTGTATAAGTAGCTTAGCGTCAGGAACAGGAGATAAGACTCATAGATAAAAGTATGCATGGGAAGGTCACTTCTTGATGGGGAGGGTGGTACCCCAGGGAAGAAGCAATGAGATGGAGGCTTGAGGAGCCAGGAGGATGCTTGGAAGGGAGGAGAAAGATGATCCATGCAGAAAGAACACGGAGTGGTAGAGAATTTGGAGATGAAGGGGCTTGTCCAGGAACAGACGGCCCTGGGTATTGAAACAGCACAAGATAAGATGAGAAATACAAGCCGAGTATAGACCAGGGGTTCGCAAACTATGGCCCGAGGGCCATGTTGGCCCACTGCTTGTTTTCATATAGCTGGAGAACTAAACATGTTTTCTTTTTCATTTTTAAATGGTTGGAAAAAGAAAAGAGGAAGGCTATTTTGTGATACATGAAAATGATATGAAATAGAAGTCTCCATGCCCACAAATTAAGTTTTATTGGAATATTGTCACTCTGTTTCATTTATGTATTATGTATGGCTGCTTTCTGGTGACAAAGGCAGAGTGGAGTAGTTGAGAAAGACACTCTAGGGCAGGCAAAGCTTAAAATATATTTACCATTTTGTCCTTTATGGAAAAAGTTTACTGATCCCTGGTCTAGACGCTCAAGTGACTTGAATGTTTAACTGAAGAATTAGACCTTAACCTGTAGGCACCAGGGAGACAGAGAGCTGGGGAAATGGCAGGAGCAGGGATGAAAATGTCACCCTTCCAGATTATCAGGGGCTCTCCACACCCCCAGAAAGCTCCCATCTCTTCTGTGACGTCCTCCAAACGTGCACTTCCCCCAAACGTCCATCTTTGGAAGAGACAAACACACTCTTCTCCCTTTCCATGTTTGGATTTTTTTTGTTTAAGAGTATTCAAATGGGCTTTCTACCTTCCATACTAAGTGCAGAGAGCTCTGGGCCCCATGCTGATCAGACTGGGCGCCATTCCGTAAATCATTTTGTGCAATTTCGTGTTCTCTCTCTCTGAAAGAAGGAGAATTAGTTTGATAGATTAAAGCCTTTTCCTTATTGGAATGGGCATTCTGTCTCTTTCTTTCAGCGCTCGTCCACTGTCTCTTGATGCCTCCCAGGTAGGGAGGCCCTAATTTCCCCGAGTCGCTCTTGGTGAAGCAATTTCCTCTCTCTGCCAGCCCTACGGGGTCTCATTTGTCGAATGAGGGGGACTCTGGCTAGGGTGGAAAATGGAAGAGACAAGAAGGTGACCCGCTCCTTTCTGCTGTGGTTCTATGTTGTAAAATATTTCCAACTTAGAGGCAGATGCCCCTGGTTGTTGGTCAAGGGGGTTTCTTTTAACTTTGGCCTTTGCAAGGGCTGTAGAAGGACATATGGAGACTAATTGGGCCCCCACTGTGGGATAAACGGGACACGGGGCTCAGTGAATTAAAAATGAAATAGCTACATTTACAACCCCACATTATGTACAGGCATCACATGAGTAAACACCTGGTTTTAATGGCTAATTCCTCCTTACGAGGATTTTGGTGAACTTAGTAGTGCTTATACTTTGGCGTTTTAAGGAATCGCCTGGGGAGTGTGTTAAAATGCAGATTCCTGGCCCCCACCTCCTGGGATTCCGCTTTGGTAGGTCTTAGGTCACACTCAGGAATCTGTATTTTTAACAAAATCCCTGGATGATTCTGAAGCTTGGTGGTCCCAGGACACCCCTTGAGAAATGCTGTCTTAAGATAACATCTTGCCCTGGTGATTTTCCTAAGCTGGCATGAGATACCACCACTCCAAGTATCTAACACACAGAGGCCGCATGACCAACAGGGACAATGGGCATCCCTGGTGTAAGTTTTCCCATTATCTTGGTCATTATTGGGATTTTTCATTGCTGCATGTCTAATCCACGTGGTGTGCATTCATAGCCTGTGCTGATTCATACTGGATTCATGATGAACTTTTGGGGACTTCTGCTTCCTCCTGCATAGAATGGAAAGATAAATCCCTAGCTTCCTGAGACTATCTGCGGTTATACTAAATGCTAGGGATTCTCAAGCTATCAACTTGCAGTTCAATTGCTTTGCTCCAGCTCCTAATTACATTTGCATAAATCCATGGAGGCAAGTTTAGAGGGGCCTCTTTCCTAGGCTCCATGGTCTTCCTATGGAGTTCTTTACCTGGTGATGCTCTCTGCTATTATAGGAGTTGGTTTTTGGACCCCCACAATGAAATACATACAGTGTCATTCATTGCCGTCTGCTGTAAGAGGTGGGCTGGAAAGAAGTCTGTGTCAGGAGTCAGGAAAGCTGGGTCTGCCCAGACGTTATATCTAGTACCACACCTAGCTTCTATCAACATGGGGACACAAATAACACACACTTTTCTTTTTCTTTTCATATTGATTTCTATTCATAGTTTTTTAAAATTTTTTCTATTGATAATGTTTCTATTCATACCACTCAGCATGGCAAAACTATATTCCTAATGGAAATCACTAGAGCTGGATTTCAATATCACCTGGGCACATTGTTATACCTTTTATACTCACCTAACTTCCAACTGTTGCAACGACCACTTCATCCAATCAGTGACTCCCAAATGGAGAACAGTCACTCTCCCTGAAGCTTCCCTTAAGAATGTAACCTTTTCCAAGGAGTGTTCAGAGTTAAGATGTTCTTTTTAGAACTTTTAAGTCCTTGGAACTTTGTGTTAAGAGTCTTTTATTCTTAAAAAAAAAAAGGTTCTTTATTCTTGAAGGAGATCATCTAGGGCTACCACACTACTGTGTATTGAATATTGTTCTGGGCATCAGGGCTGGAAGAATGAACAGGTGGTGTCTCCGGTTTTGAGAAACCAATAGAATGGTGAGAAAGATAGATCTAAAAAATAAAACAAAAAAATCCCAGAAGTGTTATGGGTTAAACTAAAGGTTTATGTAAAATATATGGGGACATGAAAATTAGCAGAAAGGTTGAGGGCCTGGGGAAAGGAGTGGTTGGAAAAGCCATCCAGGGGAGATGTGTCCTGGAAGCAGGCTTGGGGAAGAGGAGGAGCTCCTGCATGAGCTCTGGGACTCAGGGAGAGTCCAGAAATGGGCATGAGCACATGCAAAGGCCCTGAGGCAAGACATTCACTTACTCATTTGCTCAATCATTCAAAAAAAAAAAAGAAAGAAAGAAAGAAAAGAAAAGAAGAAAAGAAAAGAAAAGAAAAGAAAAGAAAAGAAAAGAAAAGAAAAAAAGCAACTTTTGAGGGATCTAACTAGTTCAGGCACAACGTCATGGGTTTGCATGAAGATAAATTGATGGCATATTTGGGGAAAGAGGATGAATCTTATTTTCATAGTAGGGGATGCTTACAAAATACAAATCTGGAAAAGTATTTTAGGGCATATGGCATAGAATTTTACAAACCAGTAGAAGATATTTTTGGGCAAGATAGAGACCCCACAGTGTGTAAGAAAAGAGGGACTCAATCCACAGAGTGCAATGGGTACACATAGAGAGGATCCTAAGAGATAAAGCTATAGATAAATAGGATCTCTGACTTCCTAAAGCCTCACCCTCACCCTGCCCTTGTCAACCAAAGACCACTCTCTAAAGCAACCACTTCACCCTAGATCCGAAAGCTTCCCAGGAGCCTGGAGTCACATCAGCCTTCCTTTGGTGTCTTTGCTATGATTGATAATTTGTACCAAATTCATTTTGGGAGGTTGTTTTTCTTCCCTGACATACATCACAGGATATTTTTATAGTTTGATGAATCTAACACATCTGTGTAATCACACAGTTTCCAGAAATCCAGATGTTCCCCAGAGCACCTCTGGCTCCCACGCTCTTGCAAACATTTGCTGTAAACACCAAAGGCTGTTTGTTGGTTTTAATGTTCTAGCTCATCTCATTACCCCGTGAAGGTGAAAGATTGAAGCCAGATAGTGTTGCCAGTAAATGTTTTCGTCCCTAATGCATCTATTTCTAGCGACTGATTAGTATGCGGCAGGGCCCACAGACCGATGCTGTCTAAATGGCCAATCGCATTCCGCCTGCTGTGGTACAGAGAAGGAAGTCGGGCCGGTGTGCAGAGCCCCTTCTGGTTTTTGGCCTGAGGTCTTCAGCTGAACAGAGTGCCCAGCCAGCTGAGATGAGACAGGGAAAAACAAAGGACCTTTATCAAGTCCCATATCACTGGTTACTGGGATGACTTTTAAAAAGTGAATGAGTTTGGGGTGCCTGGGTGGCTCAGTGGGTAAGCCTCTGCCTTCAGCTCAGGTCATGATCCCAGAGTCCTGGGATCGAGTCCCGCATCGGGCTCCTTGCTCAGCTGGGAGCCTGACTCTCCCTCTGCCTGCTGGTCCCCTTGCGTGAGCTCTCTCTCTGACAAAAATAAACAAATAAAAAAATCTTTAAAAAGTGAATGAGTTTAAGTATTTGTTCACAATCACCTAAAATATGGACAAATCTTAACAAAAGGTAGCTATAATCATTGCTAACACAACCATCAGTCCATAATGGAAGACATGTTCACCTGTCTTTAAGAAGCTCTGTGGTAGTGGAATTTAACTGCAAAGTTGGGGAGAGAAAACTGAAATGGGAGTCAGGGGTTCAGACTAGAGTCTCTTATAGTCTCTTATGCTCTTAGGCAAGTCTTCCCCTTCTATAGATAACCAGGTTGTTTATTTGTGAAGGGAACACATTACTTCAGATGATACCTAAGGCCCTCCCAGTTCCAATGCAGCTGACTCTCTCAGCCTAAGGGACTGGTGCATGGAAAGCAAGAGGGAGAATCTTTAACCCAAGAGGTTGCTAACTGATCCCTCTGGAATGGAGAGTGTAGCTACCTTTGCTTTGGAGAGCTTTAAACAGCAGACAGGAGATTGTTTTAAGTGAAGAGACTTTGCCATTTCTGTTCCTTCTGGTGGAAGTCCCCTTCAAGCCCCCCATCTCAGTTTTCAACCCCCCCATCTCAGTTGAGTTCTTATACCTCATTGAGGCCTTCCTCTGATCCTGCCCAGTGGCCCTCACCAATGGGATAAATTAAGATCCCTCTGTTTTTATGTCACTCAGCTTCACCAATTGAGACTATGTATTTTGTAATTATTTGATGACTCCCATTGCACTGAAATCTCTCCCTCTCCATAAGAGTCTGGACCAGGTCTATTTTGACCATCACCATTTTACTCATACCTGAATGTGTGGATAAATAAATGAATGAAGTATTGTCTGTGGGAAGGGAAATGGGTTAGACATACTCTTTCTGGGGTCTTGGAGCCCCAGGGTCCTTTACAGAATGGGGATTTGGGGATACAAAGTGTTGGGCAAATACAAACACTGGCCAAAAAATCAGAAAAGAAACACTTAATATCAAGGACAACATCCAACTTTGGAGAAAGAATGGACAGCAAAAGGAGCAGAATGAATGTATTGTTAAAGAGAAAACAAAAAAAGAACAAAGAAAAGCAAATGCAGGGCAAAAAGTTTGAGTGTGGGAAAGACAGGGATGATTTTCTGACAGGAGCCTGAAGATCAAGGATGGCACCAAACACATTAAATATTTCACAATGATTATCAACTTATTAAGACAGAAAGATTGATTTATTCTTATGTTCTGGAGAGAGACTTGTGAGAAGCAATAACCCATCTCAAGCACAATAAGCTTGTCTTAATCAGAACAGATAAAGTTTAGAGGATTGAGGGAGATTAATTGATGAAAGAATGAGTCCCTGGGGTTGTGTGGGGAGGCAGTGTGGTGAAGGGGAGGAAGGGAGGAGGGAGCCCTGCAGATTTGGGCTGAAGACTGGCTCATCCCTCGGCAGCTGGGTGACCTTGGGCAAGTCCCCTTCTCTCTCCCAATCTCAGTTTCCTTTTGTTTAGAACAAAGGTTGATAAATGAGGACCCATACCAAATCCAGTCCCTCACTTGTTCGTTTTTTTTTTTAATAAAGTTTTATTGAAACATCCTTTGTCAATGCTTGCTTTGTGTTACAATGATGGGATCATTGCAACAAAAAGACCATGTCCCCAAAGCCAAAAATCTTTACAATATGATTTTACAAAAGAAGTTTGGTGACTCCTGCTCTAGAAAGATGTAATTTACAACCATTTCACAGGCTTGTTCTGATATTCATTCACTGGGTATCTGACATGAGAAGGTGCTCAATAAACGTTGGTGGTGTTTGGTCACATCAAGGAATCAATGAATGATGAATCAATGAATCGATGAATCAATGAATCAATAAATGAATGCATAAGTGGCATGACATACTAGAATGGTAAAGACAGATGCGGGGTCAGATCTCTGTCTAACCACTAAAAGCTGTGTGATCTCAGGCAAATTACACCCTCTCTTTCAACTTCTCTATCTTTTATAAATTGGATACAACAAAATCTAACTTGCAAATGGTAGCTGATAAATGAAATACAGTGTGAGTATTTTGAACATAAACCCTCAAAATGTCTTGTTCAATTAAAAGCCTAGAGGAGGTAAAAATAACTCCCATTGGTCAGTCATTGCTTCAGAGGCAATACAGTCTCAAGGAAGTTGTTGGTAGTTCTCAGCCCAGCTTCAGCAACTACCTCCACTAGTTTCCGACTTGGAATCATGGTTCAAATGGAGCCATCGATTGAGTCCTAGCACCTGCCTGCACTTAAGAATGAATGAATGAGTTCTGGCTAGGACTCTCTGTTGGATAAAGTCATGCTCTCCAGTCCTTTGGGATCATCTCTGAGGTCACCTCTAATACTTCTTGTTTCAGGACAGAAACTTGGTCCTTTCTATCCTGTTTGGGCTGGAAGAAATGCTGGGGCCATAAACTGGAGGATACTCCTACAGATCTTTCCGAGTGTTATAGTTGGCGGTTCTCAATACTGCTGACACACTGAAATCAACTGAGGGCCTATAAGTATATGTACATGTCCCACATCAAAGAAATGAAATTAGAATTTCTGGGGTGGTGGGCTCAGGCAACAAACACCTTTTAAAAACTTCCCAAGGAATCTTCTAGAAGCTATGGTTTAGCCTTCATAGATTGGACCCTGAGGCCTCTTTGGGTGGTTTCTGGACAGTCTGGGGCATGTATGAGATAGGAACTTGGCTCATACACTTAACTGGACTTTGATCATCTTCTCAACTGAGCTAGAAGGATTTTGGCAGGAATAGTCTGAAGTTGGATTTGGGGTCTCAGGGAAGCCCAGTGGTTCATCAAACATCAAGAACCCAAAGGTCTGATCCTGAGGGTAAGAGGATGGTTGATCTTGAGTTAAAAGGATACCTTTTTAGTGCCCAAACCTACTGCTGGGGGTGGAAGCAGAGTCTTCCTGAGTTCTTTAGAGCCTAAGGACAATGACAACCTCTTAATCTTAACCTTAACTTCTTCCCCAATAGATCCCCAAGGCCATGAAAAACATCTGGGTCCATGTAACTAGTTTAAGAAAGGGCGGGTAAATCTGTATCACTGAGTTCAAGGGGCTCATGGTTACCTGCCTTGGAGCAAGGCTGTGTGACAGAAGTGAGGGTTTAGGGCATCAGAGTCCTATTTGAATAGAAACAGAAGGGAAGCTTCCATGGGAAATAGGCTCTGTCTCCCAGGGGAGGCCCAAAGGCATGTGATCAATTTGGACTCATTGGCTAAGTTGGTTTTTAGGGGTCTCTAAGGCTCAGCCCAAGACTGAGCTAGATTGCCCAAGATCCAGGCTATACTAGGCAAGGATGGGAAACGAGCTTGATATTTTAGCATGAATCTAACCAGTGGGTTGTGACTGCCTAGCCACTGTGTTAAGAAGGATTCTGATGTCATGTCTGGCTTGATGGGGAAAAGCACCATGATTCATTAGGTTGGCTGTTATGCGTATGAGAGAAAGGAGTGGCTTATCAGTGACATGGCAGGAAGATAGTGTGTGGGAAGATTAGGAGGCATGAGAGAAGTTCCAGGACAGAAAAAGCTGGGGCCAAATAGTAGACCCTTAAATGCCAGGATGGAGAATTTGGATTCAAAATTTTTATTTTTTATTCTGAGAGATTCTGTTATGCCTTCTAAACAGAGGTCTAAAGTCGTCAGACTGAAATTTTGGAAGTACCTCTTGACTGCAGTAAGAAAGGTAGCCTAGAGTTGTTGGTGGTGGCCCTGGGTGGGGAATAAGGAGACCAGTGCAATCCGAAGTGAAAGACTTGAGATTAAAAAGTTGATGTTCTTCTAACAATATGTGGGTGCATCCTATGACCCAGGCATTGGGTCTGGTTCTCATTGTTCAATGCAGAGTAACAGGCATGGCTCCACATCTTCAGGAGATCTTGGCTGGGAAGCATATCACTCTCTGTCTGCTAGCTGGGGGCCCAGGAAAGCCCAGGGTGTCTTCCAAGTCCACACCTGAAGGCCTGAGAAGCAGGGGAGCCAAAGGTGGAAGTCCCAGCCTGAGTCCAAAGGACCAAGAACCAGGAGCACCCGTGTAAGAGCTCAGAAGAAGATGGGTGTCCCAATTCAAGCCCTTTTTCCACCCTTTTGTTCTGTCCAGGCCTTCAACAGATTGGATGATATCCATTTGCATTGGTGAAAGCCATTTTTATTTCCTCAATCTATCCAATCAAGTACTAATTTCTTCCAGAGGAACCTCCCCCTCCCACTGCAAAGACATACCCAGAAATAATGTCTTAACAGTTGTCTGGGCATCCCTTAGCCCAGTCAAACTGACATACAAAATTCACCATCGTATCTTGTTACTGCACATTGTTTGTCCAGAAGTTTGGGTGATGGGTCTCCCCATCTCAAGCCATTCTTGCTGAAAAGGGGAGTGACAAGTTTCACTTAATTGGACTTTGATCAACAAGGGGAGATGCTGCAAAAAGACCCCCAACTTTACTGAGTGATTTTTAAGTGCCAGGAACCATGCTATGCAGTTCTCATAAGCTTTTCTATTTAATCCTTAAAAGAGCCTGATGAGTTAGGATTATTTTACCAGTCTCATCTTGAGGCTACTGGAACCAGAGCACAGTCCAGAGATGCGAGGTCGCTTGTCTAAAATCGCACAGCCAGTAAGCAGAGGACCTGGGATTCTAATCCCATTCAAGCCAGGCTCAAACCCACAAGTGTTCACCACGACACCACCCTTCTATCCCTGTAATCAGCTACCCTGCGGGTCCCCTTTCCTATGTTAACTAGGCCAGCAGGCAATCTGATGCCACAGGGGCACTGCACTCTGATTGTTTCTCGTTAGTAGTTGTCTTCTCTCTCTCTGTGGGCACTTGGTTACATAATACCTGAAAATATTAAATTAGTTTTCCTTTACAGGAAATTATGTTCCATTAGGGCCACTGACATAGCTATTTTGAGACCTCCAGGAGAGTTGTGTGCTTTTTGGAAATGTCTGACAAATCTGATTGCTCTCCGGCAAAGGGTTCTCTGAAGACCTTGTGGCTGGTGGAGTAATTAGGCATTAAGTGGCTTTAATAATAGAAAGAGGAGGCCCAGACAAGAGGGTTCCACCTGTGATCATCAGAGCTGCTTTAGGTCCCACTTCCAGTGGAGGAAAGAAAGGGGGCGGAGGCATGCAGTGATCTGCAACATTATCCCATGATGTCACCTCCCAGTCATCACTGGGCATCCAGAGGGAATGGCCCCAGGGAGGAGACACAGCCAAGGGACCGCCTCTTCTCCATGTCCTTCCTCTAGGGGGCGCTGCAACCAATTGCCATGGGATCCTTCTCCGCTTGAGTCTTGCCCTGGAACAAATGCCTACCCAAGTACAGGTCCAGTCCTCCTTAGTTTGCCATCAAAATCCTGCAAGATGTAGCTTCTGTGTAATTTTTTAGAACGCTTTTTTACAGGAAGCTAGTAGCCCTTGTGATTTCCCATTCCTCCCCAGTGTTTGACCTGTAATTTGCCCACGCCCTGGTCTTGCCTGTCATGCTTCTTCCACCCAGAAGAACCTCCTCCTATCTCCGTATTTTGGAATCCTATCTGGAGTTCAAGCCTCAGCTTCAAGACCACCTCTTCCAGGAAACTTTCTTAAAATTCTCCTGCCAAAGAAACCTCTCTCTCCCCTTTTCATGCCCATGTCACTTTTTAGAATCTTATTATTTGGGCGCCTGGGTGGCTCAGTGGGTTTAGCCACTGCCTTCGGCTGGGGTCATGATCTCAGGGCCCTGGGATCGAGTCCCGCGTCAGGCTCTCTGCTCAGCAGGGAGCCTGCTCCCTCCTTTCTCTCCGCCTGCCTCTCTGTCTACTTGTGATCTCTCTGTCAAATAAATAAATAAAATCTTAAAAAAAAAAGAATCTTATTACTTTTCTTCTTATAATTATTTTAAACAAATCTCATCTTTCTTGTTATATAGGAAATTCTTCAAACGGAAGGGTTACATTTCATACCTCCCACCCCATCTAATTTTCCTAGCTCCTCTTACAAAGTCCTGCATGCAGTAGGTATTTAATAAATACATGCTGTACACATCTGTCACTGTGATGATAGAAAACGTAACTAGAGACTGATATCCCATGGCCTTCTGCCTACCCATTCATTCTCTTTCTAGTGACATTTCTAATCCACCCCTCAACCTTCCTGAGCTCTCATGCATGATATCTCTTGTCCCAATATGGTATTGATGCAGGTGGGGGAGTGGGATGTTAAAACCCAGGACATGGAAATGTTTTGGGCACAAGCCTTAAGACACAGATCCATAAGAAAGCATTCGTTTTCCTAAAGGGGAGGTGCATTTCCATCTTCAGCTGGATTTGATATTTGGTATGGGGAAAAGGGTGAAAAGAGCACCGCTATTTCTTACTTGCCCCATTTCCTAAGGCACTAATCCACCTTCCCAGCCTCATTTCCCATCATGCAAAACCTACCCTGTGATCTAGGTACACCAAACAATGCACTCATCCAGCAGCATACGGTAGGGGGAGGGGGCTGGTGATGCCATTCTCTGGTTCCCATCTCCCTCCAGGATGCACTCAATTAAAGAAAACACAAAGATTCAGCTCAGAAAGAAAACCAGTATCAGAATTCACTACTGGTACAGATGCATTTGATCTCCTTTCTTGAATTTTGACTGTGGAATTCATCCACCCTGGGGCAGATGGACAAGCTGGCCCAGCAAACAGAAACTCACTTGAAGCTGCAGGACCAAGCCTGTGTGACCAGCACCCACCATTTCTGGGTAGAGACAGGTGAAGGAATCCCCAAGAGAGCTATCTTTACTCATGCCTGGAAGATACCATTCTTTCTGGCTCTTCCCTTTTATCTTTCCACATACATTAGCCCTTTTGATGACAGGGAGAGCTGTTCTTCAGGCTCACCAATGAAATTCATTACTCCTTCCATGGAGACAGAGGAGGATGGGATGGGACAGAGGAACCTGATATGTCCTCAGTTCTAGAAACCTCTGATTCTCTATAGATCTGCCACAGCAGAGATTCAAGTGATTTTTCCCTGACATATATTGTGTATCCACCTGTCATCATGACTTTGCCCAGGCTGAACCCTTTTTCCAGAGTGTCCCTCCCTCCTATCTCCAGCTGACAAAGTCTTACTCAAATGCTGCCTCTTTCTGGAGGTCTTCCTGTCTCTGTCTCCATTCTTCCCCAGTGGTATTCAATAACCTCTTCTGGGCTTCCTATATTATAGCACTGACCACGTCCTGCTGGTGTTCTGGAGACACATGATGTATCTCTTTTCCTCCTCTCCATTTCTACCCCTGCTCCTGCATTGCAATCTCCACAAAGGACCACCCCTATAACTCTAATGTCTACCTTGAGCCTGGCAAAAGATTGGTGATCACAAATGCTGATTGAATCTGCTCAGATAATCAGCTGTCTGGTGGTGTAGGGCCAAGTACTGTGATGTCTAACCAAGTACTGTGATGTCTAATTGGCTCAAACATGATCCTCTCTCGTTGATGAGACCAGGTTCCTTCTTGGCATCCCAGTTCCCACTTGGAGACTCTCAAGCGTGTGATGCTGGAGGAGTTACTGCTCTGGACCAGCATGTGAAGACCTATCTCACAGTGGCTTGCCCAGCATCTCCCCTGGCTTTACTCAGGGCTGACTCTCCTCCAGGGATATTCTGCTCTTATCCTCTCTCACAGGTCAGTGGGTGGACCTGTGTCCTCCAGAGGACATGTCTGTGGCACAGATTCTGAGCATCCCCTTGTTCTTTAATAACACATGTGGTGAAATAACTTGAAAAAGAAAAAAAAAAAACCATGAACAAACACAAACAGCAGAAACAGAATCGTAAGTGCAGAGAGTAAACTGGTGGTGGCCAGAAGGGAGGGAATGGGGCACATGGGCAAAATAAGTAAAAGGGATTCAGAAGTAAAACTCCCAGTTATAAAAAAAACAAGTCACAGAGATGAAAAAATACAGGATGCGAAATATGGTCAATGATTTTGTCATAATGTCGTACGGTGACAGATGGTGACTATGTTTACTGTGGTGAGCACAGCTTAATGTATGGAATTGTTGAGTCACTAAGTTGTACACCTGAAACTAAAAGAACGTTCTATGTCAATTGCACTTCAATAAAAAGAAAACGAGAAAGGGGGGGATGTTGATCCAATGGTTGGGAACACAAAGATTATATTAAATGATTTATGAAAAGTGCTTAGCTCAGCTCATAGTAAGAAGACTCTCAGTAAGTGGTAGCTACTATTACCGTCATTATCACCAGAGAGGGGAATGATGTACTCAAGGTCACACAGCTGGTTAATGTCAGAGCTGGACCTGGAATTTGAATCCGGAATTTTAGGCTTTAGGTCCCCTGTCTTTCTCTTGCCCTTCCCCTTCCCCCACAGATCTGTGTCTATGACCTTCCAGATCTCATTTCGGTCTTGGCCAGACTCATTCTGCCACTCAGCAGAAACAGAAAACAAAAATACCCAGAAACAACAACAACAAAAAAACCCCACACCTCTTCTACCACGATGCAGGGAAAAAATTACCCTTAATTACTGGGGCTTCTCCACAATTACAGGACGTGCATTTGAACTCTGAAGGGTCCTCTCCTGAGGATAACCTTTATTTGCCTGATTGCGTCTGTTCAGTTAATTCTGGCTAATTACTATTTTCTTCCTATTAGATTCTAATTATATACAGTATTTTCATTATAAAGCATAATGTTTCCCAGAGAACCATGTCAATTATACAGGCAATATTACCGGAGGTCTGGTTTACCTCATTAAGCCCAAGTGATGAAGCCATGCATCTGATTAAACCCACAGTTTGTGGGGTGGACTTTAACTATATGTGGGCACGAGTGACTCTCACCTAGAACTTGCTGGGTATGGAAAAGGACTGGAGAGACTGGAAAAGCCCCTTGAAGGAGGGGGAGTTCCATCTAGAAGTCTTGGCTTGTCTTCAGGAAATGCAAGCACCGAGCCACAGTGCCTTGGTATTTGTGCATTTACATCCTCAATTTTGTCTATTTCTAAGCATCCTATGATTTTAGTTTCATTGAGGTATTGATATAATGTGTTGGTAGAAAAACAAGTCTTATTCTTGATTCAAAGGCTTTTGGTGGGCCACCCAGGATCGCCACATCCATCCGTCACATCTTTCTGAGCTCCTGATTTATCCATCCCACCATTGTCTTGTATCTCTACTTGGGTATCTAGCAGACATCTTACTCCTAGCATTGCCAATAGAGAATTCTTGATTTCTGTCCTCCCTGAACCCTGAACCTAATCCTCCTTATACTACCTTCACCTCAGTAAATGTCATAACCAGGTGCTGAAACCAAGTGCTAGGAAGTCATACTGATTTCCTTATTTCCTTCATTTCTTCTTTCCACTCCATGGGCATGTCCTGTGAACTCTGTCTCAACTCTATCCTGGATCCATCCGTTTCTCTTCTCCATGGCCAACCTCCACCCCCATCCAGGCAATCATCATCCCCACTATGTAATGGCCTCCTAAGTGGGATCCTTGTTTTGTTTCCCTCCTCACACCTTTCCTCCAACAGTAAATCAAGGTGATTTACAAAGCACAACAGATCAGACCATGTTAATCTATGCTTAAAATTATTAGATTTATTGTTTTTTGGGGGTTAAATCCAAGCTTCTTACCATGTCTACATGACACTCCATCATTATTTTTTTGCCTCATTATTTAACAAGTATTTATTGAGAGCCTATTATGTGCAAGGTACTATTCTGGAAAAACTGGCTCCTGCTTGAGAATGAAATAAAGATCACCCTTATGTGTGCCGCTTGTTCATATCATGTTGACAGGACTTAATATTTCACATGTGGGTCTTGTCCAACTGGATTGTCTAAGAGGTCTGGGTCTGGATCTGTTCCCCATGCTCCTAACCCAACCCCAGCACCTGGAAGCATCTCAAGACATGTGAATGACACTTGGACAGGAGTTGGAAAACAAAGTTGATTAAAAAACACACTTTTATTGGATTCTAAAGGAATTAATAAAATCCTCCCTTTGGGGATTAATAAAACAGGATTTTTTAATATTAGCCTTATTTTTTTCTACTTTATAAAAGTATTTTAATCAACATTCTAGGTTTTCGAGAATGGACTCAAGCTCTGTTCTCTACTTGGGTGGGTGAGGGGTTGTGGTAAATGTTTTTTCAGCTCATTTGCAGATGACTCCCATTTTTTACAGTGGCTGCTCAGTCTGAAAAATGTTGTCACTACTGTTTCCCTGGTAAAGATGCATAATAATGGGGAAGTTCAAGCAAAAAGGGAAGTCACGTTTCTTGAGCATCTCACCATCCAGGAGCTAATTTTTTGTATCAACCGTAGGTCATCACAGTGCTGCTTTGTTTAGGGAGGTCCCATACATTGTGTAAAACCCTCAGTGAGTTAGTTATGAGATGTAGGAGCCAGGCTGTCTGGGTTCTAATTCCAGATCTTCCACTTATTGGCTATGTGTGACTTTGAGGATCTTTGTTAACCTCATGCTTCACTTTCCACATTTATCAGATGAGAATCATAGTTCCTACTTCCTAGGGTCATTTTATTAAATGAGAAAATCCACATAGAACCATGCCTGGCAGATTTGTGCTGCCTACGTGCTGGCTCTTACCATCTGGTCTAAACCTGGGCTGGTCTCCATCCAAACCACCATTCTGGCCATCAATAAACACTACCAGCAGCACCTGTGCTATTCAGTGAGTGCCCTCTAGAACCCAAATTCTAATCCTAATAAAATTTCAGACATGTGCAGGGTGCACATTATTATCTAACTTTTCAGGTGAATAATGCTGAGGCTCCCTAACATCACTTGTCCAAAGTCAAGGGACTGGTAAGTGGCAGATCTGAAAGTCACATAGATCTGCCTGTCCCCAGAGACCGTGCTCTTGAAAGTAGTTAAAAAGTTCTGTAACCTTCAAAATGTAATATACTTTATATATGGAAGGTGTTATAGACTAAACTATGTCGCTTGCCTCCCCTCAAATTCACATGTTAAGGCCCTAACCTCCAAAGTGGCTGTATTTGGAGTGAGGGCCTTTGGGGGTGGGGGGTGGTGCGTGATTCAGTCACAATGAGGCCATTAGGGTGGGGCCCTCATCCAATCTTATTGGTGTCCTTATTAGAAGAGGCAGCACACTAGGGATGTTCACACACAGAGGAAAGGCCATGTGAGGACACAAAGAGAAACACGCCAAGGAGAGAGGCCTCAGGAGACACCAGACGTGCTGACACCTTAATCTTGAACTTCTAGTCTTCAGAAATGTGAGGAAGTAAGGTTTTATTGTTAAAGCCAACCAGTCTCTGGCATTTTATAATGGCAGCCATAGCCAACTAATACAGGAGGGAACATTATTAGTGGGAAAAGAACAGAAAGGTATCAGGTGACATAATCTTTGTTATCAGAGTGTTTCCAGTGCTCAGTTCCATGCTGGGCTCCCAGCAGAAGCTTAGAAATGCAAGGGTCAGTGTGTAGAAAAGTGCTTTATTTTTCAGGACTGAGGGGGGCACCCTCAGTACAGGCCCCATGGTGTCCTGGCTCCCCCATCTTTCCTCTCAACACCCTGCATGGCAGTGGCCTGCCTTCCGCTTGGGACCAGATGTCCCACGAAGACTGGAATTGTGTGTGTCTTTTTATTTAGTGTGGACACAGCACAGGATAGCTCCTGGAGAGTTATATCCTGGCTGCATGTCGGTAGGGCAGAGAAGTCTATGGGGGCAACTTCCAGTTCTACGGACCTCTTCCTTAAGGAGCTGCCCTGGGCTGGGCAGGATGCTCAGGTGCAGGGAGTGGGCTTTATGCAGCAGGCCCATTGGGCTCCTGCCAGAGCACCTGCAGTCTCTGAGTTTGGGACAGGCACTTTGTTTATGTGAGCAGCAGGGAACATTAGCGGGGTTACTGAAGATGCATGGCCGGTAGTCAGCGTGTATTTCTTGCTCTATTCTCAAGTCCAGGGCAGGCCTCGGAGCCCCTGCCAAGTGGAGCTGGAGCCTGAGAGAGGGGCACCATCGGACCCTTCTCGAGGAAGGGACTGCTGTGGGTTCCTGCAGCAGCGATGCTGAACAAGGCTGCAGCTCCCACTCCATTTCTGCTCCCGCTGACGTCAGGGTGAGAGATTGAACTAATTCATTATGGGAAAAAAATTAAAGAGAAAATGTTCAAAAATTTTTCCCTTAAAAATATGGAGTGGGTTCAGGGTTATCACTCTACGCTTGCCCTCACTGTATTCCAGTTGTGTTCTGGGATGGGAAGGATCTTCCGGGATTGGAGCTGTCTCCAGAACTGTTCCCCACTCTGAGTGTGCTACAAGAGAAGAGGTGGGAGAAGGTTGGAGACCCACTGAACTAATGGAAAAGAATTATTTTGTGAGCTCTTTGAAGGTTTCTTTCTCCCAAATTATTCCCTCCTGAAGGCCTGAAAGATTTCTCTTTGATCTGTTTGGCTCTCAGAAATTTATCCTGGGGGCACCTGGGTGGCTCAGTGGGTTAAAGCCTCTGCCTTCAGCTCAGGTTGTGATGCCAGGGTCCTGGGATCAAGCCCCGCATCAGGCTCTCTGCTCAGCAGGGAGCCTGCTTCCCCTTCTCTCTCTCTGCCTACTTGTGATCTCTGTCTGTCAAATAAATAAAATCTTAAAAAAAAATTTATATTGGCTAATGAGCATCCTGACACATGAGTGCTCGTGGTGAGCTTGATGGCCTGGTTCTACTACCCAGCCATTTTGCAGATGTACGGCCTTGGTTTGGTCCCTGATTCTGCCTGGACATTGGCTTCCTCATTGGTGAAGTAAAGAGGTTGGTCTAAAATCATGACATTCTCTCCCTCCATTAATTTGAAACAAAGACATCTGGATGCTACATCTGGGTGTTATAACCCCATGGGCCAAATCTTAAGCATCTGGCAAAACCAAGGCATTCTTCCTGGGGTGACTGAGGTTGGAAGAGTGGCTGGGTCACGTGCTTGGTGTATTTGGTAGAGCAGGTGTTTGGGATAGATGAGAGGAGAGGCCAGGCAGGCCCCGTGTTGTGTGGCCAGCACTTGGATCCGCTCTGGATATGTGGGTTCTGGTCTTCAAGGTTGTTCATGAGATTGATTTGTAACCAATAGATTGTAGACTACAATGATGTACACCTTCAGGCCCTTAAAACCTTGTATGATCTCTGATGCTTCCCTCTTTCCTTTCATCCTGCCCTTCCCTTTCTCTCTAGTTCTCTCCTTTTCCCTTCCCTCCAGCCCACCACCATGCTTTCCTCATGCTCATCAACCAACCAGATGTAGAAGATCCACTTGAAGAGTTCATGGCCTTAGGGGATGGACAAGCCACTAGATGAAAAAAGTCCAAGTTTGTGAGTGATTTTGTGAGCAGAGCTAATCCTGCCAGGACCCTCTTCACCCAAATGAGGTCATTGTTACTCTGGGGCTGTTTTGACAGTTAGCATGTCTTGACTAATAGGCCAGGGTATTGTGTTTTGGTGCCTGTGACCCTTGACCAGAGGTCATGTCTTTTCTTGCATCACACGACGGCATGTAGTTTGACATAGGCTCGGGGGCCGTTGGGGGCACAAACGCAGGCTTGACGGCTTGGGCCTGGAATAGGTGTTCTGGGGTATCTTCTCAGTCGTGGTGGTGCTGTACTTGAAACAGAAAGGACTGGGGGTTGCACAGACTCAGGATAGAATCCACCACCTCCGATGGTGAGTGATGTCATTTCAAGTAAGTAACTTTCCCCTGCTCTTTGCCTAAATTCAAGCAGCTTGTCATTCTGTTTTCTGGACATGTCCCTCCCAGAGGGTCCTTTTCTGTCTCCCAGCCTGGGAAAGCTCTGCAGAAGCTTTGTGCTCCTCCTTGTTAATCCTCCTTGCATTTGTGGTAGTGGGTTCAACTGTGCTAGTGATGGGTAGAGTCTGTCACATTCATAAGCTTTAAGAGAGCAGGGACTGAACTAGTTGAATTCAGCTGTATTATCCCCACCTCCCAGTAGAGTGCCTGGAACACCATAGACATGAACTGAATAACTGTTGATGGAATGAATAGATGAACATATAAATGAACTTGAACTCTAATATTATCATCTATAGACTGGGCATCACACTAGCTATATCCTGGTGTTTTGGTGAGCACGGTACCTGGCATGTGATGGCCCTGCAATGTTTGTTCTCTTCTGCCTTGTTGGATAAGGAGTTTACAAGGCTGAGAAGAAAGGATAGAGCTCTCTTAGTAGAGGGACCAGCATTAGGGGGACAGGCAGAGATGGGTGTATTGTGTGTGGGGCTGATGAGGGGTACAGACACTGCAGTGTAAGGGTCTTGCACCCTTGGTGCATGAGAAATAGAGGTATGTTATAGCTGTGCCTGAAAGCCATCAGGAAGTGATGAGGTCATATACATTTAGTAAAGGAAAGGCAAGACACGCCCACATCAATATGAGTTTGTGTAATGAAGAACCTGGGATGGCAGGAAGGTCCTTGGGGGTGGGAATTTGCACTGAGGCTTATAAACCTGGTGCTGCTCAAAAGCAGTAGGGAAGTCATTCCAGGTGGAAGTTAGGGTACCCAGGGCAACCCAAGGAGGTTGGGAGACAAGAGGGAAAGCCAGTTTGGCTGCAACAAAGTTTGTGTTGGGTCAGGAAGTTAGGCAGATCCCTGGGGACTTCAGAGGCCAGGTTCAATGCTGAGCCTTCATCTGAGCACCACTGTGTGGAGCAGAGAGAGCCACAGAGCATCCAAGCTTTGTGAGTAACAATGGTCATCCTTTGTTTTGCCCAAAGGTCTTTAGGAGACAGGGGTTTGGGTCACATGACCTCTGGAAGTTTCTTCCAACCACAGGGCTCTGTGGTAGTCAGAAGACAGATAGAGGGAAACAAAAACCAGGGACCTTGGCCTGGATTTCTCTGCATCATAAATCTCCTCCACTGCCGGGTGCCGTCTCTCTGTCCACAGATTAATCTTCTCCGGCTTCCTGCAGGAACAGAAGGACCTACTGACCTCATCCTGTTCTCCAGTCTGCAAGTGAGAAATGGGGTTCTCAGACAGGCAAAGGCCTAGGCATGGGCCGAGGGCAGCTGAACCCCCACAGGAAAGAAAAAGAAGCACAGAGACCATCTTGTTCCGGAAGGGCTCTCCACCAGGACCGTCCCAGAGTCCAAACCAGATTAGGCAGGATGCCTTGTCCTGCATGAACGTCTTTGACCTAAGACTGGCAAATCCTGGAGGAGATTGCAAATTCTTACCAGGTTGTTTTCCACTGTTTGACACTGACCTGGACTGGGTGTGATTTTTATCTAATGCTTTTGTCAATGGTGCTTCTCTCTCACAGTTGGAAGTTCAGATACGAGGCCTTGTGGCTAAGGATGAGCGGGAGATACAGACAGGGCATCCTGCACTCTGGCCTTGGCAGTGGGCTCTCCGTGCCTCAGTTTCATCGTATATAAAAGGGGAGTAATAATTGTGCCCACCTCAGATGGTTATGGTGAGTATTGGGGCTCTCAGAATCCTACTAGGCACACAGTAAATACAGAAGAAATGCCAACTCTTAGGATTGATTTCATTATTGGAAAATGAGGATAAAATCACCGGTCACCTGGGGTTGCTGGAACAGTCACTTTCATTCATTTGCTGAACACGTACATGTTGAGCACTGAGTGGGCACCAAGCAGTGTATTGGGCACGGGCATGACGTGTCACAAACAACACGAGAAAGAGTTCCTCATCCTTAGAGCTGATGGGCTGCAGGGTGGGGGGGGGGGCGGCGTGCAGATCTGAAACAAGCAGATGCTCCAGCCCAAGTGTACAAGTTTGTAATAATGCTGTGAAGGATGGGTGGGGGGTGCTAGGGACAGAATAGTGTGGGGCCACCTGGGAGCCGATAGTCCTAGAAAGCTGCTTCTGAGCTGACAGAGGAAGAACAGGGAGGAGCAATGGTTCCAAGCATTCCTGGAAACTCAGACACAGAGACCTAGAGGGGAGGGGGAGATGAGGGAGACCTGGGGTGGGGGATGGGCTGTGGCATGCTGGAGGGCTGAAGGAGGTGGCAGGCTTCACAGGGATCAAATGGGAGGGAGATGGACTTTTATCCTGATTATAAACTGCAGACACAGTGCAGGTAAATACTTTGGGAAAAGGTACTCTGCAAGCACCTGTCTCCTCCCATATTTTCCACCATAAAAGAGCAGGACTTGGAATTAACAGAACGCAGGCCAATTGAGGACTGACCTTCCTCTCCATTGTTTTTGTAAGTTCGCACTCAGAGTAACACAATTGCCTAAACACTGCAAATACTATGCCATAAAACTGTGTATGTGTGTGTGTAATTCTAATTCTCCAAGTGGAGTTTGGAGCCCTGCCACTTCTTCTGATATGCATTAACTACTGTGAACCCCAGTTTCCTCTCTCTGTAATAACGGGGCTGCTTCCTCCTCTTTGCTAATGGGATTGTTCTCTCAGAAGGTTGTTTTGAGGAAAGCGCCAATAAATGTTGGTTCACTTTTCCTCTTCTTTCCTCTGTGGCTTAGGCTTCACTGTCTGGTGCCTCTGATGACAGTCTGCATTTGAGAGAGAGCATTAAACATTCATGGCTGGTTTTTCATCAATATGTGTACTGCCCACCACACAATCTTGGAGGACCTGTTGGGGTCTGACCACTCTAGAAATTGCCCTTTTCTTAAAGGCGCCACCCTGACCTCTCCCACTGGTCCTAGAATCCTTCAAATTCACATACCACTGCTGTGGAAGTGGTATTTGATTCTGACCAAGTGAGCAAAAGGTAAAATAAGGAGGGATCTATCAGAACAACTCATGAAAAATATGTATGTTCTTTAAAGGAAGACGGCATACAAATTGGATATATATTTTTTTCCAAAAGGGAGGGGAAAAAAAATCATAGGCTTTTAAACAGAAGACTTTAAGCAGAGAGTGAGAGAGGAAAAATATGTCTCTTAAATGCATTCAGCGCCATTGCCACGGGCTGCTGAGCCAGGATTGTTTATTAGAAGATAAGATAGTGAAAAATGTATTTTGCAGAAAGAAAATAGTAAAGTCAGGTCTGAGGCAGATAAGAAGCCAAATTTCTATTTTATGCTCAATTGAGTGACTCAGTTACATTATCTGGGAAGCAGGGGTGAAATAACACCCTTCGGAAATGAGGCCCGGGGGTGCTCTGGGTCCCCTTCCAGCCTTGGCCAAGCTGAACCTGGCTTGACTGGGAGGCTACCTCCTCAGAACAGCCGTGTTTGCAGCCTGGGGCTGGGGTGAGGCCGGGGCCGGGACTGGGCTGGGGCTGGGGCTGGGGTGAGGCTGGAGCTGTTTTCGGGGCTTGTGTGGGTCTGGGGAACAGCGTGGGAGTGGGGAAGGGAGACTCCAATCTTTTCAGCTCCTTCTTTTCTGCATCTTGTTCGGCTTTATGTCTCCCCTCCCACTGCCAAAGGTGGGAAAATAAAAACACACATGCATACAAGATGAAGCTCTGCAAAGGCCAGCAGATGTTCGAGCTGGAAGACGTATCATTAGAAACCAGCTGGTTTAGGGATACAGACTCTTGGCCTGTGGTCAGTGCTTTACTTGGCAAGCACAAACAAGTTGTCTGAATGCTTTCTAAGCAGGGCATTGTTCTCCAGGTTGCCGAAGATCTCTGGTACCCTCTTTTTTATTTCCACCTGTCCGTTTTACACATTTTTGTTACGTGCTGAGTGCCTGGAGAAATAGGTGGGTACCCCCAGACTGTATTCTGGAATCTTCATGCAGAGATGGGGGAGCTTACATCAGAGAGGGAAAGAGGTTCGCCTGAGGTCACACAGCTAGTGACTTACCTCAGTACAAACAGAACCCAGAACTCTGGGCTTTGCCCCCAATCATCCCGATCTTTTCCTGTTGTTCCACTTACGGGTTTTTTTTTTCTCACTTAGGAATTCCTCACTTATTAGCCAGTTGGAGTTAGTGGGATCTGGAACATGAAGACTAACTTAATTCAACAAATATTTATGGTTTAACTGACAACAAATTTGTTTATTCAACATGTATCAGCTGAACAACTCAGCTACTTATATAGCAGGTTGAATAAGGACCCCCAAAGATGTTAGAGTCCTAATCTCTGAAACCTGTAAATAATTTTGCAAACATGATCAAATTAAGGACCTTGAATTGGGGGAGATAGTCCTGGATTATCTGGCAAATAATCACATGTGTTAAGTCAGAGAAAGAGAGAGAGGGAGATGGGGTGGTAGAGAAGTATGATATTGCTGGTTTTGAGGAGGAAGGAAGGGGGTCCTGAGCCAAGGAACACAGACAGTGTCTAGAAGCTGGGGAAGGTACAGACATGGTTTTGAGCCTAGAGCCTCCAGAATGGAATGAAGCCATGAGAGCCATGTCGGACTTCTGATCTACAGCAAGAACTATAAGATACTAAACGTGTGATGCTTCAAGCTGCTAAGCCTGTAGTGGCCTGTTCCAACAGCAAAGAGGACACTAATATGACAGTCACCAAGTCCTGACAGTATCCCACACCTTTATTCATTCTCTTGTTCTTTTTTTCCTTCCAGAAGATTTCTCTGAAGTCACTTGTAGCTACCTTTTAGACTCATTTGGAACTCTACTTTGAGATAAAACCAACAACAACCATGAGGCTTAATGGACCCAGTAAGTCATTGTAGATGGGATCACAGGGAGTAATGTCATTTTATGCATCAAGAATGAATGTTCAGGGGTGTCTGGGTGGCTCAGTTGGTTCAGCATTGGACTTTTGATTTCAGCTCAGGTCATGATCTCAGGGTCGTGAGAGCGAGCCCTGTGTCAGGATCTGCGCTGAACATGGAGCCCACTTGGGATTCTCTCTCCTTCTCCCTCTGCCACCCCTCATCCCTGCTTGCATTCTCTCACTCTCTCTCTCGAAGAAGAAGAAGGAGGTGGAGGAGGAGGAGGAGATGGAGGAGGAGGAGGAGGAGAATAAGAATAAGAATAAGGAGAAGGAGAAGAAGAAGAAAGAGGAGGAGGAGGAGAAGAAGAAGAAGAAGGGGAATGGGGAAAGAAAGAGAAGGAGAAGGAGAAGAAGACTATCCAAAGAATGAATGAATGTTCAGAGACGGGAAGTCCTTCCCCAAAGCTGTACAGCAAGTTCATGTCAGGGTTGAAATTAAAATCCTGGTTTTTCAACCTCTAGTGCAGTGTTTATGTTTTCATTGGTTTAAAATACTATCAGTCCAGAAACTGGAATTCAGTCACCTGATTTAGTACAAATATCTGGTCATCTGGTTTATCACAAAGAGATTTGCCATTCAGTGAGACAAAGACGGCCTTTCCTCGGTGGGTTGGATATTCCTATGGACAAAAATGAGTTTTGGCCTCCTTCTTTGCCAATATATACAAAAGTTACTAATTCAAGACAGATCATAGACCTCCATGAGAAAGGAAAAACAACAGAGTGTCTGTGAGAAAACAAAGGAGAGCCTCCTCATGACTTTGGGCAGGTGAAGGATTCTTAAACAGGATGTACACATCACTACCCATGAAAGAAGAGAATGATAAATTGAATGTCACTAAAATTAGGAACATTTGTTTATTGGAAGATGCTGATAACCAAATACAGGAGAAGTCACAGACTGGGAGTAGCTGTTTGCAATATCTGCATCTGACAAAGGGTCTGTAATAAGGATATATAACCGACTATTAATCAACAAAAAAAAACTAATTAAAAACTGGCAAAGACTTGGAAAGGAAAACGAATTGCACACCAAAGATCTCACAATGGTCAATAAGCACCTCAAAACTCCTCATTAGCCACCAAGGAAAGAGCAATTAACCCACAGTGAGATATCACCCTGCACCCACCAGCGAGGCTAAAATTAAAAGGAAAGAGAGTACCAAGTGTTGTCAAGGATATGGAGTGAAGGGGCTCCCACACACTGCTGTCCTGTATGTCCCCATCATTATGTCTTTTGAGTATTTTGACAACAGAAGTCATGTTTGGTTCATATTCGGATACCTTGCCCTGCTCCCCCTCACCTGCCTTGTGCTCCTAAGTCTGGACTGCAAGTCACTTTACAGATGCAAAAGTGCCTCCATGAAAAGAGATAGTGACCACTGCAGAAGAGCCACAGAGAAGGTCCCAGTGGTCTCCTTGATGGGAACACAGGAAGGTGGACATATCAAGGCACCCAGTGCCTGCCTACCTCCAGGTCAGGGTGCAGCCCTTAAGCCACACGGGATTCCGAGGCCTCAGGAAAGAGCAGGACATCCTGGACTCCTCTGGGCTCTGTGGTTGGAAGAAGGCTGGGTAGTATCCCAGTCCTGCCATTTACTGGCTGTGTGACCTTGAAGCCAATGACTCAACCTCTCTGGGTCTGGGTTTCTTTATTCACAAAACAAGAGACAGTCATGGTATCTAAGCAACAGGATTGCAGTGCTGATGAGTGAGATGCTACAAGCAGCACATCTGGCCCATAGTAGGTGCTGTCATGAGGCCACCTTTTGTTCTTTCTTGGCTTCAAGAGGTCCTCTAAAGAGACCTTTACGTGTTGCATGACAATAATCCATTTCAGGAGCGTAGGTGAATTTTTCTGTGTACCTTCTGGAAATCTCTTTGGTTTCCATTCAAATCTGGCTGTAAAACAGCACAGTCCAAGACCTCCACGCTTTGTGGCTAGTGGAGGGGGAGGCCCTCCCCATGGGAAAGGTGCAGTTTCAAGGGGGCCCTGGGAGGGGCTGGAGCTTCAGTGTCTGTCAGGGCACCAGCTCCCGCTGCGTTCAGGTTGGAGGAGACGGTAGTTAGGAAGGAAGCGGCAGAAAGGCAGCCCATAACCTTCCATCATCATGGCTGCTAAGGAAAAGGCAGAGCTGCCCTGGAACAGCTATGGGGCGGCTCCATGCTGAGCACAGGCTACAACTGTAGATATGCCTCATAGATAAAAAGGCTGGGAGTAAATATTTACAGTCAGGGAGCCCCAGCAGATGCACTGATGGAATGAAGAATCGTGCATGTGCACGCGTGTGTGTGTATGTATGAGTGAGAGAGAGGGACAGAGAGAGGAGAGGAAGGGAGGCAGAAAGAGAGAGAGAGCTTTGCCTCCTTTTCCTGCCAGATGAGAGCTGAAGGTGAGGTGGGAATAACCATCTAGCAGGGTCCTAATCCAGGTGCTTTTTGGTCTGGCCTCTGCTCTGCAACTTTTCTGTTTTACCAAGTAGGAAGCAAGACACAGAGGGTTCCTCAGGCTAACTCAGGGGAGAGAGGTTTGCTGTCTGGGGTGGAAGGGTACAATGAGGGGGTGGACACAGCCACAGGGGATGAAAGACTAGAAAAAAAATGCTCACAAGCCCACACTGGATGGTGACTTAGAATTCGAAGAAGAAGCAGGGCCTTGGGCAGCAGGACTCATAGATTCCATGTAGCACGCAGACTCTGGTGTTGGAGTGCTCCTGGTGGTGTGCGCTGTGACAAGATACCTAACCTGTCTGAAACCTTAATTTCATCTTCTGCAAGATAGGAGTAATAATACATCTCGTTCAGGATGCTGCTGGGTAGAATGACGTGGACAGAACATCAGCATAGTGCCTGAATCACAGAGCAAGAAGTACTGTTGTTGTTTTCTCTTTTGTCTTTGTTTTTCTAATACAATTTAGGTGACCTAGTTCTTCTGAATCCCTGTTGTGATATCCTGATTTATACTATGAAATAGATATTTGGTCTTTGTCCTCCTTTCTGGTACCTAGCTACTGAAACCCTTGGAATTTCCTACCTGCTTAGAGTCAAGGAGGTGTCTTTTGCTATGTTAATGAGATGGCTTTGGACCTGAGTAACAGACCACTGGGCCACCACATGATTATGGATTGGAACTTTCCCTCTCACCTTCTGATCTCTAAGGGGCTGAAGTGTTGGGGGGAGGGTAGTCTTGTAGAACTGAGCTCTCAACCAGTGGGATCTGATGCTGTGATGCTGTCCCTGGGTAGATAGGGTCAGAATAGAGGTGATTGCAGGACCCCCAGCTGGTGTCCAAAGCATTGCTTGTTGTTATGTTGTATATTATGTTATTGCTTGTTGTTGTGTGGAGACACAGCACTACACCCCCATCTCTCTCTCTCTCTCTCTCTCTCTCTTACACACACACACACACACACACACACACACACACACACACACATTGGAATTGGGTCCAAGGAATCCCAAGATACCTGCTTCCGTCATCTTTTCATTATCTTTCCCAGTGCAGTCCTTGGAGCAGCAGGATCTCCTGCACCTGGGAAAATGTTATCAGCACAAACTCTCAGACTCTATTTCTGACCAGTCAGATCGAAAACTCAGGGTAGGGTGGAGGTGAGCTCACATTTAAAAACCACGGACCTACACTGTAACTAACTACTAATACCTTCTAGTTCCAATCCCCCATAGCTTCTGCTTTCTCATGGCCCATAATGGCCCTTCTGGCTGGCCTCTATCCTGGCCCCCATCATGGATTCCATACTTTTGAAAAAGCCTACAAGGGCTTCCCCTTGCCCTTAGAACAAAACCCCAATTTTAGCCACACCCCAATGGCCCTATGTGATGTGGACTTTGGCTTCTCCAGTTTTTTTCCATCAGGTTCCTCACCTCGGCCACTGCCTGTTCCCCACTGCCTCTCCCTCCACCTTCCCGCTGATTTCCTGTTCTCCCAAAGCTGTGAGGACTTAGGATTCCTTGTGCCTCCAGTGGAATGGTCTCCCACAAGATCCATACATTCTTGGGTTCTTTTTATTCTTCAGGTCTCAGCTTACACATACTCCCTCCCAGAGAGCCTCCCCTCCACCCCCCACCCCCTGCCTCCATCTAAAGAAGGCTCACTTCTCCACACAATCAAGTGATGCTGTCTCACTGTGATCAAGGGGCTTGTTACTACCCCACATTTTCTTGTTTGTCTGTTTACAAACTTACTGATCAACTTCCCTACTAGAATATAAGGTTCTTGAGAACAGGGGTCTGGGTTACCCTGTTTCCCATCCATCTCCAATGCTCAGAAAGCTGCCTGGTACAAAGTGGGTACTCAGTAAACACTTCCTTGTCAGAAGACTGAATGGGTGGATGACGGAGTAAGTTAAAGCCAGCCGAGTATTCTTGAAGGTAACCATGGAAAGCTGCCTTTGAAATCCTTTCCCACCCAGGGATTTCACACTTCCTTAGCTGGTTTAGCTCAGTGGGTTGCCAAAGGGTGGCGGTACCCTCATGTCCAGGGCAACTTGGAAACAGGACATTCTGACTTCTGAATGACACACGAAGGACATCGGGCATCGAGTGGATGGGGCTGGACAGGTCAAGCACCCTACACAGGTGCGGACAGCATTCTCATTCAGTCACACAGGCCCCCGCACCCTCCCTGCAAATCCCATCAGCATCCCAGCTGAGGAGCCATGGTTTCTTACTCATCTTACTTTGCAGCAGTTGGACGATGGGGTGGGAGGTATTTCAAAGATACAGCCTCTCGTGTTCCAGCCAGGGTCTGGGTGGTATTCACAGCTTTGCAGAGGAAAACCCCACCTGGGCTCCCAAGTGGTTAACTTGATGGAAAGCAGCAGCTAGTTTGCTTGCAAGCCTTGATTTCCAGAAGGACACACGTTCTCCTGGTCTATGGAGGATGCAGCATAAATGATGTCTCTGAGGCCCATTCCTGTGATTCCAGAGCTGAGTCTGAGCCACTGGATATTTTGAAGAGATAAAAATGTCTGAGCAGCTAATAGCGACCAGATGCCAGTACCAAGATGGGAGGAGTGGGGGGCCGAGGGTCGGGGTGTGACTCACACGGAGACAGAGAGAGGGCCAGTGAGGAAGCCATGCCAGGCATATGCGTGTGCATTAGGCACACACGCAACACAGACACCCAGAGCTGCAGCACGGACATGGATCTAGAACACAGCCTGCAAGCCCAGAACACACCCCAACACACCACAGTTTAACTTGCAGGAGACTGACCACACACAAAGGCACACACAGTATACACAGAACGCATTCTCCCTAGACATACTACACATCCATTCACAGCACACAGCCTTCCACTTGCTCCAGCAAGGGCTTAGAGAACACGGCTAACACAACCAGCTCATGTGGCAGCTGGGCACACCTACGTGGTATGTATGACCTATGCACACAGGGCCCTCCTCTAGACAGTGCTCCTTCATGTACCACTGCACAAGTAACCACAATACACAAATACACACAGACACACACAATCGCCCATGGTACTTAAGAGACATTTGCATGGACGTGCAGGTCTAGCTAACAGATATAAACATAGGTACAACACGGAAACACATAGGCACACATACACGTCACTAAAATACACACCCTAGAGGAGTCCACATATGAGGCACGACACACATATGCCGCACCTGCTAGAGATATACAATCTGAAGAAATGAATGTCACACAAGGACACACACACACATATGTGTGTTCATCCTTTGCTAACAGCATCTTTTTAAGAGTAACTCTTTGACCCCTGCTCCAACCACAGCAACCAGTCAACACAAGATACAAACTTTACTTTGAAACTGTCAAATTAAAAAATAATCGAGTACAGAAAACAAATGTGTTGTTTGACACTCTCTGACCTTTGTGGATATTAATGCCTGTGATAATCATCCCTACAAAAGGCAGAACATCAGTCTTTTGCACAGCTGAGTTGGGGCTTGTTTGTCTGACCCTCTCTGGCTGCAGAAGGGGAAAGAGGAGAGGTCTAGGACCCCCACCAGACCGGGGGCACTGTACTGGCCTTGGTAGCAGGAGACAGAGGGTATGGCTTTGTGATCTGGCACCATCCTCCTGGGTTCCTGGGTGACCTGGAGCACATTGTTTCCCATTTCTGAAACTCAGTTTTTTCATCTGTAAAATGGGTATGAGTCAGCTAAATGATAGGCTATAATCCAGATGTGCCTTGATTTATGATTTATTTCTTCATATTCCTGACAGATGGGCAAGCCTACGACAACCCAACAAAAGTATCAGTTTTTTGTTTGACTGCCCTCACTTGCCTTTTCTCCCAAAGGAACTTCTGCATGTAGTAGGTAACGAGTCTAGCTGGACTCAACCACAAAGAAGGGCTGTTGCTTATTTTATGATCTCTATTGTGTCTTTATTAAGTGCCAACTGCTTTACCTGTATTATCTGAGTGAATTCTCAGAACAACCCTTTAAAGTGGATTCTGTTACTGCCCCCATTTTACAGATGAGGAAACAGAGACCTAGTTTTGTCAAGAGACTTGTCCAAGCTCTCACCCACTGGCATGTTTGGAGGCAGGAGTCACACCCCCCTCTGCTGCCCAGGTAGAGTGCTACTCTGACCCACATGCCGCCCCCAGAGCTGGCCACAAGGTGCCGTGGAGTTGGTAGGTAAACTGGCTTGAAGTCCGAGCTCAGGCTGATTCCAAGAAACCCTCCTATGCTGGCATGGGCTCCACCGTGACTCAGGAGCCAGAGTGCAAAGTCTAAACTCAAGTTCCTAGTACACTTTCCACCTTCTTCAGCCCCACTTGCTCTGTCTATAACCTGTCCCTTTCTCCCTAGTCATTCTCTAATCATGTCCTCGTCCCCATGCTCTACCCTCTGTGAATGGTAACTTTGGGTTGCCCACTCTACAGTGTTTGTGTGACTAGACTGGAGGTCCACCTGGGGCTTAGGCCCCCCTTGTAGGCTCCTACTGCTGCCTGCTGTGGGCTCGGCCCTGCAGCTTGCCTCGTGATGGAGAAACAAGAGTCTGGAGTCAGCCTCTTTGGGTTGGAATCCTGGGTATTATTCTGTAACCTTGAACATATTATACCTTTCTTGTACTGCAGTTGATGTCTATGTAAATTGGGTTCAATCACAGCACACGGACTTCGTGTCTTGTTGTGTGGCCTAAATGAGTTAAGATTCGGTTTAGCATGGAATCCAGGGCTTAAATGTCAGCCGCCACCATTACCGAGGGCTGGCCCCTCCTTGTTGCAGCTGACTCTACTCTTTCCTTTTTGTTTTCTCTCTCAGCGTGCCCGCGTTTGAGTCACTCATCTGGGGGACCCTCTCCTCAGCCATCTCTGTCTTCTTGAGCACCATCTCTAACATCTCTTTTCCTGAAAAGAGCAGGTCCGTGGCCTGCCCTGACTCTACCTCGAGATTCAGCGTGAGCTGTTCTCTGTGGAAACTCCTGCCTGGGTTCCCTTTCGTGGAGGGCGATGTGAAGGACCCAGGTCCAGACATCCACAGAGCACGTGGCGGTAGGCAGGGGACCCTAGAGGTGGCACAGTAAACATTAGTGACAAGGAGCATGGAGGTTTTTGGTGACCCGAGCCCCTGAACACATGCTGCTCTTTCCCCTCTCCCCTTGCTTCCTGAAGCCCCTTCCCACCTTGCTCCCATTCTTGCTTTTTCTGAGCTACCAGTTTTTCCCTCCTTTCATTTACAAAATCCTCCCACTGACTTTGATATATCCCACTATATTTGGTCACAATAAGCCTTGTGTTGAAATTACTATGTAACGCAAACATTTAGACTTTGACTTCTTTTTTGATTACACGAGTTCTCATTCAAGTATATCTCTGGTGGAAAACATCATTCTCTTCGTCCTCCATTGTGCCCCCTGGGGGATGGGGTTCCAGAATGCCCTCTACTCACCTTGGGAAGGCAGAATTTCTTGTTCTGCAGTTGTCCTATGGGAATCCCCTGTGCCTTCCCCCTCTCTGCCCTCCCTCTCCTCTGTAGTTCTGGGCTCACAAGAGGGCCTCTGGCCACAGCGAAGGATTGTAGACTGAGACCTCCCTCGGAAACCAACCGCCCCAGCACCTCGTTTTACAGACAGACTAAGAGGTCTGCAGCTAAAGGCCCCAGAAAGAAGAAGCTTCAGG
The DNA here is from genome assembly GCF_010015895.1 of Lontra canadensis. Lineage (NCBI taxonomy): Eukaryota > Metazoa > Chordata > Mammalia > Carnivora > Mustelidae > Lontra > Lontra canadensis. The sequence continues at coordinate 6,921,484 of NW_022631024.1, read as the reverse complement.
GCTGGGCTTATATCCAAGGCATTGCCTTTGTTACTATGTACCCCTAGACTAGATCAGAAAGCAACCAAGTGCCGCCCACCCCAACCCTCTTGTTCAAAACCCCTCAGTACTTATTTTATGCCAATTAAGGGCCTTACCCTTTGAGCAAGCCCTCAATCCTGGCATTCAGGTCAGTTGTGGGGATTAACGAAATTAATACAGACAAAAAACTTAGGAGGTTCCTGCCAAAAACTAAGTACTATGTAACAGTACTGTGTAACAGCTTTTGGTATATTCTAACCCTCTGTGGCCCTGTAACAGAGATCCCCAGTATCCATTCACCCCTTTTTCCTTTTAATAATTTCCCTCAACCACCTGTCTTGCTGAGTTTAGTGGAACACATGGCTGCCCAGCTAGAAACTACATTTCCCAGCTGCCTTTGCAAGTAGGTGTGGCCATGTGACTGGGTTCAGGCCAATGGAGGGTGAGTGCCACTCCCGTTTCTAGTAAGTTCCAGGCCATTTCTGAAAAGGCCAACCTGCCTTCCCCAGAACCCATGTCTCCATTTCCTTCTGGCTCAGGAATGGACAGCAGAGAAGACCACATGTCCTGGGTCCCCGGGGAATCATGTGCACCGCAGGTGCCACTACTTCTGCCCCCTGTGACCCTGGGACACTCACCGTGCTCATTCATGTGAGGCAGAAACAAGCTGCTATTTTATTTAAGCTCCTGCACTTTCGGGATCTCTTTGTAACAGCAGCTTCATCTCAATCCCAGTACAGGCTGACCTACCCTTCCTACCTCTCTCCCATGGCTGCCTTTCACTTATTCTCTGCCCCAGCTACACTGTTGTCTCTAACATCAGCTTTCCCCTCTCCGGGCCTTTGCTTGGGCTGTTTTTACAAGAGGAGGGACTGTCCCCTCATTTCCCAGGCGAACCTCTAGACAGTATTGCCTGGTGAAGAGCATCAAGATATTGAAATCAGACAAGATGGGCTTTGGATCCTGGCTCTGGCTCTTTCTAGTCTTTGACTTAGAGCAAGTCCTTTCAACATCCTGAATCTCAGTGTTTTCATCTGCAGAATGGGTCTAGTGATACCTCTCTACCTCATGGGAATGTTTCTAACGACCCATGTTTGGTGTGAGCACAATGCTTGGTTCTCAGAGAAAGTCGGGTCACCTGGCTGACAAGTCCCAGCCTGAATGTAATTCACTCCAGAGATTTCCAAATTTCTTTCTTGATTCAATTCTTGGAATGCTTGTTAAATGCATGGCTTCCCCAGCTCATGTCCCAGCCCCCTAATCTAGTGATCAGGTAAGGGTCATGGCTGACGGATTTGTGTTTTTTAAGAACCCCAAATGATTCCTATCATTGGGGCAGTTGGGGAAACACTGACCCTTTCTCCTCAGCTAGAAGCAGCTGACTCTTTTCCCCTTGAGTTAGCTGAAAACTCCTCATATTCTTCTGTTTAATCCCTTTCTACTTTGCATTATTATTATTTTTGCAATGGACATGTCTGTACCTCCACTAATAATAGACAACACTTCTGGAGCGCTCATTAGGTGCCAGACGCTATGTAAAGTACTTTACATACATTATTGTCCCTAATCCCTATCTACCCTTTCATTAGCCGGTGATGAAGAGATTAACAGCAGCTACTTTATATTGTGCCTTTAAAATGTGCCAGGCATGCAGCTGGGTACCTCTTATCATTATCTCAGCTCTTCATCTCAGCAACCCTCCCGGACAGGGAATAGCATCCCTGTTTTACTGGAGAGGTTCAGAGAGGCAGAGCAACTTGTCCAAGGATGCTCAGCCTGAGGGGACAGAAGAAGAGAAGAGGAGCTGTTCAAAGGCAGATGGAGAGAGCAGGCTTAATCTCCAGACTCCTGCAGGGAAAACATAACTTCTGCAAGCTGACGCCACTCATGATAACTTCATAGACCATCCCCACCCAGAGGCGGCATCCAAACGGAGAGGATTTACTTCCTTTCTTCTTGATTGCTGCAGGTGCAGGCAGCTGCGGCACCCATCTGGGCACCAGGGGAGAGGTGCCAGAGAGGGGGAAACAGCTCCTACGCACTCTGCTGATCATTGTCAGATTTAGGGAACATGTCATGTTGGTCTCCCTTGCAGGGCATGGGGTCATGATTGACCCTCCTTAGAAGCTGGGAATGCCTTTAGGGACTTGGATATATTCTGGAATTGTTCTTATGATTAGAATGGTTTCTAATGAACAAAGCATTAAGAAGCAAATATTTGCTGACCACATAAAGGGATGAATTTGGTTCAGTTTCTACCCTCAAGGAACTCAGGAGAAGAGTTAGCCATCACCCCTTTTCAGTTAAGGAAAGCGACTAAGAGAAAAAACAAACAACCCCTCTCCCTGCAAACATTTTTTTGGTTCCACGTCACAAGCATACATGAATAGCAGCCCTGGGTTCTGAACCCCATTTTACAGAGGAAGACCTTGACCCTCCACCCTCCCCCTCCTCAATATTGGGCCCCCCAGTTGAGGTTGGACCTTCCACCAGCCTCTGACACCAACCACTCCCCCTCCCCCAGGAAACCAGCTTTTCTTCTGAGGGAGGCAGAATGCCCCGAGATGGTTCCTTACTGTAAAGAAATGCGATGTAAAACCATCAGCGTATGCAGAATGAGGAATTTAGGAGCCTTGTCAGTCCTGGATGAGTGGGAAGAATAATTGATCAGTGGCAACCTTTAAAGAAACACTTCCCATCTTGAAAGATACTCATCATTTACATACGAACTGGCAGTTTGGAGTTGCTGCGTGCTTGGTGCCTAATATCACACTGAGCCTCCCTGAAGTCTAGAAGAATGAATTAGGAGAGAGACCCGGAGGGGTTTGGTACCTTAGCCAGCCAGCCTCTCACAGAGATGGAGTTCATTGCTCCAATCTCTGGCCAGGCTGCTACTCTAATCAAATCACCCTCAGGTTTCTGTTTGCTTGACTGAAAACCCCCATTCCTCACAGGAATATTTTCCCTTGCCTTCAATCATCTCTGATGTGGGGTAGAAATGCAGCTATATTAAAGAACGATCCTATCAAATGCCCGAGCAAAAATCTAGCAGAGATGAAGTGTTTCTGGTTGAGAGCTCCTTGTTCTTCCAAGTTCATGCCAAGTACAAGAGGCTGCTCATACCATAATCAAGGAAAGGAAGTCTCAAGAAGATGCCTCGGAGGTGACCAAGCTTTAGACTCTTCTGATACTTGGAATCACCAGGTAGAATCATTGACTTCTCTCGGCAAGCAGCGCACGTTCGAGTCAAACAGATGGTAGGTATGTTTGGAAATAGATCTTTCCAGGATATTCCCTGCAACCAGAGCCTGAGAGCCAAGCAGACAGCTGAGTCATTATCTCATCAACTTGGCCTGTGTAGACTGCCAATCTGGGTAGCTCAGGATTAGGATCCAAGTCATGTCGACAGACCAGTGGGCCAAGCAAAGTCTGGAAGGTACAGGCATCAAAGATGATGAGGTTAGCTATGTCAGGACATCTGACCCGGGACAGCAAGAGATCAAGGTGGTGAGTTTATTGTCTGCTCAGGCATTCAACTTGTGTTCTGTTTTGTTTGCCTGATGGATGGGAAGAAGTGTCAGGGTTTGCCCCATGATCAGTGCAAGATGGTACCATGGAGATTCGAGGATCTGCTGTCATATTTCTTCCTCTTTTCTGCTTTCATTTCTCCATCTTGATTCTCCTTCCCTCAAAACAGATGCAGCCTGGCTTTCTCCCTGACCCACTGCATGTCATTGAAAAGGCTCTTCCGGGGCATCCCAGCATTCCAGAGGAGCTTTAATACCTAAACGGGAACAGTTCCCTGAAACAAACTTTGTCATAAAATATCAGAGCAGGCACGGCCCTTCCATATGAGGGCACAATCTCAGCATTTGGTTGGCAGGGCATTCATGTCTCAGGGTCCCCAGAATAGTTTACATCTCTGGTCCTGGTATAATTATTGATAGCATCCCCTTTCAGTCTCAAAAGTGTCCCATTTTGGGTCATAAATCATGGGTCCCCACACTGACAGGGACATGTGGATGCAGAGAGGGTTAAGTGTCCTGCCAAGGTCACATGGCAGGTTGGTGGTGGAGCTGGGGTGGGAACCAGTACTCTCCCTCCCAGGCCTGGACCCTAGCACTGCACCCTTCCTTAGGAATTCGCTTCTACCTGCTTCCTTCCGGAGCGGATTTCAGGCAGTCACTCCCCCACAAAGTTTAATACCTTGTCGTTACCATTTACCACCTTCAAATCATAGATGTTTAGAGCTTCCTCTCATAAAACCAACTTGGAGATGTGGTATGCTTGTATATCAGGAACATACATTAATTCCAACCTCTCTGGGGACTTTAAAGTTCTTCCGGAGAAGTCATTCTTTATTCTGGAGCTGTACAGTGACTTTGGGCAGAAGCAATAATACTCTGAGCACTATCCCGGTGGTTGGAAGGTGCTTCAAAAGCATCTAGAACACGCATTGGGAGGAAGCATAGGAAAGTGGAATTTTCCCTGGTTAAATTCCAGCCTTGCCATTATCAGGTGCGCTCCCTGGAGCAAGTTTCATTGCCTCTGTGAGCCTCGACTTTGCTGTCTGCAAAATGGAGTACCTAATAACAGTGGGCATCTACTATGAGGTACCTGGTTCTAGAAATTAAACATTTTATGTGCATCATCTCTTAATCCTTAAAAGGACCCCAAAAGGTAAACACCATCATATTCCCCTATTTATAGATGGGGAAACTGAGGCCCAGACTGGTGAAGTAACTCGCTCAAAGTCACACAGCCAGAAGGGAGATGAGCTGGGATTTAGTCCCAGACAGGGGGCGTCTAGAGTCACAGACATTGCTCAGACACTCAGCTGCAGTGCCACCAGCAATAGTTGGTGACTACTGTCTACTGACCACTTGCAATGCGCCTGGCACTCTGGTCATCATTTTAGAGGCACTATGCTAGCCGTTTAATCCTCACACTCAGTATCTCACAGATTTAGTGTATAATAGGCACTCAATGCATAGAAATTCCTCTGATCTCACCCTACATTTTCAGTTTCTAGAGGGGGAACTGAGGCCCAGTGTGGGCAAGTGATCTCCTTTCCCAAAACAATAAAGCAAGAAATCAGAGCTGAGATCAGAAGTCAGGTCTTCACCATCTGGGGTGACACTGCTTTCTCACACCAGCCGAGTACTGGCCTCAGTGAGAGACGGGCAGCAGAGGGGTCTTCGGAGGTGACAATGGCTTCTCCCTGCAGCCTTCTTTAGCTCCTATCACCCTTCCCAGGCAGGCCTCACCACTATCCCCTGTGCTCTTTTTTACATCTGGTGTGAGGTCACTCTGTGCTCTCAGCTGGGCATGCCCTTCCTGCCTTTGTTCATGTAGGGAATCCTCATTCTTCCTTCTGGAATCAACATACCTATGAATCCACCCTGCTCATGCCTTTGGATCCCAGGCAGAAGGAATACCTCTTTTGCACGGCTCTGTTGTGTAGATATCACAGAGCAAAGTGGTTGAGCTGGGTTTGAGTCTGGCTCCATACCATCAGAGAGATCATCTAACTTCTCTATACCTTAGTTTTCTCATCCACATAAAGGGGACATCAATAGTACCTTCCTCCTATGGTTGTTATTGGAATTAAGGGAAACGCTATGTAAGGTACCTGGGACATAGCAAATACGCCATAGACTGGAGAGGCAGGTGCTTCTCTCTGCGTTCTTCTTGTCTATCAGGAAGTGAACACATTCAAGGTAGAGGATATGCCTTCTCCCCCTTGTCCTCTGTGTTTAATATTATACCAACCTAGCACAGGATAGTTCTCTGCAAAGGATGAATATGAACTTAATTTCTACCCAGGAGTGTCTGCATCTCAGCTGCTAATGGGGAGGAGAGAGAAGTCCCGGGGCTGGTGCAGAAATTCTTTCCCAGGGGAAACCAGAGAGATAATAGTCATTTATTCAATTAGTCATTCACTTATTCAATACGTACTCACTGAATGTCTACTATTTGCCTGGGGATTTAGTAGTGGTAAACAAGACAGATAAGGTCTTACTCCTCATTTACCTTATGCTCTGTTGAGAGAAAGCAGACATAAACATCCATATATCAGTTAGCCAAACCACCTCCCAAATTTAATGACTTAAAATGACACCCATTTATTTAGCTCATAATACTCTGAGTTGGCTGAGAAGCTCTGGTCTAGGCATGCCTGGCTGACCTCTGCGGGGCTTGCTTATGCCCCTGCACTTAGCTGGCTGGTTGGCCGGCAGCTGGGTGATCCTAGATGGCATCACACATGTCCGGTGATTTGTAAGATGTCGTCTTAGGGAATCTCCACCACCTTTCATAGTCAGGCAGGCTAACCCCGGTTTCTTCACACCATGATGCTCCCCTGTGCCGATGCTACTCAAATCTCTATTTGTGTCATGTTTGTTATTGTACTTCTAGCCAAAGAAAGTCTTGTGGCCAAACCCTGCCTCCATGGGGCTGGGCCCTCTCTGGATACCAGAAGGGGAAGAACTTGTGCCTGTGTTTGCAACCTTACTGATAACAGCCTCAGGAAGATTCCCTAGAACCTGTCACCTCTCTCCACAGCCAAGACCTCCTCCACTGAGGCCTAAATGGACATCTTTTCTTGTCTGGCTCCCTCCTCCCCCTGCTGCTTTGAGCTGGTCTTTCTCCTACTTGGTGGCCAGAGAAATTTGAAAGCCCCGAACCTTACTTTTCATTCTTCCTTTTAAACCTTCAGTAGTTCCCTCTTATCCTGAGGGTCCAGACCCTCCCTGACCTCACTGTGCCCACATCACCAAGCTCATCCCCCTTCCCCTGTCCCTCTCTGATGACCCAGGAACAATGATGTCCCTCCAGGTCTCCAAACACTGTGGCGCTTCCTCTAGCCCCAGGGCTTTGCTTATGCTGTTCCTTCATCCTGGAAGTCTTTCCATCCCTCCCCACCTGGATGAACCCGTCATCATCCTTTAGGTCCCAGAACCAATGTCGCCTCCTTGGGGAATCTCACCAGATCCCCGATTAGATGAAGTCCTAGTTACGTGCTTTCCTAACAATGCGTACTTGTCACTCGGGGCACACGCTCTGGCTTCTCATCATGAATGTGGGTGGTCATCTGGTCCTGCCTGTCTCCCTCACTAAACGTTAAGCTCCAGGGGAGACATGGCATCTGTTTGGCTTGCCGCGGGATCCCCCGGCACCTGGCAGAAGATCCAGCACACAGTAGGTGCTCACTTAATGACCACTTAATGAGGTCTGCTTAGGTGCCTCACACATCGCCGTTCTCATTTCCCTCTTGCCTCTGCTCTGGGCTCGTGTGGGATTTGTCAGCAAGAGAGCCGAGAATTTGTCCTGAATTTTAAATAACATTTGATTCCAAAATGGGGAGATTTAGCAGACAAAGCTCTTTCCTTCATCTTTTTTTCTTTTTCTTTTTTTAAACTGAGGCTGAGATACGGCTCACCCTCTGGGGACATTTCCGCCCCCCCCCCTCCCCACGAAATGGGCGCTGTGAACTACTCTCTTGGAAATCTTGTGAAAAGGGCAGGGTATTGGAATTTGAGACAAAGGGAAGAAAAATGAGCTGGCTTGTAAAGTCTGCCGGCATCGTAATGAGCGAGATTATTCTGGGAAATGCAGGAGTCTGCTGTACAGGCCCCGGTAAGAGGCAGTTTATAACCAGCCTTGGGTCAGACTCACAGCCCTCTCATATACACACAGACATGGCCCCGCAGCCAGCCTCCCCGTGCCAGCCTTGCCCACGTGCCTTACCCAGCACTGGGAGGCAAGTCTCAGCTTGACTGGGGGGCTTGTCTGACGGCGGAAGGGGCAGGAGGGTCACTTCTTGAGCTGAGTGAGGTTGCTTGGCATCACCGGGTGCCACCAAATTCAAGAATCGGGCCCTCGTTTTCCTGCTGCTTAAATGCTTCCAGTCTCTGGGCCACCCGTGAATAACGTGGGGAGGAGCCCTGTGGGGCCTAAGTCCACCGGACTCAGCTCAGACACCTGGGTTCAGTTTGAGCTCAGCAGCCTGCATGCTGTGTATTCTTGGGCATGAATTCTCCTTGCTTTGGCTTCATTGCTTTTAATAATATTTGTGATTTCTATGTCCGTACTTACTGAATATTTGCACACTAAGCACAGTTGACCCTTGAACAAAGCAAGAGTTAGGGACGCCAACCTCTCATGCAATCGAAGATTTACGTATAGTTTTTTGACTCCCCCAAAACTTTAACTACTGATACCCTCCTGTTAACCAGAAGCCTTACTGGTAACATGAGTAGTTGATTCACAATATTCTGTATGTGTATGTATTGTGTATACTGTATTCTTATAATAAATTAACCTAGAGAAAAGGAAATGTTATTTTTTTAAAAGATTTTATTTATTTATTTGACAGAGAAAGAGATCACAAGTAGGCAGAGAGGCAGGCAGAGAAAGAGAGAGGAAGGGAAGCAGGCTCCCTGCTGAGCAGAGAGCCCAATGTGGGGCTCGATCCCAGGACCCTGGGACCATGACTTGAGCCGAAGGCAGAGGCTTTAACCAACTGAGCCACCCAGGTGCCCCATGTTATTGTTTTTAAAGATTTTATCTATTTATTTCGAAGATAGAGAGAGAGCATGAGTAAGGGGAGAAGCAGGGGGAGAAGCAGAGGGAGAGGGAGAGGGAGAAGCAGACTCTCCACTGAGCTGGGAGCCCAACACAGGGCTGGATCCCAGGACACCTTGTTCATGACTTGAGCAGACACTTAACTGACTGAGCCAGCCAGGTGCCCCCAAGAAAAGGAAATGTTATAAAGAAAATCACAAGAAAGGGAAGATTCCTTTACAGTCCTGTACTATATTTATGGAAAAAATCTGCATGTGAGTGGACACGCGCAGTTCAAACCTGTGCTGTTCAAGGGCCAACGGTGTATGTCAGTGTCATGGGCTGAATGTTTGCATCCCCCCAAAATTCAGATTTGAAACCCTGATCCCTGGTGTTGGTTGTATTTGGAGGTGGGGCCCCTGAAGAAGCAGTTAAGGTTAAATAAGATCCAAAGAGCGGGGTCCTGATCCAATAGGATTGGTTTCCTTATAGGAAGAGACACCAGTGAGTTCATTCTCTCGCTGCCAAGGGAAGACACAGGGAGAAGGTGGCCATCTGCAAGCCAGAAAGAGAGCTCTCACCAGAGCCTGACCACGCTGGCACCTTTATCTCAGACTCCCAGCTTCCAGAACCATAAGTACAAAATTCCCATTGTTTCCACCACCCGGTCTGTGGCACCTTGTTAGCAGCCTGGGCAGACTAATAGAGCCAGGCACATGTGATTTGGATGTGGGTCATCCTCACAGCAATTTTAATGGTAGGCATTATTAGTTTCATTTATAAACACAAACACAAAGGTCAGAATACTTGTCCAAGGTTATGTAGCAAGTAGATGGGAATGTCAAGATTCAAACTCAGGGATGCCTGTCTCCAAAACCAGAGCACATGAACCAATGGGGAGCCTTTGGGTCCCATGGGGAAAAGTCCCAACTCATCCTCAGGCTCTGCTTCTTATCCCAATTCATGGAGAACAATGGGAACATTCAGATACATGCCTGGTCCCTGTTAGACTCTAGATTGCTGTATAATTTATGTCCATGGTCTGGAAATCATGCCATCTGACTGGCACAACTATGGATATCAGCACTATCTCTGTCTTTCAGTTAAGAAGACAGAAGCTTGCAGAAGTGATGTGACTTCCCTCAAGGCTTCATAGGAGAGCCAGGATTCAGACCTGTATGTCTTACCTTCTGTTTTTTTTTAAAAAAAAAATATATATATATTTATTTATTTGTCTGAGAAAGAGAGAGCTCACAATCAGGGGGAATGGAAGGCAGAGGAAGAAGCTGTCTCCCCAATGGGAGCCCAATGCGGGATTCGATCCCAGGACCCTGGGATCATGACCTGAGCCAAAGGCAGATGCTTAACTGACTGAGACACTCAGTCATCCCTTACCCTCTCTTCTTTTATTCACACACTGTGCTTTAAAATTATGAGGGCTGAACTGGGGGTTCTCTAAGGTCATCTAAGTGACATACACGAACCTATGAGCATAGTTAGCATTATTGTCTGGACCAAGGCTGGACTCCTCAGAAGAATGCAGCATTCCCTGGACTGCAGATTGGCACAAGGCAAATGAGCCACTCAGCCCATGAGCAAAATTTAAGGTGCACCAAAAAACTCGGTAATTACAATATATAATATTTAATTCAATATGTGTTAAATTGAAATGATTTAAATGATGTCCAGATTGTTAAGGACAAAATCAGACCCTGTACACAAAGATCTCACCTCTCTTGGTTCCCCTGGCCTTGCCCTGTGCAGGAAGAGGTCTGGCTGCTGACCATGACCACCTGGTGCTGTGTGGTGAGAGGTTAGGGGCAGAGCAGAAACAGCCTGGCTGCAGGGGCTGGGGCACTGGGGAAGGAGGTGTGGGGGGAATCTCACAGTCCGTCACTGGAGGACAATGGCAGGGAAGACGTGGAACTTGAAGACCAAATCTCATTCAATTCACACCTTCTTCCATGGGAAAATCGGTGGATAGGCAGAGCTATCCAACCTGCAGACCTCCTTGGCCCATCGGGTAAGCAGCCCATACGTGGGGGAGTGGGTCTAGAACCCCTGGGGTTTCTTGAACGTCTTGGGGCTTTCAACCCACCTGAGAGGGTTGTAAAAATGTTGAATTTGCTGCCTACTCCACACACCCCCGCCCCCAAAATCCAAAACACCCAGATATGAACACGTACAAAATCTGTGTGCAAGTGCAAGAAGGGCAAGGACACACTGAATCCATTGGTGGAATTCTAATAACTCCTATTTAAAGGGCTTGGGTGAAGTGGATGGAGAAAACCAGAATTCCCCCATTAGAGCTGGAGCATCCCACTTTGCTCCCGAGTCTGTCTCCTTAGCTGGTAAATGGAGGCATTAGCAGTACACCTACCTGGTAAAATATTGTAAGACTCCAACAAGTTAATGGAAATGGAAGTGCCTTCTAAACTGGAAGGCTTTACTCCCAGTAGGCTAGCGGGTTGAATGTCATTGTTATCCCTGTTGGTCTTTAAAAGTTGGCGGGCCAGAGAATCGAGGGCCCTGGGAGGTGGGAAGTGGCTTGTCTGATGAGTAGAGTGAGTTGGGGCTGGCTCCCCTCTGCCTGTCCCCGTCCCCTTCATCCAGCCACCGGAGCCCCTTGGAGAACTCCTTCATGCGCACCTGTGCCTCTCTTCCTGCAGATTAGTCACAGTAGCAGATAAAGAGGGTTGAGTGACTGACTGAGGCCACAAATGAGCTCCCATTAGTGAATTCTGTGTGTCTCTGGTGGAAGGGGTTGGTAAACAGTTCCCACTTATCTCGCTCCTCAGCATTTAGCTGATTTCCATAATGAGCTCCACTGAACTGCGCGGCCCCAGAGGTGCCCCCAGGCTTCTGAAATGCACTGTGTTTTGTCAGTCTGATTTGTGGAGAGGTGAAGACCATTGTGTTAACAAAGGGGGGAGCACACTGGTGCCGGCAACAGCATCCAAAGACACCGAGGCCCCCGGGGCCCAGGCCGACTCTGGTAGGGGAGGTGCAGCTGCTGGGATTCTGTCATGGCCCCTCCTAGGCACCAGGTAGGAAGACCGGAGTTGAAGAATCTGCAGGCGTGTGCTGGCTGGACGTAGGTCACAGGGTCGGACCACAGCCGGGACTTTGTTGACTTCTCTGCATTTTTTTTTCCCCAAGGGCAAATGGCATAAAGAAGACAGGGTCCTGATTACTCTTTTTTTAAAAAAGAGTATTACAATGTCTCTATTTTTTTTAAGATTCTATTTATTTATTTGACAGAGAAAGAGATCACAAGTAGGCATAGAGGCAGGCAGAGAGAGAGGGGGAAGCAGGCTCCCCGCTGAGCAGAGAGCCTGATGTGGGGCTCGATCCCAGGACCCTGAGATCATGACCTGAGCCGAAGGCAGAGGCTTAACCCACTGAGCCACCCAGGCTCCCCCCTGATTACTCTTTTATCGGCAACTCACTTTATAGTCAACAATAGTAGCAGGGTGGGGCCAGCTTAGACCTACGTGCAGAGAGCATTTGTCTCAGGCAGTTACCCTTCCTCCCTCCCCTGCTCCTTCTTACCTCCTTTCAGTCCCTCCTTCTACATCTTCCTGTCTCCCTTCCTCTCTCCTTCCCTCCTTCCTTCTTCCTTCCTTCCTTCCTTCCTTCCTTCCTCCCTCCCTCCCTCCCTTCCTTCCTTCCTTCCTTCCTTCTTTCCTTCCTTTCTTTCTTCCTTCCATCATTCAACAAGTATCTATTTAGGGCCTACGATGTGCCAGGCCCTGTGATATGCACTAAGGGTAAGACAATGAGCTGTAACAGATCTGGACCCTGCTCTCATGGAATTTACAGTCTGGTGGAAGTGATGGAAATTAATAAAATCCCTCAAATAAATAAAGGTAAAATTGCCACTTTGAGAAGAGTGATAAAAGAGAGATACTTGATAAAATGAGAGCCTTTGACAGGGGAGAATGACATAATTAGAGAACACTTGCCCAAAGAAATGCTTGAGTTTTGAGACTGCCAGGAGTTATTTCAATGAGAGAGGGAAGAGACTCACAGGCCGAGGGGCCAACTTGAGCAAAGGCCCTGTGCCTAGAGGGAGGAAGAGTAGGGTATTTGTCGGATTAGGCTAGCTTTAGCTGCAGTAACAAGAAGCCCCAAATATTAGAAGCTGAATGTAATGGAGATTTATTTCTTACTTGTATTTTGTGTCTGTCATCAGTTAGCCTGAAGGTTCTGCTTCAAATCATCCCCATTTGGGAACACAGGATAACAGAGTTTACATCCTTGGGAGCTTTGCAAGTTGCCATGAGAAGGAGAACCAGAAATGCTCAGCAAGCGACACTGAAGACTTGATGGTGGTGTAATGGGATGAAAGCAGGTGGATGTGCCGTTGTAAGGATTTGGATTAGCATACTAAAAGCAATGGGCAGCTGCTGAAGTTTTGTGAGCATGGAGATCTTAACAGGAGGAAGCTAAGGGTATTCTAATTTTACAGATTATGATGTTGATACTGATGGTAGTCATTATTAGGTACCTATCCTAGAGCAGGCACTCAAGTCTTTCCCTACCCCGGAACTGATATATATTTACTATTTTTATCCCTGTTTAATGAGGAGGAGACAGGGATGTAGGCAATGGAAGGAATTTGCTCAGAGCCACACCTGCTCAGTAGTCTCCATTCTTGCCCACCTACCACTGTAGTGGGGGACAAAGTTAGCCATTATTAGGGCTGCAGAGTTGGTGATCATTGGAGGAACAACACAGTTACCAGCCGGCGAGAGGGAGTGAGGGCATGAATCATCACCACGGGCGGCCCTGTGCTCTGCCCCTGTGGGCACCTGTTGCATCACTATCCTGGCACAATGGCTGGTACTTGGAAGACACTTTGTAGCAATGCATGGGAAGGAGGAAAGGCTGGAAAAAATGATGGAAGAAGAGAAGGAAAGGATGGATGTTTGGATGAATCCATATAGGAAGGCAACATCGGAGAAATTGATTAGGAGATGGCACAGTCCCAGTGTCCGGATTAGGTTTCTTGTACAACAGCTCAGATCTGCAGATGGAAGGTGGGAACTCAGGAGTTAGGAGGGGTTGGTTTGCAATTTAGGGGTAAGGGAAACCAGTCTGACAGGTCTACCATTCAGAGTGTCTCATGTGTGCCGTGTATTTTAAAACCTTATCTCCTTAATCTGTGAGTTAGAGGCTCATCCAGTAGAACAGACCTATATTCACTAGGAAAACCAGTATCAGATTCTATGTCCCTGGTAGTTGCTGAGTTATCAAATGTTTGTACCATTTAAAAGCCAAATGCAGGAGGGAGGAAGCTGCAGTTCTGGTCTCTAAGGTCATGTTCCATGTGATTCTTGATGCAAATGAGTCAACAAACAGCGCGTTCATCACAGGGCGGCTGCTCACATTGTTAGGAGCCTTGCATCTCTCACATCTTATTTTAGTCTCTATCGATGGGGTTATTGTTCCATAACACCCTTCTGGAAAACACACCTAGATATCCTGTGTGATTTCCACCTCTGGCAGGAAAGTTAACAACAGCACGTGTCATTGGCATGCCGTCTCTTTGTTAATCAACACGTTGCTTTAGAAGAGACGTCCTTCATGCCTCTTGCCCTGGTTTTCACTGGCTGCTAGGGAAGCCTAGAGCTCATTCAGATTCTCTGGGTTGCAGGAAAAAGCAAAGAGAGTGAAGAGAAAGGAAGAAGGCCTTGGTGTTGACTTTCCTCGTTCCCTACCTCATCTGGTGCACCTGTTAGTCTTGCCAAATCTTTCCCAGGGACACCCAGACCAGGTATCACAGTTCGTACCAGCCAGCAGTACCCTAACTTCTATCTTACGTTTTAATCACTGGTTGATTTGCCTATTTATTCATCAAGTTGCTCAGGCACACACTTACTAAGTGCCTGGTATGTATCAAGCCCAGGGCAAATGCTGGAGTTCCCTTTTCCAAAGTCCTACTCTGTTCTATGTACAGAGTCATCTGTTGAAATGTGCTTTCCATCATGACTTTGTTTAGCTCAGGGACCTCTGGTATTTCCCTTTTATCCACTAGGGTTCAGGGTCCCCCTGCAGTCCTCTCCCCCATGCCTGCAATCTCCTCTCCCAGTTAGGCTGCTCCCCAGCATTTTGGTGTGTGATGCGTGGCTCCTGCTTCCACATCTTTTCCTCAGGCAGCACCCCCCTTGCCCGGTTTGCCGATGAAACCCCACCAGGCCTTTGAGGCCTGAGTCAATACTCCATTTTCTTCATAAAACTTTGCCTACCCATCAGGCATGCATTCCTTTCTGTGACCCCCGGTGAACAGTGATTTTTGCTTATCGCTATAGACTCAATTACTCTCTCCTGGAGTGTTAGTCTGATTTATTAACTAGAAGCTAACACTCCAAGGTTGCACACTAGACTCAACACCTTTTCTTTTTTTTTTTTTTTTTCTTTTGTGTTTCACTCATTCACGGTTAGTGGGAAGAACTCAGTTTTTAGAGCCTGAAAATGTGGGTAGTGTTTGGCTTTTTTACTTACTAGCTGGGGAAACCTGGCTAAGTCATTATATGTCTCAGGGCCTGGTTTCCTTTTCTGGGAAACCACAATCACAATACTCTTCTCAAGGTCTGTAGGGTTGGTTAGAAGAACCTGGAACACGGTAGGTAATTACCGAAAGTCAGCTGCTCTGGAAAGCATCCTTTCTGTGAGTGCTTACTGTGAGCTGGGTTCTGTGCAGGACCAGCCTCCCACCCTGCCATCCGGCAATCTACAGTCACCTGGAGATGATGACACAGACAAGAAGAAGATTAAATGAGATATTGAACACCAAGTGCTCAGCACAAGGCAGGCATCTATTAAGTGCTCAGTACACGGTGTTATCATCTACGGATGTGCATTTATTCCCCTGTGTCATCTAACATCATGTGTGAGAAAGTATGGCTCGGATGTGAATAATACACGGTTGCTTTTTCATGGTGTAATGGTACTGAGTCGGAGCCGATTGCAGAATGTCAAGCCCGCGTGTGTGTATTTGCAGCTTTGTGCTGCTCATGGACAGAAATGGTGTGAGTGAAAGAGCAGATTGCTAAATAAAAATACAATGCCTGCAAGGAGCAGGGTTCAGGTGACAAAGGAGTTGAGGGTGATGGACAGCCGGAAAACTGCCTGTGGGAATGAACGAGCTCACACTTCATACCCTAAGCCTGAGTCTGCAAAGGGTTTTCTCTCTAGAGCTCCCTCCCATCGGGATGGGCTTCCAAGGGCAAGGCATTTGGATGTCCCCTGGAGTGGGCACCAGAGTCCCGGGCGAGGCCACAGAGTTTCCAGGGACCCAGAACCCTCCACGGCTCACAGGAGAGAACTGATGCAGTTGCCTGAGGAGCATGGGAGCTCCCGTGGCTCTGCCCAGCAGAGTGACCTTGACTGAGTCACTTGCCTCTGTGAATCTTGATCTCTTTTCTCTTAAGCAAGTGTAATGAACACACAGTGTTATGTTATTTTCAAGTGAATCACAATTTCTCATCTATAGTATTGGGGCAGCCAATCTTACTCACCCAAATGGTTACACAGCTCCAATGAAGGAGAATTAACTAAGTGGTTTTGTAGACTATATATAAGATTTGGGGTAAGCTAGCTGTCATTATTTTTTTTTTAAGGGTTGGGAGAAAATATTTGCAAATCATACATCTGGTAAGGGTTTAATGTTCAGAATATAAAAAGAACTCCTAAAACTCAACAACAACAAAATAACAAAACCCCGAAAATATTTTTTAAATGACCAAAGGACTTAAAAACAGACATTTCTCTAAAGAAGAGAAACTAGTGGCCAATAAGCACGTGAAAAGATGCTCAACATCGTTAGTCATCAGGGAAATGCAAATCAAAACTGCAACACGATATCACCTCACATCTATTAGGATGGCTACAACAGACAGACAGACAAACTATACAACACAGCAAGTGTAGTGCGGATGTAAAGAACCCTTGCACACTGCTGGTATGAATGTAAAATGGTGCAGCCCCTCTGGAAACCAGGTTGACAATTCCTCCAAA
Organism: Lontra canadensis; assembly: GCF_010015895.1. Taxonomy (NCBI): domain Eukaryota; kingdom Metazoa; phylum Chordata; class Mammalia; order Carnivora; family Mustelidae; genus Lontra; species Lontra canadensis. The sequence continues at coordinate 6,904,876 of NW_022631024.1, read as the reverse complement.
AACCGCGCACAGAATTACCATATGAACCGGCAATTACCCACTTAGCTAGATACTCAGGAAAAATGAAAGCACATGTCCCCGATGTCCACGGCAGCGTTGTTCATAATAGCGCAAAGGGGGAAACCACCCAAACGTCCATCAAAGGAGGAACAAATAAGCAAACTGGGGTACACACGCATTACCATTCAGCCATGAATAGGAATAAAGTTCTGATACATGCTACAGCATCTATGAACCTTGGAAACATTATGTTATGTGAAAGAAGCTAGACAGATATGGTATGATTTCACTTATATCAAATATTTAATATTTACAAGCAGTAAACATTGAATAAATGGCAGTTACTGTTACTGTGACCCTGACCGGAATTATATAACATAGTTAAAAATAATCATCCTCGGGGAATAGCCATCAGAGTAGGCAGAACTGACATGAATGATTGAGGAAATGGGCAATTGTGGGGGGTGGTACCTGGAGAGCCCCATTGGTGAAGCATCTGATTCTTGGTTTCCACTTGGGTTGTGATCTCAGGGTCGTGGGTTCCAGCCTAGTGTAGGACTCCATGCTTAGCATGGAGTCTACTTAGGATTCTCTCTCTCTCTCTCTCATCTCTGCCCCATCCTCTGTGGGTCATCCATCTCTGTCCTCATCCCTCTGCCCCATCCCTGTGCGCTCATTCTCTCTCTCTCTCTCTCTCAAATAAGTAAATCTTTAAAAATGGGCAGTTGGATTTTAAACATTGATCAGGGTTTACTGTGTGTAAGACAGGCATAGGCCCTGTAACAGGTGAAAAACAGTGGGTCTGCCAGCAGCTGGCAGGCAGCAGAACAGAATGACTGTTTAATGGACACAGGTTTCCTTTTGGGCTAATGAAAAGTTCCAGAACAAGAGAGTGGGGATGAATGCATACCTCTGTGAATGCACTTCATACCCTGAATGGTGCATTCGGAAAGGATTAAAATATTACCAATTGTTTACATAATAAACATATTGTATGTTATATGTGCTTTACCACAATTGAAAACCAGCACCAACAAGGGGTCAGATGGGTTCTGTGTTCTCAAGGGACTTGCCGAGGGAGGGAAGGCTCTTCGTGTCACAGAAACCAGCCCCATCAAAGTGGTGACATTTCAGAAGCAGGCTGCAATGTTGTGTCTGCGTCATGGTCATGGCTGAAGGGAGGTGGCTCAAGGCATCTTAGCCACCCGCTGGGGGTAGAGTAGGGGAAGGAAGGGACTGGGCTAGGACCAGCACCTTAGACTTGGCTCTTCTTCCTGATGCAAAAGCAAGGCAATGTTCTAAGGGATGAGCAACTCTACAGGGAAAACATGAGGGTGCATGCTCCCCCCGCTACCGCAGTCCCCTGTTTGCAGGGTAATGGAACTGATGGTGTATGTGTGCCTAGAGGACAGGGAGGTGGTGGTGGGCTGCTTGGGTGTAATTGTATATTTTGGAGTTTGTGGAAAGTATAGCATGAGCTTTTCTTCCCACCCCCATTTAATATTCCACAAACACTCACCACATAAACAACATGTCTTTTCTCAACCCTTATTATCATTCCCAGAACCACTTGCAGGCTTTCAGAAACCCATTATTATAATTATAATCAAGAATCTTAGGACAGAGCCATTTGTGCCAAAAATACATTTATACTTGGAATTGTTTGCAGAGGAACAAGAGCGAGAGATGTCGTTTTACAGCTCTGGAATCTATTGGTAGAAGCTCCTACATCATTTAATTTCTTTTCCTCTGTTTAATTTCTTAATTTAAATTTTTGTTGTCAAATTCCTAACTAATATTTGCTTTGGTCTCTTTGCTTTTTACTAACCCCTTCCCCCCACACCTTAGGTGTTAATTTTCAAAGGCCTAAAAGTATGCACTTGCTAACTTCACCCTCTCTCGGCTTCTCTATTGGGAACAGCCACAGGCAAAGGCAGAATGGGGCTGATTTCAAAAGTATTAGCGGGGTCTCCCCCCACCAAAATAACTGCCTATACCCTTGATTCTTTTATATTAGAACAAAGGCTTCCATTCCATAATTAGAGATAAATCAATGTAAAATTAATTCAGTTCACATTTATTTAGCTTTTTTTTTGCTGTTTTTTTTTTTGTTTGTTTTGCTTTTTGTTTTTTGTCTGTAGACATATATAGATGAATCAAACATAGCTCTTGTCCTCAAAAAGAACACAGTTCATTACGGGACACAGACTGTGAATAAATATTCGTGATGAGAGGCAGGATGCAATGAGAGCCATAGAAAAGAAAAAAAAAAAGCAAAGCAAAACAAAACAAAACAAAATCCTGTGCTTCAGGAAGGAGAGGAGGGGTGGGTTTAGCTAGGTTCCATGGAAGAGAGAGCAGAGGAGGGGTCTGTGTAACTCTGTGTTAATAACATGCTTACTATTTGTTTAGATTGAACACTGAGCTGTGGTCTCATCTTTAGCACATGGTCACTCGGTTTCCCTACGTGCAAGATGGAAATACTGTTGTCAGCCTCACAGTTGTAAACACCGAGAAGAGTAGGGGCACCTGGGTGGCTCAGTGGTTAAGTGTCTGCCTTCAGCTCAGGTCATGATCCCAGGGTCCTGGGATTGAGTCCTGCATCAGGCTCACTGCTCAGCAGAGAGCCTGCTTCTCCCTCTGCCTCTGCCTGCCGTTCTGCCTACTTGTGCTCTCTCTCTCTGTCAAATAAATAAATAAATAAATAAATAAAATCTTACCAAAAAAAAATGTTAAAAAAAATTGAGAAGTGTAGATATAATTAGCCTAAGATCTCCCCAATTCCGCAGCCTCGGGAAGTCTGAAGTTTTGCTGGGTATGCTAGGGCCAGCTGTCCAGGAAGGCGACTTGGAGACGGAGTTGGGTGTGCAGATGTTGATTAGGAAATGCCACTGGGGGTCAGCAACACCCACCCCCACACAAGGCCGGGGAAGGGAGCAGGACAGGACAGGCTGAGCTGCAGAGGACCCCGAGTGGCAGCCTCAGCTGACCCAACGGTGGGCTGGACAGCTGCAAGAGCTCCCAGCCCTGTCACGTTTTGGGTCCAGCTGTCTTGGTCTTCCTACTCCTGACTTCGGCTTTCACTGGCTGGAGGCTGCTGGGCCGGGCAGGGCTCTAGATCAGGGGGCTGTGTAGCTGGGCATCCCCAAAGAGGTGGATGGCTACAGGCTCTCCCGGTGGTCAGGACAACACACCCTTCCTTGAAGGGAGCCCCCCCACCCCACCCCACGGGGCCATGCATCCCCAAGCCCACCACACTGGTAGACTAGTGGCCTACGTTCACAAAGTGAGACTTACTTTTTAGTCTTCCTTCCAAAGGTAGACTTCCTTTCCCCTGACCTCCCTGATTCCCCAGCTCTTGCTTCCATGATGAGTGTGGCTTTTCACAGGATTACATGAGAAAGGCCTGTGCATTAATCATGGGGTGAGGTCAGTAGACATCACTGGTGGCTTGGAAGTCCAGGAGAGGGGTCACCCCACAGAGTACAGGCCTCCGCCACCTCTTGGTGCCTCATCCTCACCTCCCGCCTGCCACCCCTCCTTCCTTTTTTCTCTGTCCACCGCACCGCAGTGCAGCAGGAAACTTTCCTTTCTGTGCGGGATCTCCCTGCATCCCAAGATTTACCCCAGATGCAGCGTTCTCCCGTCTCCAGCATCTTGGAGACTAAAATTTTCACTTCTGTGATACAGGTTAATCTTTCTGCACACCCTATATGCTAGTTGTTATTGTGATCTCTTGTATTCTGTTTAATGGGGTCAGACTCAGCCATATATGGGAAGTCTTGGCCCTCATTTCTGTACCTCGTTGTTCCCTTGCCTCTTTCCTTCTCTAGGCTCCCTGGTCCGCTGCGAATCCGCAGTCCCTAGAATCTGTAAGTTCAAGTCAATGTGGGTGGATTTAGTAAGATGTGCCCTGGGTGGAGTTAGAGCCAGGAACAACTGGGGTCGACTCCCCCTCTGCTCCCTGTGACGCCCTTGTTAGTCCTCACAGCTTCTGTTCATTCGTTTTGAAAAGGGAATGACAATGTCTACCTCACAGTGTTCAGAAGATTAAGTCAGCAGAGCAATTCAGTCATTCATTGATTCATTCATTTATTCCTTCCGTCTTCCAACAATTACTCGACATCGGCTGGTGTCAGTCCAGAGGATTCCATAGTGACTTAGGACGATGCATTCCTGTCCTGTGGAGCTTTAACACTATTGCAGCAGAAAGGCAATCAGAAAGTAAATTAATTAGTGACTCTAAGTTGCAAACAGTCTGTTTAAAAAAAAAAGCGAACAAGGCACAACAATAGAGAAAAATACAGAAGCAACACAGCGAGGTCAGAAGAGGGCTGTTTGAGTGAACATTTGTGCTCCCAGGGAAGAACATGTGCAAAGACCCTATGGTAAACGTCTGCAACAGACCCTTTTTTCTCCATCCAAGGGGCCACAACACTTTATAGATAACCTTTTTACCGTGCTTGTCACCTTTCATTGTGATGATCACATGGTAAGCTTAATTATTGACATTGGACGTTCCTCCTCACTTCTCCAAGACCAGGAATCCTGTTAAAGGCAGCCTGGAATAGTGGGGAAAATGTCAGCTTCTAATCAGATAGATGGGGAGCAAATGCGTATCTGCCATGTCTGAGCCACATGCCTGACAGTAGGTAAGGTGTGTATGTGTCAACTGAAGATTCTTAACATCTACGGAGTGAATGGGACGTTTTGTGAGAGCGAAGTTGTTGCGTCTATGGAAAAGCACATAGCAGGCATCTAAGACGTATTAACTGAATCTCTTCCTTTTAGCCCTTAGCTTGTACTCCAGATTTTCCTAGTCTAAAAGTGCCTCATGGTTTTAGGTGAGAATTAAGCCAAATGATGTTTGTAGGGAGGACAGGGGCTGGCTCCCAGGAGGTGCCCAAGAATGCTCCTGGAAAGATCAGATTGGACAATGTGGTGGAGAGAGAGGGCCCCGGGGGCCATTGCAAGGGTTGTTGTGGAATTTGGGGTGGAAGAGGCTTTGTGGGAAAACACCAGTGTAAACCCTTCTTGGGTTTTATTAGTCTGTCACCCACGTCTTCCCTCTTGAAGCACTTTGCAATCAAAAGATTTTGGAGTGGACTATTTTCAGCCCTCTGCCTTCACCCTGAGCTGCACTAAGAGGAAAAGCTGATTAGGAAGTTCTGTAGTGTGCACATAAGTCAGAATCACCAATATCCATCCTTTGCAGGATTAGACCGTTAATTTTCCCCCCAGAAACATTACAATCATGTTTTCAATACCCTGGTGTCACTCTTTTTAGGATTCATTATGGCAAAGACCCTGAAATCTATGACTCCTTTTAGCCAACTTAAAACTTCTTTCAAGGCACGGCTCAAAAATTCTCCTTAGCTAAAATCCCATTCTCTGAGTAACCCCTCTCTCCCTGGAAACTCTGTCACCCTTCCGCCACCCAGAGCTTCCGGCTGATGCGGACACTTATCAGTGGATACGGCTGCTCTTCCTACATTATATTCTTGGATTCATGAGGCCACGGGCCAGATATTCTGTCACTGACTTTCTGTATGAACTTGTGAAAATTCCTTCCTTTCTGTGGGCCTCAGTTTCCCCATGGTACAATGCTAATTTTAAATATGATAGGCAGTTGTCAATTTTTAAATTTTTTAAATTTTTTGTTTTTTAGAGAGAGTGACAGAGCACTTGAGTGAGGAGAGTGATAGGAGAGGGAAAGAGAGAGAATTCTAAGCAGGTTCCATGCTCAGCAAGGAGCCCAACACAAGGTTCAGTCTTGCAACACTGAGATCATGAGCTGAGCTGAAATCAAGAGTCGGGTACTTTACCAACAGAGCCACCCACCTCCCGGTTTTCAAATTTCAGCACACCTGAGAGTGCACTGGCGCTGGGGAGTGGTGATTAAAAATGTTGCCAGCCATTCTGACTTAGGCGAGGATGCAGCCTGGAATGTGCATTTCTTTGCAAATGCTTTGGGAGATTCTGACATCTGAGGTCTCCAGACACACCCAAAGTAACATCATAGTGAATGATGCTCCCCTAGCACTAGCCTTCCCTTTCTTTGAGAGGCAAATGTGAACTTGTCTGAGACTGGTCCCTTGTAGACTGGCCTTGCAGAAAGGAGTTGGCAAAGTTCCTTGGCACCCAGGTAAAACTCCATGCCTCACCAATCAAGTCAGGTTAACTATGAGAGACTCTCAATCACAGCACGAGAGGGGCTGGTCCTCCCTCCAGCCACAAATGCAGACCCAGCTGGGGTGCCTCAACCCCTGATTCTACCAGCAGACGGGCTCTGCTTCCTTAATCATAGAGCTTCAAGACCCATCAGAGAAATGCAATCGAAATCGTAATGAGGTATAACATCACACCTAATAGGATGGCTAGTATAAAAACACAACAAAACAGAAGACAATAAAGTGCTAGTGACATTGTAGAAAAACTGGAACCTATGTATACTGTTGGTGAGAATGCAAAATTGTGCAGTTTCCAGTATGGAAAAAACAATGTGAAGTTTCCTCAATGAAGTAAAAATAGAATTATCTTATAATCCAACAATCCTCTTCTAGGTATATATCCATAAGAGTGGAAATAAGGATCTTGAAGTCATCTTAGCACTCCCACGTTCATTGTGGCACTAATTATAATAACCAAGATGTGGCAAGAGTGTAAAGGTTCACTGATGGACAAACAGATAAAAATGTGGTATATACATGCATTGCAATATTTTTCACCCTTAAAAAATAAGAAGTTCCTCCTCTCTACAACATCACAGATGACCCTTGACAAGGGCCATGCTAAGTGAAATAAGCCCATCGCAGGACAAATACAGCATGACTCCCAATATATAAAGTATTTAAACTAGTCCAACTCCCAGAAGTGGAGAGCAGAATGGTGGTGGCCAGGGACTGGGGAGAGGGGGAAGGGGACTCACCCTAAGTGACCATGCCTTTCCTGTCTAAATACCTTTGTGCAGGCTCTTTTCTCCTCTTGGAACCTGCACCATCTCGACCCCGAAGCCCTCCAGCTCTCTCATTCTAATCCACCCAACAGACTCTTACGCATCTTTCAAACCCCAGATCAGACATCACTACCTTCAAGAAGTCTTCCTTGAGCCACCCAGAGACAGTGCCCTGAATGAGCTTTATTTTACTTCTACCACAAGACTGGTAATTTATGGGCTTACAAGTCTTGCTCTCCTACTTGACTTTGAGCTTCTGGAGAGAAGCTGTATCTTACGCCTTCCTGCATTGGCAGTACTATCCCTGGTACTGCCTCCATGTCTGGTGGCTCAGTCCTCAGGTGGTGTACAGGCATTCCATAGATCACGATGTAAATATGCCTCTGGTGTTCAACACCGCTGTTCTGGCCCCATGGCAGATTCTCAGTGCCTATTTGTTGAACGAACGAGTGCACCAACAAACAGATGGGTGGAAGCATCACATTCAGTCCAGAAACGAGTCTGTCTGTGTGAAGATGATAGCAGCATAAGCTCTCAGCACCAATGTCATCTCCATAATCAACAATAAGTCGATACATGGGAGGTGTGCTTGTGAAGGCCACATGCCTTGCCTGTGCCGTTCTGCACCAGGTCTCAGGCAAACGCTCTTTGGAGAAGCGTGCCTGTCTCTGCTGACACCATTAGTGCAGACAAATAAGCACATAAAACAGTCATGTTGGCTTCTGCTTCATTAGGAACTCAAGGGGAAGGGGAAAGAAAACCATCAGTGTTTGCCACTCAGGGATCACATCAAGAGAGGAAGGAATTTTAATTTTTTGAGTTAGTGAGAGGTTATTGAAGAAGTACAAGGTAAATACGAGGTTGGGTGTCACTGAGACAGTGTCTCTTCTGACTCAGAGTGAAATCCATGGAATACTTGACTCGAGTCCTCCTGAACTGGGACAAACCACTGGCAGCAGAGAACACTGGAAAATAACTCTCTCTTCTGGCTTAGAAGGCTTCAAACAGATTTATTCATTCATTTAGTCTTTCATTAAATATTCATGAGCACCTATGTAACCAACATGGCATTAGGGGGCAGGGAATTCAAAGAGACTGAAATCAAGTCCCAGAGGTCAAGAAACTTGCAACTTATTGTAGTAGATAGGCAGACACATTGTTATTAAGTCACAAAGTTTCAAGATGCTAACCAACACTTGCTGAGCACTCAGTCTGGGCCATGGACTACATTCCACACTTTGAGCACATGAACTATTTTTTTTTTTTTTTTTGTCTTCACAACAATCCTGAGAGATGGGCACTGTATTTATCTCAACTTCACAGGTGGGAAAATGCTGTATTTATCTCAACTTCACAGCACAGAGAGGCTGAGTGGCATGGTCAAGATCACACAGCAGCTGAGTGGCAGAGGAAGGATTGCTCCCTGGGAGACTATCTCCAGATTACCACTCTGTTATACTGATCCAGGCACTTTGCTTTGGGATTCATTCAGTCTGGAGTTGTGGAGAGTTTCTCAAAGGTGGTGACTTAGGCGACTTAGGTTTTAAAGATTAAATTGGAGTCACCAGATATATATGGTGCATAGGGAGCCATGAGTATAACCAAAGCCACCAAAGCAGTGTATGCAGGATGGTTCACCAAATAGCTGATAATACTGTGACCACAGCAGGAATCGTAATCAAAGCAGTCTTGCCCCCATGCTGCACATTATCACATCTAGGACGGGTGTTGTCAGTCACACACAACACCCCTTCTGAAGTAATGTCTGGGCAAAGAAGGAATGATACCCATTACCAATGATCCATTAGTCACATGTGGGGATAGTTTGGGAGTCAGTGACACAGTGCCATTGAGCCTTTCCAGTGTAACCTACTTGTTGGGTGGTTGGGAGGGACTGGGCAAGGATGGGGCTGGACAGGCTTGCTGAGCAAATTCTAGCAGGTTCAGAGGGCCATATTAAGACCAGGAGCAGGGGTTATTTTTTTATCACCTGGGTGATGGGGATTCAAGGAAGGTTTGGAGTAGTTGAAAGGAAGATGGATGAGTGCACAAAGGACTCAATGATTTCAGTTGTGACCTCTCTGTTCTGTCTCTCTCCACCTTGAACCCTGGCAGGGGGGCAAAGTCGGTGATCAAGGATTCCCAATGGATGAGAGTCAGAAGAAAGGACATGGACCCTCACTGAGAAAGACCCAAAGTCACAAGAGACCACAGAGTTCGCTAGTTGTAGATAATCGTGTTTGGGGAAGATTAAGGGTCAGTGGCACAATATTCCAGTCTGGTGTAGGAGAGGATACAAAAATGGGGAAAGAGGAGTGAAAGAATAATAGCTTCCTTAAACCGACCAGGGGTTTTGGTCAAGATCTTTGGGGGCTTGGCGGAGTTTGCCTCTTCATCATGGAGGTGAGAGTTGCTTTCTGCCTTCTTCAAACTGTTGCCTCCTTGATCCTTCCATTGTGCCTTACCCTTTCTCCTCAGAGTTCCACCATCATGGAAGGAGCACTAGGGTAGGAGTTAGGAGGAATACATTCTGGTCTTGACTCTGTTGTTGCTTGGGCATTGTGTGACTCTGGAAAAGTCTCTGTGAAACTCAGTTCCTACATTTGTAAAACAAAGGGGTTAGTTTAAAACCTGGAGGCAGAGTTGAGTTATGTGTGCTCCCACTCCATCATCCATACCCAGGCAGAAATTGTTAATCAAACATGGCAGTCATTACCCAGTGAGCCTGGAACTGGCCCCAGAATCCTTCTCAACCCAGTGCTCCAAGATGCCAATCAGAATTGGCATATGACTCTAATGCTACTTGCCAGGTCTCAAAACTCTCTTCCACCTCTGATATTATTAGATTCTATGAAAAAAAGTCATTCACGGGAGTAGAGGAAGAAAGTTCTAGAAAGACACATTGGTGCCATGTATTTCTGAAAGGCCTTGAACGCCAGCATGAGTGTAAATGGCTTTGATGTTTCAAGCAGAGCCACCATTCAACATGCTCAAAGCAACACAACAAAGGACAGCCCAGTGACTTCATTTTAATCAGCCAGTTTCTATTACAAGGAGATCTATAAGGAATCACACCCATTAATGGCTCCCATTAAATTCAGGGCATGTGGGGAAAATTGTAGTTTGATTTAGTTTAGCAACATGAAGATATTGGCAAGATAATCACATAAAAGCGGCACCTTTTATGGCTGGGCTATTTGATTTTATGTTAGCAGGTTTCAATTTCTCACTTTTTTATGATGGCATATAGGTTTCCCCACCTAATGTATGCATTAGCCAGAGTAAAGGTTAACTAGATTGTTTCAACATTCAGGATTCAAACCTGATAGTAATGCTAAGATAATAATATCCCTTGTATACAACCCCTCCAGATGAATCAATCACTCCACCCCTGTCACCCTCATCCTGAGGGACGGTGGGGATAGTGGCAAGCCAGTGGGGCAGAGAAGGAAGGGATGTGGGTTGTGGAGGCAGAGGCCCCAGTTCAAATCGGGTGGGGTAAACCGGGTGGTTGAGGTGTCTCCTCTTGAGGAGACCTCCATCATGGGGCTCGTGCGAGGGTCAAGCGGGACACGGCGTGCGGAGTAGAGCGCTGGCCCCAATGCATCCTGACAGATTCACCCTCATTCACACCTGTAAGATGTAGAGGGGAGCAAAAATGAGCAACTGTCCTCTCAAATTAAATTTCTTATTTAGAAAAAAAATGTGAAAGGGCCATTATTTCTTCCTTGGAATATAGTTCTAAAGGTCCTAGTGAGTTCCTGCCGAGTATCGGGAGATAACAGCCAGGCCAGATCATCTGACCTCTTGGGGACTGCTAGAAATTAGCTCCTCAGTGACAGAGACTGAGGCAGTGGAGTTATTTAATGGGCATTGTTTTGGGACCTAAAAGGAGGGAGGCCAGAGGGGAGGCCCATAGAGCTGTTCCCTTTTAATATCCCTCCAAGCCCTTGGGTACATTTAAGCCTTTAATTCATCTTCTTTATGCCTCTTCCTTTCCCTGATAAGTTTTTGAGGAGTCTTTGAAAGAAAGACTAATATTACCCAGGCCAAATGTAATTGGCAGCCCCCTCCCCCGCCTTTGTTGAAAATCTCCACCTTCAGAAACCTTGCTCTCCATCAGGAGCCGAAGCTTCTTGAAGAGAATTCGAGCTGTCCCTTTAAATCCATTCCTCTGCCTTTCACTTTGGCCCTATTTAAATATTCCAGACAATTTCAAGACTTAATAATGATGAATACGATTAAGATTAGGGTTTAATAAGAGTGTTAAGAAAAGATTTTTCATGCCGATGGAGGTGGGCTGCTGTGAAAATTGAATTGGCATCAGGCCTCCCAGGCCACTCGGACCAGGATGGTTCCTCACCTTTACCAGTGTGTTAACTCTCTCGGCCCAGAATCCTAGGAGGAATCTGAGCATGCTTTCATATCCCTTGCAGGGAAGACCCTGTGCCCTGTTGGGTTGGCCACCGTTATACTGGGCAACAGGGAGGTCATCCTCCTACACAAACCTCAGATGGCCATTCCTTTGCTTAAAGACCTTCGTTGGGGTTTGTGGGGAAAGGCTTGGACAGAGGGACATGGGAACCTGGGTGCCAGGAATATCTGTTCCAAACCAGACCCACTTTTCCCTATAAGTAATCCATGTGAGATGTAGCAGTGGTGAAATACAAAGTAAAATCATCTGAAACTTGATGCTTGAGCTCCCTCTTAGTCCATGCCTAAATTAGGGATTTTTATGTACCTGGGCTTCACCATATGAGAGAAGTGAAAACAAACAGAGGCAAGCCCTGAGCTCAAGAGAGAAAGACCTAGACCAGAGTGAGCAAACTTTTTTCTCCAAAGGGCCAGAGTACATATTTTAGGCTCAGCGGACCTCATAGTCCCCAGGGCACCTCCTCAACCCTCCCTTGGCTGCAACCCTGCCCTTGACTGCCACCCTGCCCTTGACTGCCATGGACATCACCCAATCACGGGGGCACAGCTGTGACCCAGTATGACTTTATTTATGGGCTCATGAAATTTAAATTTCATTTCAAAAGAAATATTATTCTTTTGATTTTTCCTCAACCTTTCAAAAAATGTAAAAAACTATTCTCAGTGGGTGGGATTTGGCTTATGGGCTGCAGTTCGTGGACCCCCTAGTCTAGACTTTTTAAATTACAGTTGCTTCCACCCACTGGTAAATGTGGCCTGTCTATTGTCCTGGAAACTGAACAATCCGATTAGCAACTCTTCTTCCCTGTGGGTTGGGAGCGACAGTGGGAAAATGACACAGCAGGACTCTTGATCTGTCTTTAGTGTCTTGGGGTTCCTGTCCCTCCCCAAAACCTAATATAAGCCCCGTCCATTCTGACCTGGCTCTTGATTTCCTAGACATTCCACCTAGAAGACAACAGCCACCACTTGCCCCCTCCTCCGTCTTTCTCTCTGCATTCCCAGCATTCAAACCACTACCTTCCAAACTGCATTCTGTGGGCTTCTTCCTTTCCCTGGGATCTACAAACACTCCCGCATGTTTTCTGGATCACCACGAGTCAGCCCGCTGTATTTCAGGAACCCCCAGACTGAAGACCCCCATTGTCTACCCAACTATCTCTCCCACAACTCTTGAGAGCAAACCCTTCCTTCCTGCCCGGTCGGGATTCCTGACGCATGTCGGTCTCTGACCTTTCTTTCTCCTGCTCCATTGCACATACAACTCCCACTGCTTGCTGGGCCCTCCCCTTCCTTCTGCCCATCTTTAGGGAAGACTTCCTGACCACCATTTCTTTGCCTCGGTCTCCCCGCCTCTCCATCTTTCTTGGCCTGTGCTGCTGCCTTTGCAGTCTGGCCACACCTTTTGCTTTCATCCACCCATAGTTTAGCAGGTGCTACTTTGTGCTAAGCATTGTGCCAGAGGCCAGAGCACCAGACAAAAATCAGCTATGTCCCCTGCTTTTCAGGGTCCTGAAATTGTCCCATATTTTGAAGCCTTGCTTAAAAAAAAAAAAAAAACAAAACAAAACACCTTGTCCTGCCCACGGAGAAATCAATGATCATGTTTTATGCTGCATTTGTATTCCCCTTCCTCCCTTACCCATGGTGCTTAGGGGAGGACTGTACACATGGAAAGCATTGAGTGATGATACATTAAGTTGGATGGTTATTCTGTGCATACAAATATGTGGCTTCCCACTGAGCTTAGTCAAAAGCCCCCACTCTTTAAAATGATCCATTATTAGACCTTCTGTGATCTGGTCCTTGCTTAATTCTCTGGCCTCATCTCTCTCACCCTTCCCGCTCCACCAGAGATTTGAAGTCGTCTTGCTTTGGGATTCAGGAAAACTGGATCAGAAAGCTAGGAGAGATCATAGCAGTTTTCTGGGCTTAGGTTACCCAGCTGTACATGAACCCTCAGGCCCCTTCTTTTTGGCCCTTGATCCTCCATGATGGTAGAAGAGCAGCACTGGCACTAAATCCCTTCTCAGCTCTCACCCACCTTGTTTTAGCCAATACATCTCCCATGAGTCTTTGTACCAGTGGCCTTGAATGTCATGTCAAGGCTTTTCTCTGTAACTGATGGCTATACGGTTGGGTTTCTTGAGCCCAGTAGATAACTCTTTACTGGGGTGGTGGTTGGGGGGAGGCAGTCTTGTGCACAATGACATGTTTAGCAGTATCCCTGACCCACTGGATGCCAGTAGCATGCCCTCATTCCCACAGTTGTGACAACCAGAAAAGTCTTAAGACATTGCCAAACATCTCTTGGGGAGAGAGAATCATTCCACTTTGAGAACCACTGCTGGAGGGAGTCAATAGGCATTCTCTTTAAATCCAAAGATTCACTGATTCTCCAGATCCTTTATTCACACCCCCTCCCTTTGGCGACAAGAAGCTGGGAAGCCCAGTGAGGAAACCGGGCTTCCTCAGACACTCCACCATCTTACACTGTCACTGCCCACCCTTTCCCCAGTGTGTCTCGTGGCTAAGCTACAACTCAGATGTTCATGCCAGCCCCATTCCTTCAGGTCTTCATGGCTTTGCTCATGCTCTTCCTTCCATTCTCTGCTTTTGCCCTGTAGCTAGAGAATTCTAACACAACCTTCAAGACACAGCTCATACCGTGCTCTCCTTCCATTAGCGTAGCCGTTATGATCCATCTGAATGACTCACTCTTCCTCTCTCCCCTCTCAGTTGTAAGCTCCCAGGAAAGAGCGTCTGTGTCTGGCTTGGCTTTGATTAGCCACAGAGGCTGGTTTGTAGCAGACACTCAGTAACTATTTATTGATTAAATAAATTAAAGGTCATCTAGTTCAGTCGCTTTCAAGCTTTTTAAGTAGAGCATCTTTTGTTCAAATGCATTCTGTAAGGAAGCATACATGAACAAAATAGATAAAAGTAGGGTACTCTGATTAAAACTACGAGGTGGGGTCTAGACACTCTGCTTTCCTTCCCATCACCACCCCCTTCCCACACCTCCTGCTTGTTGCCCCCACCGCCATCCTGCAGCAGCCCCAAGGGAGCTCCAGGGAAACGCTGGGTTTAAAAATCACTGATCTGGTCCAACCTCAATTTGAAGCTTAAATTATTATTTTTTTAATTTTTTAAATTTATTTTCAGCGTAACAGTATTCATTTTTTTTGCACCACACCCAGTGCTCCATGCAAATTCTTGCCGATTAAGTTCATGATTCTCCACCTTGGCTGTCCATCAAAATCTCCTGGGACAGTGAAAGATACGGATTCACAGATCCTCTGGGTAAAGATTCTGATTCAAGAGGCCCATGGCTGGGCATGAGAATATGTATTTTAAAAAATCTCACCAGATAATGTGACAACACAGCTAGGTTTGGGGAACCTCTATATACATATCTTATGGTGAATACTTCCTGCAGCCCATTCCTTTTGAAACTGCTCTGACAGAAGTTTCTTGTTACTCGTAGAGCTATAAACTTTTGAACATTCTCTGAGGCCCTTTGAAGTTCACACATTCTAAAACATACTACCTGGTTGGTTGAACCTTGACTGTCAGCAACTATAAAAAGGGAAGGCCAGCAGGAAGGACAGGATTTCACTGGATGTGATTTTTGTTATCCTTCCATATTGTCCTTGTTCCACCCGGGGACTGAAAATGGCTTGCAGGCTTGGGACAGGTATAAGAGCCCTGGGGTGTGTCCATGAAAGGAAGAAGAGGCCATATAGAAGGTGGCAGCTTGTCATCACCTCCAGCTGAGCTGGTAAGTGACAACGTTTGGTTGGATTCAGAGGCTGTCTGTCTCTAAAGCTTGGATTTTTATGCACTACATGGTACAAAGACCCATGATTTTTACAAGGAGCATTCTAGTTGGAAGGAGGGTCATGGAGAAAAGGACGAAGGAGAGAAGGTGACAGATGTAGATGGGGAACCAAGGTCATTGGGAAAACTGGAACACAGGGGAAGAAGTGGAAGATGAAGTTGAAGAACATGATAAAGTGAGAATATGGAGAGTCTTGATTGTACCACTGGAAAGTATGGATCGACCAAACATGCAGTGGGGAGCTACAGAAGGCTCTGATTGTTGCCTGAATCTTGGTGAACCCTCAAAGATTTAATGGACAGGTGGATGAGTGGATAATGGATGGATCTGGATTTTATCTGTCACTGTAATGAATCACTTCCTGGCATTCCTGCTTTTGTGTAATTTCCTCCCCTTGAGCATGGGCTGCCCTGGTCATTTGCTTCAAATGAGGAGAACACAACAAAAGTGATAGGATATTCCTCCTGAGATTACTTTACAAAAAAATCTTTGATACCTCTCTCGCTCTACTCCCTCCCCCTTGTTCTCTCACATGCTTGTTCTGATGATGTAAGTTACCATGCTGTAAGGCATTCTATGGAGAGGTCAGCATGACAAAAAAATTGAGATCAGTCTCTGGCCAACAGCTTGTGAAGGACAGAATCCTGCCAGCCTCATGAGTGAGTTTGTAAAGTATCTTTCCTCAGTCAAATGTTTAGGTGAAATGGCATGCCTAGATCAGTCAGAGGAGCTAGCAAAAGATGGAAAGAAGGAAGGAAGGAAGGAAGGCTGGAAGGAAGGAAGGAAAAGAGGGAACGAGGGATGAAGAGAAAGAAGGGAGGAAGGAAGGAAGAAAGGAAGGAAGAAGGGAAGGAAGGATGGATGGAAGAGACAGAAGCCATAGATTTTTTACATCCCAGATAGGGAAGGAAGAAAATAGTCCCATGCATGAAGATTCCAGAGAACAGGACAAGGCAACCTATAATTTAAGATAAAACTATTTGCTAAGAACAATATATGCTACAGGCATCCATAGACAGTCATCAGGTATCCAGAGCACTGACTAGAAATACAAGCTTCTAAGTCAGATGACGTGGGTTTGATTACATTTCAGTGTGTGTGGAAAGGGACAGAGATGGTTCGTTGTCTCCTGTCATCTGTTCTCTCCTCTGCAATAGAACTCCCATGTGTTAGCAAGTGAATTTTATCTATCACTGTGTAATGAATCACCCCACAACTTAGTGGCTTAAAACATCAACAATTACTAATTAGTTTTCATGGTTTCTGTGCTTCAGGAATTTGGGAACAGCCTGGCTGGTGTTTCTGGCTCAGGGTCTATCATAACCATTGGAACTGCAGGCATCTGAAGGGTGACTCTCTCTGCAGACATAACACTTCCAAGCTGGCTCACTCACATGGTTCCTCTACATGTGGACATCCCCGCAGGGCAGCTAAAGTGTTTTCTTGGCATGATGGTAGACTTTCCCTAAAGTAAGTCATCTAAGAGACCAAAGCTGAAGCTGCTTCTTATGCTTTGGTCTTGGAAGTCACATAGTATCGTATCATATCATATCATATCATATCATATCATATCATATCTTATCATATATTATTTTATCTCATTTTATTTTATTAGTCAAACAGACAAACCCGATTGAGTGTAGGAGAGGACTGCACAAGGCCATAAATAGCAGGAGGTAAAGATCATCAGAAGCCATCTTGGACCCTGGCCCTCATGGCTGGACACATTCTTCCTCAGAATAAAGACTGCATTTCCCAACATCCTTTGAAGTCAGGTGTGGCCATGTGACCAAGTTCTAGCCAGTAGGAATTGAGCTGAAGCACTATGCCCACCCTCTGAGACTTGTCCTCATTCTCCTGTTTTCTTCTTCCTATCTAGATTGTGAACTCTTTGGCTAAAGCTGAAGTAACTACCTTGGACCATGAGTTGGAAGCCATGTGTTGGAGAAGTTGGAAGAACAAATAGAAAGAGCTAGACTGATGAACATGAAGCCACTGAGAATGCTCTGGATTGTCTAGACGTATGGAATAGAAACGTACTTGCCTTGCATTTAAGACACTGTTGCATTACATTTTGTATCACACACAAGCAAATCCCATCTGGGCTAATGCTGCCACTGAATTTCTTTCTCTGAACTTTGTTTTTCCTCTACAAAAGGGACACAGATACATAGAGATGTTGTGAGTGGTCCATCATGTCATGTATGTAAAGTGCATGGCACAAAACCAGGCTCATAGGAAGTAGCGTCTGATACATTTTTAAGTTATTGTGATCCCTGTTTTATAGATTGCAAAACTGAGCCAGGTGACAAAGCCGAGGCTTGAACAGAGGTTCTTTCTCAAAACCTGTTCTCCTAACTATTACGATACAATGGGAGTTGTTCTTTAGGTAAAGTTGGGTTTGGAAGAGGGAGTGTGAGCCTGGGCAGTGAGGCAGGATGAGAGCCAAAGCAATGATGGCTCCATGCCTTCCCTTATGGAGGTCCCTTCCAAGCTTAGCCTCACAGTCCTGGACTGCTCAGAAGACATATTTTTCGTGTCACTGGGTTCTTTATTTTGCCTCCCAAATGTCCTCTGAGGCAAGATATGGGAGAGGCACTGAAGCAGGACCTTGAACGTGGCTTACTCTTGACTGGACTTGGTGCCAGTGCTCATAACCAACCCTGAAATCAGTGTTTTCACCCTCGTTTGGATGATCAGGTGTAAATATACATTTTAATTATTTACATAATTAAGTCAGTGATTTGCTGCTGATCCGATATGTTTGACAATATTTCAGTGCCATCTGTTTCCTAATTGGACTTAATCTTCAAAAGATGTTACCAAAATAGCCACCAAATAATTAAAAGAAAAAAAAAATCAAGCCGCAAAAATCCTCCACTCCCTCACTGCATTCATAGGTATATATAAACACATGAAACACAATTTATCAGAGCATTTGTAGTGGTTTTAGGCATTGTGTGTGTGTGACTTGATGGCCTACAGCATATATTGAAAGCACTGAGGGATAGAGAAAAGCACATTAGCCCGAGGAGGTGAGTTGCAGAGCTGACTGTGTGACCATGGGCAGGTCAATTTCCTTTTCTGGGCCTCAGCTCTGATGTGCACACATCTCTTGTCCCCAACTGGTGTTCACATGACACAACCCTTGTCCCCATTTGATGCTCCTTACATGCTAACCCCATCATTTGGTTGCTATTGCATTGTTGGGTACCTTTTATAACAAAAAGTTCTTCTTGAAATAGGTTCTGGAAACCAACATGAGAGCTGACTTTTGCACTGTGGTCTTGGGTGACCCTTTTTCCTTCTGTGAACCTGAGGTTTGATGTTCTAGAAAACAGAAGTAATGATGTCCAATTGGTTTGAGTAAGGTTTGTGGTGCTGTTAGAGTCATGAAAGGTAGCATTTGTGCTGAGAGTGGGCTGTAAAATCAGATTGTCTGGGGTGGAATCCCTGCTTCCCACTTACGATCCAGGAGCCTCAGTCTCCACATTTGACAAGTGGGGTTCATGACGATAGCTTCCTCCTAGGAATATTGGAAGCTTAAATGAGAGAGTGTCTAAAAAGTCCCGGGCTGGCAGTAAGCTCTTAATTAAGATTAATTGTCATTATTACAAGGTCGTTTTAAGGGTGTCACGTGAAAACCTGCTTTGAAGGACTATAAAAAATAAGGATTTTTAAAAGATTTTGCACAGTGTGGGATTCTCACCTCAATTTAGAAATACTGTTCTATGGACTTTGAAAAACTTTATCCACATTTTATAGTTGAAAAACAAGGCAAAGGAGGTTCAAATGATCTAGGTGGGGGGTGACTTCAGACACTACCATTTCCACAAACCAATCAATAGCTCCGGTAATCCAAGAAGACTTTACTTCTGTTTGCCAGAAAATCATTTTCATGGGCTATTTTGTTTTTGTCTTTTATTGAGAACCTTTTATTCTTTTGTGTTTTTTGTTTGTTTGTTTGTTTGTTTGAGAGTACTAAAATAATATTATATTTCCTGTGTGGCCCCCGTCTCTGGATTAATTAATTAATTAATTAATTAAACAAATAGTTTTGGGCCTCTACTAAGTACCAGGCACTCTGGGCCCAGGGAAACACTGTTCTAATGAGGGAACCACGTCCACATGTGCACATGCACAGGCGCATGTACCACGTGATGTCTGATGGTCAGTCAGGGCTCTAGAGTAGATCAGGGCGGCAAGGGTTACATTTGCAGCTGGGCAGCAGGAGAGGGACTTTATGAAAAGGTGCTTTTCAAGAAACTTGATTGGAGCAAAGGACTATGAATGTGAGGATCAGGAAGAAGAGTGCTCCAGGCGGAGGCCACAGCAAATGAGGTCTCCGAGGTGCAAGCTTGCTCATTAGAGAGCCCCCAGGAGGCCAGTGTAGCTGGAACTGAGGGAGGGAGCAGTGGGAGTAAATGAAGTCAGAGAGACAGCCCAGGACTGGTCTTGGGGCCCTGGAAGGGACTTAGGACTTCATTTTACAGGAGTATGTGAAGCCTTTGGAGGGTCCTTAGCATGGGAAGGGCAAGGTTAGATTTATGATTTAATGTGATGACTTTGGCTCCTGTGTCTAGAAGAGGCAGTAAAGGCTGAAAACAGAAGTGGAGAGACCAGGATGGAGCTCACTGCAGCTCACCTCATGTAAGCAGGACAATTGCAACCAGCCACTCTGGGAGAGGCAGGTGAAGGTGGGGCCAGGGATTCAATTCTGGATGTGCTTTAAAGATGCATCTGCCAGGATTTGTAATTGGATTGTGGGATGTGCTGAGGAAATGAGAGGGCTCAGGGATGACTCCTGGACTTTTGACCTTAGCATCTGGGGGGAACGGATTGCTCATTCCTGAGAGGGAGAGTGCTGGGCGAGGAACAGAATACTTCTTCAAAATAGAATATCTGTTTTTACAAAGGGATCAAAGATTCCATTTTGGGTACACTGAGTCCACCTTAAATATGCAATGTGAATCCATGAGCACCTAGACGATATTGAAGTGAAGGTCTTGGCTCTGACCATTCTGTAGCAACTGGGCTACGGGAGAGCTAAGGAAGGGCTGAGGCTGTCCAACTGGGGCGCTTCAACATTTAATGGTCAGGAAAGGAGACTGAGAAGGAGAAAACAGTAATGCAGAAGAAAAATCTAGTCGGCAGGTATATTAGATTCCCTGGTGACACCTAAACAAGTACCACCAACTGGGTGGCTTAAGACAACAGAAATGTATTCTCTCACAGTTCTGGAGAGCAGAAGTCCACATCAAGTTAGTGGCAGTGCCCCTGCTCCCTCTGAAGCCTCTAGGGGAAGAGTCTTACCTCTGCCAGCTTCTGGTGGCAGCCAGAAATCCTGGGTGCTCCTTAGCTTGTGACTATATCCCTCTTATCTCTGCTCTGTTTTCACATAGCTCTCTTTCCTGGGTCTACTCTGTGTGTCTCCAACTCTCTCTCTCCTCATCAGGACACCAGTCACTGGGCTTAAAGTCCACCCTACTCCAGTATGACCTCATCTTAACTTGATTCTGTTTCCAAGTAAGGTCACATTCACAGATATAGGGGGTGAGGTGGCTAGGACTTCAACCTATGTTTCCAGGAACACAAGGCACACAAAAGAAGTTAATACAGTCTCTGGTTGCCTGCACGTTGTGTCTTCCGTCAGCACTGCCTGACAATCATAACGAATATTCAGATTTTAATTCTTCCTTCATTGGTTATTCAGAGAATTCAACATAATAGCATTTTTCAAATAGTAATTATGTGGGATGTGAAGAAGGTGTTAACCTACAAAAAGTTTTCTATGATGAGATACAAGGGAGCAATCCTGTGTTAAACACGTACATTTTTTTTTTTAAATTGTAGGACTTTTCAGTGCCTTTACTAGGTGAATGGGCATGAAGAATCTCTAAGAATAGGAATAGGACATAGAGCATTCCCAGTAGTTCCCAGAACCTTGAGGTCACCGAGCATATTATGTTGAGAAGGAGGGGAAAATGTGGGCGACCAGAACGTGGGATTTTGTGGGAGAGCTCAAGTACTGAGAAATCAGGGGTGACAGTCTTACAAATGACATATAAATAACCTTCAGTCCTTTATCCTCTGGAAAATGCTCTGTGCATATTTCACCATCTATTCAAAATCAGCAAATTCCATTATGCAGATGAAATCCTGTGGAAACAAATCTGACATGAGGAGAGAGAGAGAGAAAAAAAGTTTAATCTACCTCAGACATTTGATTTCATTTTAACCTTCTCAGGAAAATGTTTCTTCTGTAATGTTTCCAATGGATTTGAGTTGATCCTGTTATGCTCAATATTCATTCATTCTTTTCCAACGAATATTTGAAAGGAGCCCACCGAGGGCCAAATACATTATGTATATTATCCCATTTAATCCTTCCCATGTCCTAAAAGGTTTTCCTCCTTTTATCAGTGAGGAAACTGAGTCTAGGAGGGTGGGGACAACTTGCTGAATGCCATGCAATTAGCAGTAGCAGTAATGGTATTCAATTCTTGGGCTGTCTGTCTCCAAAACCCATGGTTCGTCTGCACAAAGAGAAATATTTTTTGCTTATTCGTTCACATGTTTGGAAGGAGGAAGGAAGGGGAAGGAAAGGAGATAACCTTACAGTGAACATCAAATATGAATACAAGATACAAATAGTACACGTTATTAATAATAATAGTAGCTAATAATGATTGTGTTTTTACTCTTGGGCAGGTGCCCTCTGATTGAAAATCACCTCTCTCTGACAAAGTGGACATTTATATTAATTACCAGGAAGTGTTGGGACTGACTCCAGAGTTCAGAATTTCACCCCATTTATCTTTGGTTTGGGTATCTTTGAATGGGGTTTTCTATTCGATGGTAGTGGGAGGTAGTGAATACAAATGGTGGTGATTTTCAGGGCACTGTGTTGAGAAGGATCCCGAAGCTCTCTCTGGGCTCAGTGAGAGAGTGATTGATGTCTTCCCTGGGACCGAACATCACAGGCACATGTCCGTCATTTTTACTCTGGATTTGCACCTTCCCTGTTCTGAGACACCTGATTTGTTTTTTCCTTTTCCCCTTTTCTCTTTTCTTGACAGTGCAAAGCACAGAATGGATAGTTCACTGAGGAAGGGTTAGGTTAGAATCCTTATGAGCATGGTTTTGATTTAAGGGTGTATTGCCATGCGGGATAGGGTCAGAAGGGGGTTCGCTGAGGCAATTGCAACTCAGCCAAACAGTGGCTTAACTGGGCGCTATCATCTCAGGACACTTCCATACATGTTTGAGTTAGCTGAAACCCCACCATGGGCTGGTGAGGTGGGAAGGATGGAGGAAATCATCCTGTTTCATGCATGGGGCTCAAGGAGCATGGGGACTTTGCGGCACCTGCACGGTTTCTAAGTGGCAGTAACAGGTTTGGACGCAGGTGCTCAGCCCTCAAATCCAGCTGTCTTGCTGCTGTTCTGCACTTCTTCTCCAGGTTTGGTGTGGTCACGACTGCAGGTGAGTTTGGAGCTAGGACTGCAGGTGAGCTCAGAGCTTTGGTAAGACCAAAAGACAGGTGACATTAGCCCTGGAGGTATCATTTGGATGGAAGGAATGATGGGCACGACCAGGAAGGAGTCATGTTTGGAGATAAAATCATTTCAGTATCGTCCCTTCTCTTCACAGCCATCAGTTCTTTCCTATATTGAATAATAACAAGATGCTATGAATAACCAAGAGTTGGGAGGGGCTTACTGTGAACTAGGAAGGGTGCTAAATGGCTTGACTGGCTGATATAATTTAATCTTGCAAGTGAAGCCTAAATTGACCCCCTACATCCATTTCAAAGGTGACAAAACTGAGTCACAGTGAGGTTTACTATTTGCCCCATCTGGGAAATTTCTGAGCTGGGATCAGAACACGGTGTGTGTGTAGGGGGGCGGGGCGGGGACCCAGGGCATGCGCTTCTGTCCTTGTTAGCTCCACTGTCAGACTAGCTGGGAACCATGGACACCCTTTGGGTATCTATTTTAAGATTCTAAAGCTGTTGTTTGCTTATAAGCATCAGATCTGCTGCAGATGTAACTCACAGGCACGGACTCTCAGTAGAGCTGTGAGCTGAGTGCACCAGGCCAGCCGGGCCCCAGCCAGGCAGTCATGTACCTGCTATAAATACAGGCATGTCAGCTGATCCAGACAGAGACTCAGTGTCTCGCTTGTCCAGTATTCTGACTTCAAATACATTTTTTTTCTCCCCTCAGGCCTCTGTTTTTTTTTTCTCAAATACCCATATAAATCCTCAAATTTGTTCTTCTACTTCCTCGGATCCAATTTTTCTTTTTCCTTCCTGTGTATTGTTTTAAATAGGAAGAAAACTGCTTTTTTTTTAACCCGATGTAATACCTCATTTAGAGTTGTCTTGCCAATCACGAGATGAAATACAGCCCACGCCAGGCCAGGTTTTAAATTCATCCCTGTCTTCCTCTTCTGCCATTTGAGTCCTGAAATTTACACAGCCTTGTTCCCACTCTAATTGATTCTTCTAACCTGACCATGACTTTTACCATCCTGTGGTGAGAATGCCGGGCTGGTCTTATTTCTCTGCTGTCAGGCCGTAGATCACCTTTAAAGGAACCCACACTGTCAGGAAGTTTATGTCTCAAATTTAAGATTTCTTAAATGAAACAAGAACTGCCAGGCAGTTTAAAGAACTTAATATGAATAATAAACATTCAAACATGAGTTTTCTTTTTTTTTTTCTGAAAACTTTATTAAAAAAGATGTTAACATTTCTCTGTATCACAGACACACCAAATGTAGCCAAGCTCCTTCAGCCCATGAAATGACCAGAATAGGACTTTTACCTTATGAAAAGAACTTGCAAGTGTAAAACCCAACCTCCCTTGAACACTGGTATCACTTGATGTGCATTTGCAAAGCGTGGCACTTGCCCTACCTGCTAAACTAAGAAGAAATGAGCTGTGATGATTGAGGCTCTAAGAGAACATGGTTAGTAGGTTTAGTCGGCTTCAGAAATCACAGTGTTTAGACTTAAGGAATGCCTTGCACGTTGCATTAGGTCATTAGATCGGCAGATAAGACCGCAAATTGCAAGGAGACCTGTGTGTCTTGTGGGGACACACACCAGGCTGGGAGACACGTGTCCTGGACTCAGATTCAGTTGTGTCCCTAAGAGCCACAATTTACTACATGAATTGAACTGTCACAAAAATCTACAGACAGTGTTATTATCCCCATTTGACAGAGGAGCGAGCTGTGCCCTTTAACAGAGTGGTTTCAGAGTGGTTCACAGGGACATGCAGCAAGAAGATGGGAAAGTCGGGATTTGAGCACCAATCTATCTGGGGCCCGTGTGCCTCCTCATAGCCAAGGCGTATGCTTGGACCAGTCACTTCCTGTCTGGGCATCAGTTTCCTTATAGTGGACCAAGGAAATTGACTTAGGTAATCATAACGTTGATTACAAAGCTGAAATGGAGTTGCTTTCAGAAGACCTGTTCTTGAGATCCAGAATCCGTTTACAAGTTGTGCAGCCTTGGGAAAGACATTCAAACCCCAGAGCCTCAGTTTCTGCATCTATGAAATTGGAGTAAAAATCCTTCCCTACAGATGAAATTCAATATTGGGAAATAATAGTATTCTTAGTTATTATTCATTAATTATTAATAATAGTGTTATTTTTAAGCCCATGCTTATTTTTATTCATTAAAAATGATTGCAATAGGACCTAAACCTGAAAAAAATATATCATACTCATCGTGTTGGGAGCTAGCTTGAAAATATCTATCTCTCTGCCTATCATCTTGCACTCATAGCTAAGACAGAGCTGCCTGGAAGAGGAGTATTGCAGAGTGATTAAAAGTGAGGGCTTCAAAATCAGACACTTCTCTGCTCTATTACGTACTAGTGATATTATCTTGGGCTGGTGGCTAAACCTCTCGAAAGCTTGGTGTCCTCTGTGAACAGCGGGGCAACCCTACGTGGCCGATGTCAGAATGACATGGGACACTCATACCTGTGAGCTACTTAGCACAGTGCCTGGCACAGAGCGGGTGCTCAGTTAGCACTGGTGAGTAAGAGAGCATTCAGCTTGGTGGCCCATGGAACACATGGGATCACTTTCTTTATTAAATTAAATAATCCACTTAACCTCCCAGGGCTCTTTGATTTCATGGCCCTCTCGGTTGCCCTCCCGCCAGCAGCAATGTTAAACCTGCATGAATTGGATCTTCCTGCAGGGAGGACGCAGGACAGGGTAGCTGGGTGAAGCGGAAGACAGGCATGATTTAAATTTCAAATTCAGAGCTAAGTCACCACTAATTAATTCTTAGCTTCATCTAGTCCTTTGCTTTGTAGGAGGTTGTGTGGACAAGATCCCATTTGTCTGTAGAGGACCCCCTGAATAGCAGGAATGACACTATGGGCACCATTAGAGCAGCTGGAAGGCTACGGCTCAGCGGAGGATGAGTGGCTTGTCCAGGAGCATTCAGGTAATCAGTGTCAGAACCAGAACACAAATCCAAGCATTCAACCACACACACACACACACACATGCACATGCACATGCACGCATGCACACGCACAATTTTGTATGTATATACATAAGTATATGTACATACATATGGTTATGCCTGTGGATACATATTTATTTCTATATTATAACCCAAGCATTCAACTATACTTACGTGCACATATGTACATGTGTTCATATGGTATGTACATATATATATATACACACATATGTGTGTGTGCGTGTGCATATGTGTGTATGTATATATGCCCACAAACAATTTCACTTTTCCCCTGTTTGCTTGCTTGAGTGATTTACTCCTCTAATTTAAAAGAGGGTTATTTGTAAAAGAAAAACACAGGTGTATGTATCAAAAAGTTCAGGCTAGAAGGTTATTATGGAATTTGATGTACTGGACAGCTCGCTGTGATGGTGAAGAAGTCAAACTCTCTCTCTTCGCAGATGACATGATTCTTTATATGGAAACCCCAAAAGACTCCACCCCCAAACTACTAGAACTCATACAACAATTCATAACGTGGCAGGATACAAAGTCAATGTACAGAAATCAGTGGCTTTCTTATACACTAACAATGAAAATACAGAAAGGGAAATTAGAGAATCAATTCCATTTACTATAGCAACAAGAACCATAAGATACCTGGGAATAAACCTCACCAAAGAGGTAAAGGATCTGTACTCGAGGAACTACAGAACACTCATGAAAGAAATTGAAGAAGACACAAAAAGGTGGAAGACCATTCCATGCTCTTGGATCAGAAGAATGAACATTGTTAAAGTGTCTATACTGCCTAAAGCAATCTATACTTTTAATGCCATTCCAATCAAAATTCCACCGGTATTCTTCAAAGAGCTGGAGCAAATAATCCAAAAATTTGTATGGAACCAGAAGAGACCCTGAATTGCTAAGGAAATGTTGAAAAACAAAAATAAAACTGGGGGCATCACATTACCTGATTTCAAGCTTTACTACAAAGCTGTGATCACCAAGACAGCATGGTACTGGCATAAAAACAGACACATAGACCAGTGGAACAGAGTAGAGAACCCAGATATGGACCCTCAACTCTATGGTCAGTTAATCTTCGACAAAACAGGAAAAAATACACAGTGGAAAAAAGACAGTCTCTTCAGTAAATGGTTCTGGGAAAACTGGGCAGCTATATGTAGAAGAATGAAACTTGACCATTCTCTTACACCGTACACAAAGATAAACTTAAAATGGATAAAAGACCTCAACGTGGGACAAGAATCCATCAGAATCCTAGAGGAGAACATAGGCAGTAATCTCTTTGATATCAGTCACAGCAACTTCTTTCAAGATATGTCTCCAAAGGCAAAGGAAACAAAAGCCAAAATAAACTTTTGGGACTTCATCAAAATCAAAAGCTTCTGCACAGCAAAGGAAACAGTCAAGAAAACAAAGAGGCAACCCACGGAATGGGAAAAGATATTTGCAAATGACAGTATAGACAAAAGGTTGATATCCAGGATCTATAAAGAACTCCTCAAACTCAACACACACAAAACAGATAATCATATCAAAAAATGGGCAGAAGATATGAACAGACACTTCTCCAATGAAGACATATAAATGGCTATCAGACACATGAAAAAATGTTCATCATCACTAGTCATCAGGGAGATTCAAATTAAAACCACATTGAGATATCACCTTACACCAGTTAGAATGGCCAAAATTAGCAAGACAGGAAACAACATGTGTTGGAGGGGATGTGGAGAAAGGGGAACCCTCTTACACTGTTGGTGGGAATGCAAGTTGGTGCAGCCTCTTTGGAGAAAAGTGTGGAGATTCCTTAAGAAATTAAAAATAGAACTTACCTATGACCCTGCAATTGGAGGATACAGATGTAGTGAAAAGAAGGGCCATCTGTACCCCAATGTTTATAGCAGCAATGGCCATGGTTGCCAAACTGTGGAAAGAACCAAGATGCCCTTCAACGGACGAATGGATAAGGAAGATGTGGTCCATAGACACTATGGAGTATTATGCCTCCATCAGAAAGGATGAATACCCAACTTTTGTAGCAACATGGACGGGACTGGAAGAGATTATGCTGAGTGAAATAAGTCAAGCAGAGAGAGTCAATTACCATATGGTTTCACTTATTTGTGGAGCATAACAAATAGCATGGAGGACATGGGGAGTTAGGAGAAGGCATTTGGGGGAAATTGGAAGGGGAGGTGAACAATGAGAGACTATGGACTCTGAAAAACAATCTGAAGGGTTTGAAGAGGTGCAGGGGTGGGAGGTTGGGGGAACCAGGTGGTGGGTATCAGAGAGGGCATGGACTGCATGGAGCACTGGGTGTGGTACAAAAACAATGAATACTGTTATGCTGAAAATAAATTAAAAAAATGATTAAAACAAAACAACAACAACAACAACAACAACAACAAAAAGAGGGCTATTTGCAATTGGGGTTATTTGTAAAAAATACTTGCAATTTTTGGAAGAGACACTCTCGAAGAGTGCCTGGAATCTAGAACATACAGAAGATGTACCTCTAAAATGTATATGAAATCGATCCTTTCAATCCTCACTGTCCCTGCCTATAGTGGGCAGAATCATTGTCCCCCAAAGCTGTCAACAATGGGGAGTATATGAATGTTACCCCTGTGGCAAAAGGATCTCTGCAGGTATGAGTAAATTAAAAATGTTGAGGCAGGAGATTGTCCTGGATTTTCTAAGCCAGCTCCATGGAAGCACAAGGGTTCCTACAAGAGAGATGCGGGAGCATCGGAATCTGGGAGATACAGAGATGCCACAGTGCTTACTCTGCAGATGGAGGAAGGGGTCACAAGCCAAGGGATGGAGGCAACCTCTAGAAGCTGGAAAGGGGAAGGAAATGGATTCTTTTCTAGAGCCTCCAGAAGGAACGCAGCCTGGTCTATTCCTTGATTTTAGCCAGTAAGACCCATCTTGGACTTCTTATCTCCATTGGGAGCTAACTACCACCATCTCTTGCAGGGCGACTTCGGCTACATCCCCAAACCGGTCTCTCTCTTCCATTCCTCACAGCCACCACCCACAAAATCTCTTCTCCATGCAGCCTCCGGAGGGATCATTTCAAACTTAACTTGCTGATGTCCATCATGTGCTTAAAACCCTCAACAGCTTTCTGTTGCACTTCCATGCCCTTTATGATGGCCTCATTTTCCAGCTGAGGCCTGAAGGTTAATGGACTTGGCCAACCAGTCCTGGGAGGACAGAGGGAAACCTGAGCTCAGAACCCCAAGATCTAGCCCAACTTCCCCCACTTTGTAGTACCTACCTACCTACCTACCTATTTATCTGTCTATCTGGAGCCATCTCCCCAAGAGAAAAGAAGGGAAGCAGTTTCCCAGAGAAACGTCAGGGCCATTGCTACAATGTTTGAGGTTTTTAGAAGAAAAGCTAGAAGAAATTGGAACACTCTTTCTGGGAACTTATCTATCCTGCTCTCAGAATTTCCTGTCCTCAGAAATACACAAAGTACTATAAAATCAATGACTCGGAGGAATTCTCCAGGAAAAACAAGTATGTCCATTTGAACAAACTACTCACTCTCTAGATGCATGAATAGGAAATAATGGCAATAAAATATATACTTATTTATATTGGGTTATAAACTCAAATGCCTGCAGGACCAGACTGGAAACATATGGGTGGGGATTGAGGCCAAGTGTTGCTAGATCTTCTGGTTTTTCAAGAGAAAATAGAAATCTGGAGTTATATGTGAAAACTCCCAGTTTTCAAGTACAGGCAATGGATTTTAACAATTATTTTCACCATGTGAGGACCAAACAACATTTCTGTGAGCTCCATAGGACCCACAGCCATCTGCCTGAGACATTGGTCCTACATACCCAGAGCCACATCACCTCTGCCATGCTGGAGTTTTGTGCTCAGATATGGCCCCATTCCACTTAAATGTCTTTCTGCCCTCTGAACTTTGGTTGGAAGATGGGGGGGGGGGTGCAGAATCCAGCAGAGCAGGCCAGAGCTCAGTGCCAGGGATCTCCTAGTTAGCTTACATCTGAGGAGTACATCACACCCATGCTGGGTGCCAAGAGGACAACGATGGTAAGAGCCACCCTCTTTCCTCAGTTTAGGCCAATTTCTAAGCTATCTGATGGACTTGCTATTGTTCCACAGCCTATATATTCCCTGAGCTAAAAAAGACAGTCTCCCTGCATGCAATGAATTCATGGTGGGCCTGCCAGTGACTGTGACACATGCAGATAAACAGGGAACCCTCAGAATTTGGTCCGTATTGAAGGTGGATTTATAAAAATTAAATAAATCTCAGAGTACGCAGTCCTGCCTTGGAGGGCTGGGAAACCAAATAGATTTCCTAGACTAGGTGAGTCTTCAAAAACATTTTTTTAATTGAGGTACAGTTGACATATAACATGATATTAGTTTCAGGTGTACAGCATAATGATACAATATTTGTCTGCATTGCAAAATGATCACCACATTAAGTCTAGTTAACATCCAGGAGTCTTCAAAGATGTTAGGATGATTATTCTGCAAGGTAAAAGTGGTAAGTGTGCTCCTGGAAGAGAGATCCTCTTGAGCAAGTCTTTGTTCAAGTACTATAGATAAAGATATAGATAGTTTGGAAGAATGAATGCACATTTGAGGAAATGAGATGATAAGGTAATCAGATAAGTTGAAATAGCAAGATAAGATAAGATACCTGGCAGAGTGTGGCTGAGAAAATATACAGAAGAAAGATAAGGTGGTGTGCCAGAAAGAGGGTCACAGGTCTTCATGTTAGTCTTCTATGCTTTGCACTGATCTTGCTGAAAGTCATGGTCTTCTCCTCAGGACAAGACCTGGGCTCATCATCAGTGAGGTTCCAATAATGCCAGGGAAGGGACCTCTTTGCTCTTTTTGTTCACTTTCAAGTGCCCCACCCATCCTCTCCCAGAGTGTAGAACGTTGCCCTGTGGCTGGCCTGGGATCAGACACTGGAGACTAGGTTAGGGATGGTATCTACATTCAGACCAGCGTGCACAGGAAACGTGGGTCACATCTACCAAGCCCAACAAGAAGGGGGCAACCTTTTCCTTATAATCCATCTCGCCCAAATACTTAGAGATCCAAGGTTGGCTATCTTGAAATTCTAGATGATCTAGATGATCATCTGGCAGAGAACAACACGTCTGGCTTCATACACATCCACTATATTTTCTGTCTCCTGACCCCCAAAGGTCATATTTGCTGGTTTACCATTGTCCATTAAGAAGCCCTACTCTTTTTGAACCTCTCTTTCAAGTTCTACTGTTTATTCTTTCTTCAAATGGCACCTCCTTGAGGTTCATTTTGATGATCTTACTTACTACTGTTAACTCCTACCCTGCCCCATCACTCCCTATCTTCCTAATCTACTGTATTCTCACTAGGATGTGTCTTCCAATAGGCAAATATATTTATTGCTTTACTTACTGCTCCATCCTGGCACTGGTCACAGGTGTCTGGCACATAGTAGGCTGTCAATAATTATTTACTGCAAGAATTAACTATGATCTTTATTGATCCCCTATGATGTGTCTGAGGTCTGTACCCTCATAGAATTTAACCTCTACCTGCTGTTTGAATGTCAGACATACTCCAGGGATATCACTGCATCTTATCCATCTCTGTAGGTCCTGATACAGAATCATGTATGTGGAAGGTGCCTCAATAGCTCTTGTCAAGTGAATGGGTCTACTTGATGGGATCCCCTACAGCACCGCCCCCTGAACTTTGTAATAATCCCTGAGAGTTTCCATGACTCCTCAGACCTTTCGACAATTCCCTGCACAGTGGCCAAGTTCTAATTTGAATATTACGCAATCACCCCCAGCAATACATTAAGATATTAAAAAAGTACGCTCTGGATTCCACCAGATGTGGTAGCTACGAAATCTGGTACCTTCACTTATGGCCTCAGCCAGCATATTCACTGCTTAACCTCTCTGGACGTGGCGCCCTTGCCTGTAAGCGGAATTGAACAGTGGTGCCTCTGTCACTTGGTTTGCTGGGAGGATTATGGTTAATGCATTCCAAGAGTTGGTACACGAAGAAATTAATAAATATTAGCTATTGAAAATACTTTTTGGAAAACCTTCGATGTGAACTTTTACCACGTGACTATAGTGCCTGCAGTGTGTCCTGTGGTATAAATACTTGCATATCAATCTTTCTGAGTGCAATTCCCCATGTAGGATGGGTTTACAACAGAGGGGTGGGGTTAAGAGAGAAAAGTGGAGGCCAGATGGGTAAGTGGTCAGATCTGAACTCCACTGTGGTCCAGCTGTCCAAACAGGAGCAGGTCCTTTCATTTCTCTCATCTGGGATCCCTCTGATAAATGGGCATGGCAATTTCCCAGCACAGAGTCAGAGGAATATGCAACAAGATCCCATTTAGACAGAGTCTGAAACACATTGGGGGTATAATACCTATGAACGCGCATCTCATGGCTTTTAAAATTTCCTTGCTGGAGGATGATGTGTGCATTGAAACCAGTGACCCTCCCCCTGATTCCCTTTGGGAATCTCAGCCTTTCACTCGGTGCCCTTTTTGCATTTCATGCAGTCCTACTGCAAAGGGAAATCTCAATGGAAATATCTCCTTGCCTCGTGTGGGTGATTGGTTTACACCCAAATCACAAAATCTGATTATAAGTTTGTAAATGTCTTTGCTTGCAGAGAGAGACCCGTATTATTAATGGTCATAAAATTAAATTACCCGGTGCATTTCTATTCCAAAAGAAAAACTGATCCATGTTCACTAGTCAGCCCGCATAACGTCGATGTATAAACAAAAATGGGGGGGAGAACACCCACCATGTTATTTATTCAGTTCCAAAACATTTTCCACACACCATATGGCGGGTTTTTTTTTTTTCTTTCCCAAGCCTTTTTCACAGATGTAATTATAATTCTTTTCACCTTCCCCAGAGAGATCATCTTGAGTATTGTAAAGATTGTGTGAAACTTGAGACCTTAGAGGGAACTGTATTATTGTGCAATCAGTCTCCCCCTCCTTCACAAAGTTCAGCCTCTGGGCTGTAAGACAGTAGCTCTGCAGAGCCTGACCTTTGCCCTGGGGACTGTTAATGATAGGTGAAGGTCAAACATTCTAATGATCATTGTCTCATGTCCGTCAGCATCTCTCTGGCAGGGATGTGGTTCAGTTGGATGAGGGGGCTATACACCATCAGCCTGAAACAAGCCTCAGGCCTCTCTTTATTGGCTTTTTTGTTGTTCTTAGGGTGTTCTCCAATCCCGCTAACATGCGGAATTAGCAATGTTTCTGCACCGCATTCTGAGCCTAAGGGATCTTAGCATTTACCCCTTGTTTATGTCACGTGGAACTAAGCAAAGGGACTGGATGCCGGAGAGTCATTGGGTAAATACTTGTTAATTTTAATTTTCCTGGTACATAAGAATATTGGTAAGGGTTGATTCACATCAACTCAGAAAGTGTAGGCAGATCTAGCCCGGCAACCCAGAAGCTGCAGAGACCCTGTTTACCAAGTACACACAGTGTGTCAAGCTTTGTTCTAAGGGCTTTGTGTATGGGATCTCCTTTATGTGTGAGGCAACCCAGTGAGGTAAATAGTCTCGTAGTGTTACAGGGATGGAAACTGAGGCTCTGAGTGCTTATGGGCTCTACGCAAGGTCACATGCGTTTTCTCTAGCCACGATGGTATAACAATAGCAGCTTCAAGAACCCCAGCACATCTAGGAAAAAAAGGGTCATTTTTAGTTGACCCCTTTTGAAAGGAGGAATGGGGACTCAGAAAAGCATAAGGAACTTACACGTACGATCCCACAGCTAGCAAATATGCTCTCACCCAGTCCTTACCCAGTTCACTGTGCAAAACACAGTGTGTCATACACCCGCTGAGTTTTAAAACATGAAAACCTAACCTCCATTTATATCCTTGTTTCTATGGGGTGATGTGTTCCAAACGCTAAACATCTGAGTTACAAAGGAACTTTTGGCAACATAACCTGTTTATGTGTTGAAGACTGTCTGTATCTTCCATATTGATAGGGTGCGTCTGGCAAGAACAAAAATTGTCTTGTGATTTACCAGATGGCGATTCTGTGCTCCAGCTGGATCGGGAATCCCACAGGACCCATATTCTCCTGCAGGATTCCAGCCCCACCACCTCTGTGCTGCCGGTTCACCACCACACACGGGGCCGCTTAGCCCTCCGCACTGGGGCCGCGTGGCTCCAGCAGAGTGAGGAGGGTTTCTCCTGGGTCTAGAAGGTGCCACAGTTGGCTTGCTGCTCGGGAGTTGCCCAAATGGACATCCTCTGCATGGGAACGCTCCCAGACATGTTCACCCCCGAAGGTTTGGATTCACAGACCGTTGTGGCTACAGGTAGGGAAAACCAGTTCTGTAGAAATTGTCCAGAGACAAGTACGCTCAGTGGCTTAGAGCAATGTCTTCCGGTTGTTTTTGACCCCAGTTTCCAGAAAGAGAATATCTTATGTTGTGACCCAGTGCATATATGCAAGTGGAATATGCATATTTGCTTGTAATTGAAATATAGATTATACATAAGATGTGCGTGGCGGTGGGTGATGTGTGAAATAAAAGTTTGACAAAATAATACTTATATGAAATAAAAGTTTGACAAATTCAATATCCTTTTTGTATGAGATTCACCTCCTTCTTTTCCTTTTCTCTGTCTCTCTCTCTCTTTTTTAGTGAGAGATCCAGTTGGGGGAGGGGCCGAAGGAGAGGGAGAGAAAGACTCTCATGCAGACATCTCGCCAGATGCTGAGCCTGATGCAGGGCTCCATTCCACAACCCTGAGATCATGACCTGAGCCTAAACCAAGAGCAGATGTTTGACTGACTATACCACCCAGGCTCCCCACACCCTTATTTTTCTAATTCAATCCATTCCATTTCTTTCCTGTCTATTAAAAGAGTGTGTGGGTCACAATCCTCTAGATGGTTTCTACAGCCCATGGTTTGAGAACACTGTTTGAGGTTGGGTTCCATTTACAGCTCTGGGGTACTAGACTTAGCCTTTCTGGGCTCAATCTCCTCATCTGTAAAATGGGTATCAAACCACTACTTTTCTCCTATGATAGTTGTGAGAATTAAATGAGGTAATGCTTCTCTGTAAATCCCTAAAAGGTGATAGCGTTTCTAATAAAAATTGATGAATTAGCGTCTAATCCATATCATTCACCTTAAAGATGGGAAAATGAGAGCTGCTGAAAGGGAGGTTCTCCAGAAGTCCACCCTGGGAATGAGCAGAGTCTGGGAACAGAAGGCAAACTTCTGAGAGACGTTATACTCCAGACCAACGGGAAGTGTCTTACTTGTAGAAACTGCATTAACTCCTCGGAGCGACCAGCGCAACTTTAAACACATGGCTCCTTCCAAGCCTTTCCCAGCCTTTCAGGCACCCATTCTTGCTAGGTTTCCCAGTGAGAGATTTCAAAATGCCAGTGCCCCAGGGAGACCACATGTGTTTGCACCTGCTGAGTGTAACAACGAGGAAATGGCTCCTTTGGTCAGGAATGAGGCCACAGGGATGTTCAAATGGGAGAAAAAGGACTCCCAAAGGGCCTCACTAACTCCTTCTAAGTCCCTCAGAGAGACTGGTCCTTGAAAGATAAGACGGGAGAGTGTGCTTCAGTTCTGAGTCTGGTTTATTAGAACCACAGAGGCATAAGCTCCAGGTTTTGTGGCAAAGCTGGTAGCAGTGGGGAAAGAATGTTCTCAGCATCTTTGCATATGTAGAGGCTAGCCAATGATGTCAACTCTCCAACCCCACCATCCCGGGGATTACCCAGTGCTCTCCCTTCCTTGCCTCTGCTCAGGCATTTCCTTCCAGCTAGAACCCCATCGCTTCCTTTGCTACATTTTTAGATGCTTCCCATCCTAAAGTTTTCCTGCCTACCCTGATCCCAACTAGAAAATACTTCCTACTACCTGGAAACATTTGGGGTGTGGGGGGGACGCATTTGCCATGCCCTAGCTGTGTCATAGATAAGTATATAAAATTGATCCCTTCTGCTAATATATTCTGCTCCTTAAGAGGCAGACTCTCTATCTGACTTATATTTGTGTCTTTTTGGACACCTGACAAAGCATTGTGTTTGTACACATAGGCACTGAAACGTGTGTGTTAGGTGAATGAATGAGGCAGAATATAGATGGGAATGCAGCAGGCAAATGCTGTCAGACTGCTTAACATCATCAGAATACATTATTGACACATTTATAAGTGTGTGTGTGCGCGCACGTGTGTGCGCACGTGTGTGCATGTATGCACGTGTGTGTGCACGTGTGTGTGTGTGTGCACGTGTGTGTGTTTTCCAAACTAAATTGAAGTCCAGGGTTCTCATCCTTGGGCGTTCATGAGCATCCCCTGGGGACTTTATATAAAATACTGAGGCTCCACCACCAGGAATTCTGTTTAAATTGGTTTGGGTTAGGACCTGGGGAATGCATATATTTCACATTATCTCTTGGTGATTCTAATGTGCAGCCATGGTTCAGAGGCACCGCTGTTAGCTTTTTGATTCATAGGAAGATGGTGTAGGAAAGTGCCGAGTAGCGTAGCTGGTCTGTGGCAGTGCCCTATAAATACATATAAACACTTCCTCTCCTCTTTCCTCTTGAGAGTGGGGACTTTATATTATGCCTCTTTCCATTGTGCAGGGAACTGAGCTCAAGGGACAAGTTTAAGAGAGGACAACAGATGTTTCAGTGGGGAAATGCAATCAAGGGTCCAATGAGCCACGGAACTTGGGTAAAATCACTGTGGACTTAACAGCATTTATGGGAAAGTTTGTGAATAAGGTTAGGTTTGAGTGGAGCTTCAGTGAATGGGCAAAGTTTGGCAAACTGGTGAAAAGCTACGAGAAGGACATTCTAGAAAAGGACGATAGCATCCTTCAAGATGGAAAGATAGGGGAAGACTATCATATGCCAGGCATGGCGCTGAACACATTACATGCATGACTTTATTTAAGACTTGTATGAACTACTATTATCCCCACTTTACAAAGGATGGGGCAAGGTTTGGAGAGAGCAGACAATTAGCTCAGGGATGCAGAGAGAGAGAGAAAGAGAGTAATCAGTGGCACTGAGATTTAAATGGCGTTTGTCTAAGATATCGTATGCTGCAAGGAGAGAGGAGGTCATGGTGTGTGGATAAGTCTCTTTGAGTAAGTGAGTTTGGAGAGGGAAGAAAAGGTAAAAGGTATGTTTGGGCTAGACTGTGAGTGCCAGTGCACCTCTAGGTCTTGAACTTTACCTTGGGGGCCTCAGGGAGTTGTAGAGACATGATGAATGTTGCTGAAGCCACAGAGAGCCAAGAGTTAGCAGGGTTGACAGGAGCCTTAGGAAGTTATTTAACCCACACTGGCCAAGTGAGGAAATTGATTTTATCTTATCTAAAGTATTCTTGCTAGAGATCAAACCCAACATTTCAAACCTTTCTTGGAAGAGACATTTGTAAGCATTAGCCACAAAAGGTTTGCAACTTCACTGCAGTGTTTTTCTCTGTGGAGATCCAATGAGAGCATGTTTACTGAGCACCTACTATATGGCAGAGCCAGTGCTACAAGGTGCAGAGAAAGAGCTGTGGAGGATTTGCTCCCTTCTCCTTTTCCTCTTGTTGGTGATCCCTCAGAGACCAAGCAGGAATGGACTCATCCGATGCCTTCCATTATCTGCTAGCCCTCTTTTCGCTGAGCTGAAAATGCACAGAATTACCTTAACATTCCCAACTGGGTCTTATTTTCCAAGCCGCTTTCATCCCTTGTCTTGCTTTCCTTTGAACTACATCCAATTTATCACTTTTTTCTTTTCTTTCTGGAAACATGATGCTCAAAATTGAACACAGCCATCCAATTAAGTCTTAACCACAGCCAACTAGGTGGCTGGCTTGTTTAACATGGTGAAATCTTATTAATAGGTAGATGGGGAGGGGACACGAGTATACTTGGGCCATTTAGATTTTTTTTTTTTTTTGAAGCAGTACATACAGAGGTGGGCAGCAGAAACTAATATGCCATCAGCTGCCTTAGAAATATTCTTCCTTAATTTTTGTGGTATGTTTTATTTGGGAGGGTTTTGCATTCACTTATTTTATTACCTTGACATTTTTATACCCCCGGTAAGAATTTTTTTTTTTTTATAAGTTAAGCTTTTACTTAGGTACAGTGTAAAGCTGTTCTTGAGATGAAAGCTGTTATCTGATTCAGGGCTTAATGTTGAAAAGTTCTCAAGCTGGTGAATCTAAAGACATTTCCTGCATAATTGTGTACTTAGAATTCACTGGCAGCGTAAAAGAGAGAGAGCTTCATGTTCTGTCTGGAATTACGAAAAAAGACAATTTATTTTTAAGTGAACTGGGGGAGAAGAGGGGAAAAAGCCTGCGACGGAAGACGTTTAGCTGAGTTACTGAAATACCATCTGGAGGCTTGGCTGAAAAGAAGAGAAATCCTAGAAGGAGCACGATGTGGGGCAGTTAAGCCAAGGCAGGACCAGCATATCCGGGAGATGCTGCCTCGACCATCGATGTAATTTGTACAGCGCCAGGAGGGGAGCTAATTTGCCCTTGGAGAGGGAAGACAAAATTTATTTAAATTTCTTAAAATTTGCTAAAATAGTGCACGTAAAAAAATGCACCCTTTGCCCGTGTCCACAGTTCAGTGGTACCCCATACATTCACACTGTTATGCAACTGCCACATCATCCGTCCACAGGCAGACCAGTTTTCCTTTTCCCAAAGCAAAACTCCACAGCCACTAAATACTCCTCCCTCTTCTTCCTTGTCCCTGGTAACCACCAGTCCCTCAGTTATTATTATTATTATTTTTTAAAGATTTTATTTATTTATTTGACAGACAGAGATCACAAGTAGGCAGAGAGGCAGGCAGAGGGGGTGGGGAGGAAGGAGGCTCCCTACGGAGCAGAGAGCCCAATGTGGGGTTCGATCCCAGGACCCTGGGATCATGACCTGAGCCGAAGGCAGAGGCTTTAGCCCACTGAGCCACCCGGGCACCCCACCTCAGTTATTTTTAAAGACAGTTTTTTTTTTTAAAAAAGATTTTATATGTTTATTTTAGAGAGAGAGGAAGAGCGCATCTGCCAGTGGGGGTGGGGGGGAGGGAGAGGGAGAGAGAGAAAATCTTAAGCAGGCTCCACGCCCAGCATGGAGCCTGATGTGGGGCTTGATCTCAGGACCCCAAGATCATGACCTGAGCTGAAAACAAGAGTCAGGTGCTTAACTGACAGAGCCACCCAGGTGCCCCAGAAAGATAGTGTTTTGTTTTTTTTTAAAGTTTGAGGAGAAGAGTCTGTCAGGCCTCAACTAATCACACTAATTTTATGAGATGTTGTCAAACCACTCCCGCTTTACCATTTCCTCCAGCCTATGCCTGGTCCTGTCTCCTATGGTGGCTACTGTCCTGCAGCCCTGTCCGTCTGTCAGTCTGTCAACCAGACTGTGATCTCTGTGAGTGCAGGACGTTCAAGGGCACCCCTTCAGTGCTCAGGGCTGAATGCTGGCAGCTAACTGCTCCTCACAACTACTGTCTGTAGGGCACCATGATCAATACTTTACATCTCTTATCTTGAGGATCCTCACAGCAACCCTGCAAAGGAGGGGGTGCTAAACTCATCTTAGGAAATGAAGAGAAGGAACATCTGACAATTCAAGTAATTTGCTCAAGGACAAGTGGCAGAACCAAGATTTCAATAAAAGTCCATTTCTTGGAGAGCTGGGACGGCACAGTCAGTAAAACACCTGACTCTTGTTTTTGGCTCAGGTCATGATCTCAGGGTCCTAAGATCCAGCCCCACAGGGCTCAGCACTCAGTGTGGAGTCTGGTTAAGATTTTCTCCCCCTCTCCCTCTGCCCCTCCCACCTGCAAATATGCACACTTTCTTTCTCTCCCTCTCTGTGTCTCATATAAATAAATAAATATTTTAAAAAAGTCTATTTCTCGGTTAGGCAGGTACCTTCAGCTCAGGTCATGATCCATGGTCCTGGGATTGGGTCCTGCATTAGGCTTCCTGCTCAGCAGGGACTGCTTCTCCCTCTGCCTGCCACTCACTCTCTCTCTCTGAGAAATAAATACAATCTTTTTTTTTTTAAGTCCATCTCTTTACCAGTTTCCAAAACTTTCTTCCCAAAGGTAATCCTCATCAGCATCTTCAGTAGGAAGATGGGACCTTCATGCACAGATGTCACTGGGCTGTAGAAATCCACTTCCTTATCAAGGCTGTGTTCCTGGAACACTACTTACATGGGATGAGATAGTAGGCACTCCTTAAAACTGCAAAAAATTGCAAGAAGGGGCCATACTCCCCCTGTGTTGTCTAATGAGTTTGGAAATATGGAGTTCAACACAGTTAAACAGAATCGTCCTTGCAAAATGTTTCAGAGGCTGGATTCTTCATTCAGTCTGCAAGCTTATTTTTCCTCTTTTTATAACAATTTGTTTATCCAGTACTCCATAGGAAAACTTTAGTAAATGCCAGGGGAGACATTCAAAATATTTAATGACTGTTACAGCCTGGACAGTGGCCAGTCCGACTGGAGAGCATACCAAACAGAAACAACAGGAGCTAACAACTGGTGTGGACACACGGACGTGAACTGACGGGAAGAACCGTCATCAGAATTCACCTTAAGCAATTAGGGTTCTTGGACGATGGACAACTCTGGGAGGGGGGAGCAAGGGAGCAAGCCAACTGTCCCTGGGGAAGAAAGAAGCCCATTTCCTGGAAATGTTTCTTGGGGCTGTCCAGGATGCCACAGTTGGGAATGAATGAGCTTTTGTCTGCATGATATAACCCCCCCCACCTCACCTATAAGCAAATAGAGGTTGGCACACTTCAAGTCTGTCAGAGGTGGCTGTCTGCTAGGCTCTATTGTATTTTGAGCAGAGACGACATCACTCATTAGAAGGAACGCTGGACAGGAGCCAGAGGCTCTGGGCTCTGCCTAGGATGCAAGGTGACGAGAGGCCAGTGGGCTCCTCTTGATGGGCCTTAGTACCAGCTTCTAGCACAGAGGCAGGCTAAGTTATCAAAATCCTCCTGTCCCTGTAACATCTCACAACTCCCATCTTCTGGGCAGTCCTCAGGTTTGTGATTCCCAATCTTGGTTAAGTAACTATGCTTCCCCCTCACATACCTCGTGCAAGTCAAGACAATCTATGTTTCTTCCTTACCTGTCAGGTGATGTTGCTACAAAGATAAAGGCCCCTGCCTTTTGAATTCCACGTCTGTCTGAGTCTCTTCCACGCTTGAAGCACAGCCAGGAGTTGAGTGGGGGAATGTATCTTTAATACAAATCTCTGTAATCTTCCATCTTTGATCCTGTTAAATATTCTAAACTCCTCTTTTATTTAAACATGTTTGACTGGTCTAATCATGGGCTGATGTGCTTCTCTGGTTCTCAGTGAATCTTTGGTGGCGAGCAGGGAGAAGGGAGACAGGTCTTATGGGAGATGTTTAATGCTCACAGTCAATTCCATTTCCACTTGGTCCAAGTTGGAACAATTTCACCTGGAAAACCCAGCACTAGGATGGCTTATCAGGAAATTATCACAAAGGAGTCAAAGCCATTTATTTGAAGGTATTTGTCACCATGTTATTTATGAGTGTGATTATTAGAGATATACTTCCTGTGTCACATAGAGAACATGTTTCAGTAAATTCTAGTAGAATGATAATTTCATCCAGTGACCGAAATTTTAGTCCTGAATATAACATTGAATTTTTGGGAAACTCTATGGCTAAAAAGTTACAAATACCTAAACTTCACAAACACAGGTTTGAAGGGGAA
Source organism: Lontra canadensis (assembly GCF_010015895.1). Classification (NCBI taxonomy): domain Eukaryota; kingdom Metazoa; phylum Chordata; class Mammalia; order Carnivora; family Mustelidae; genus Lontra; species Lontra canadensis. Next base: position 6,863,286 of record NW_022631024.1, on the reverse strand, counting down.
CGTGCACAAATGAACATGGTTGATTTGTTATGGGTAATGGGATATTGAGATTATGGATGACAGTATTGTTTTTTCCATCAGTTTTTGTTATTTTAGTTGCAACATTGTTTATATGGCATACAAGACATAGAAACCATATATTATACATAGTGTAATAAGTATTGACTTTAGAATTGGACAAATCTATATTCAGACTCAGATTTTGTTACTTCTTTATGTAGGATTTGGGGGGAAATCTCTTATCCGTACAGATCTTCATGTGTGGAATGAGTTCTTTTCTCCCGAAATAAAATCAAATCAATGAAGCTGCTATTTCTTGTAAAAACAGCTGGTATTATAATAAGCCATAGACTTTGAACTTTGCTCATTCCTGACAATTTCTATTTTATAAAGCCACCCTACTCTCGAATTAGTAGGAAACATGACAGCATCATAGTTCAGATTTGAGTCTCAGCTCCACCACGACCTAACTCTGTGACCTTGGGCAAGGGGCACCTGTTAGGGTTTGACCTGGTTAGTAAGCAACATTCCTCTTTTTCTTGTCTGAGTTCAGAACCTACAAAGAAAGAGACACCTGAGTCAGAAAGATTGAGATCAGGATAGTACCTTTCCTTCTTTAAAGCTGTTTGGAGGATGTGACAGGGATATGTTAGCAGCCATCACTTTCCTAATCCAGATATCCCCCGCTCAGCCACGAGACTCTGGCCTCAGGGGAGAGCAGTCTCCTCCAAGATCACAGGAAGGGACAGCAGAATGCAGCCTCCCTGTAGGTGGAAGATACCAAGAGAAACAAGACTTGCAGATCTATTCCCATCTTCCAAATATATTATTGAAAATTCAGTGTGGTGGTGGAGGTTGATTTTTATACCATAGCTGGCATATAATTAGTACTCAATAAATAGTTTCTGCTCTGTCCTTCTACCAGCTTCCCCAGGTAAAAGACCCCCAACTCCGACAGCTGTGGATGAATGGCCAGATCAGGGCAGCCACGTGAAGAGAGGTAACGCAGCATGGGGTCAAGAACGTGGCTCGTGAAACCAGATGGCATAGATACAAATCCTGGCCAGCACCTGATTGCATGACCCTGGACAGTTTACTTAACCTCTGTGTCTCAGTATTTCCATCTGTAAAGTGGGCCTAGGGCAGTAACTTCTCTCTGAGCCCTTATGAGGACAAACAATCTAATAGTTGTAAAGCACTTAGAACAGTCCCTGACACATAGTAAAAATAGTTGCTAAATATAAATAAGTAATGAGGACCTAGACCTATACTATAGGGCTACCCCATTCTACAGGATCGGTGGGTTTACATACAGGATGGTATGATGATGATATGCCAAATCATCTGCACTAATAGTGCATTAGATGGATTTCTCATCCCTCTGAAATCTTTTTGGTATTTCTCACCTCATCCCCATCCTTTTACTTTTTGGGTAGAAAAAAAAATAATAATAACGCTGCAAGTGGCAATGGGGACAATTCTGCATTAAACTGCCTTCTGTGGTGTGTGCAGAGTTGGAGACCTTGGGTCCACAGCCTTCTTTCTCCCTCGTACAACCCTAAATTTCTTGGTTAAATTCCCAGCAAGATGAAGATTATTTATAATTTGGCCTTAACTGCAGCCCAGCAGGAGAACATGTTAATGAGTTCATTAATTAATTAGCTTGCATTTGCATAGCGCTTTAGCATTTGCAAAGCTCTTTCAGATTCATTATTTCAGTTTATGATCACAATCCCCCAGTGAGGAACAAGGCAGGGTTTATCTAGACTTTCTGACAAGGAGGCTGAGGCTCATTGGGGTTGACTGGTCAGCCCTAGATAACTAGTTCAATGGCAGAGCTGGGATCATTCATTTTTGAAAGGGACTTTGGAGAATTCTGGACCCTCATTTAAACCTGAGCTCCAATTTGTGTTACCTGTGTGGTCCTAATCAAGCTACTCAGCCTGCATGGTCGTTAGTTTCCTCATCTGCAACACGAAGTTAAAAATAGTATCAACTTAATTAGGACTAATATGAATATTAACCAAGATTATATGCAGAAAGCACACGCTGTAACTGCATGGTCAGTGGTAAGGCCATTATTAATAAAAAAATGACAATAAGCTTCCACTTAGTATAACATGGTGTGGGCTATGCAAGCACTGAACGTAAAGTGTGTTGGGAGAACAGAGCAGGGATAAATTGGATCCACCTGATGCAGTGGGGAATTGGGGAAGTCTTCTCTGAGGCATGGGGGTTGAACATTCACAGGTGAATATGAATTTTTCCAAGCAGAGAGAAATGAAGGAAAATTTCAGGAAACAACACGGATGGGCACAAATCACTGTGGGTTGGACCTTTTGCAGTCTTTAGGTTAGATGTTGGCAGAAGATACCTAGTGGTGAAAGCGAGGTTGGGTGTGTAGATATGGATATATCACAAAATAGCTAGGGGCTGTGATGACCGTTGGGGTGGAGGAATTATGATAGCGTAATGTGCTTCATGCTGAAGATAATAATTGGGAGTTGGGCATAGAGACGGCATGAAGTTCCCAGCGGCTGAGGTGTTTCTGGATGTATGGGCATAGTGATGTCATAGGGCGTCCCGAACGGTTGAGATGGTGGGGAGACTGTGGGTGTGGTGATGGTTAGATTCTAGTAATCAGCTGAGCCAGAACAGCAAGGATTAAATCATGAAGGTCTTAGAATCCATGAAGAGCACTTGCATTTTTATGGAAAATTGTATGAATGACGTTTGTTTCTTTTTCTTTAAGAAGATGAAATGATTTTATCCGATCCATGTTTCAGAAAGATTACACTGATTGTAAGTATATGTGATGGATTGAAGATGAATCTTTCTCCCATAGGAGCCATAGTCAGGCTTATCCTGGAATTTCTTTTCAAGAAAAACATATTTGTTTGTTTTCTTTTCCACTTCTAAATTTTACTCTGTATTTTCCAAAGATCTGTTTGATTTCTAAGCCTGCAGGGTAAGGTTTGCAAGTGCAGACTTGAAAACACACAGTGTCTTCCCATCACCAGAAGGCTTAACTTCGTAATTCATAGAAATTAGGCGAGCCTGGGGCCTGTGGGACCTCTCATTTTACATTTTCCTGGAACAACTTGGGTAACAATCGTCTTCACAATTTTCCTCCAGGCCAGTGACTGCACACATGTGAATTAGAAGTTCTGCTATATTGTGGAGTCATCTGCTCAAGGTGCAAATCACCCTCACAGATCCCTGGCTCTTAGGTACATGAAAGGCAACAGAGCCTGGACATCCCAACATCTCCCATACTATAGAATAGGACTTGACCAACTAAGTTGGGGGAATGCCCCCAATGAATCCCCAACTCCGTCCCACTCCCAACACACATGCATACATGCACTTGTGGACATGCTTGGGCAATCACACACACACACATTTATATTTTGGACAGTCATAATTCACAAAGGAACATTAAAGGCTCTGCAGAAAAACTAACAAAAACAGCAACAAAATCAGAACTTTAACACTGTGTTTCCCAAGTTTAACTGACTGTAGAAACAACATCTTTTTTTAAATTTTTTTTTAGCAGAATACCTTTTACATCCCACTTTGGGACATTCTAATCAATCTAGTCTTCTGGTAATCAGGGTAGGCTCAGTGAGTTTGCTAGGACTACAAAAGTAGTTATTACTGGAGCTCTGACTAGAATTCAGGTTCAATGTCTGGATAGTCTCATTCTTTTTGTAAAAATATTCTAAGTTCTGAGTCTTCTGGCCCAAGTCTGTGCTATAAAGATATATTTGGGAGAGTATTGGGACATGCAGGAACACAGCTATCTGTCAGTTATGACTGTATGTGTCACTGGAGAGTTTTTCTCTCTCTGAATAGCTGATCTGCACTGGGACTCTCTCATTATAAAATGTCTTGAGGAGTGAGGGTTTTACTTCTGTCTCATCTGTGTTTTGCATTTGTAGTTTCTGCTTTGTCCAAACAAATTACTCTTTCAGAGAATGAACTGCTGATCTTTTTTTTTTTTTTTGGAATAATATGTCATTCAATTATATTTTAATAAAATCCACAGGAGGAGCTAAAAAGACATTTTATCTTTTATGAAAACAGAGACATAATGGGAAAGTTACCATCTTCTCTAATTCCTAGCACGTTGCAGTGGACACAACCCAGACACTAGTGTTTTGGAAGAGACAGGTTTGATGCTAACTAGTCCCACTTCTTCTTGGACATAAAGGAAGACTACATTTCCCAACCTTCCTTGAAGTTGATTTAGGATCATGCGATTTGGTTCCAGCTGAATGGATTTGGGGTTGGTGATTGCATTCCATTTCCATTCTTGGTTCTAAAATCTCCTGTAATTTCCCTTTTTCTCTCTTCCTTTTCTTGGTGACCATGAAATTTCTTGTGTTGATGATGGAGACACTTCTGGATGGAATTTCCTGAGTCACTACTGGAGGAGAACTATCAAGGAGAACTACCTAACCTGTATGTCTTAAGGTTGAACAAAGAACAGATCCTTGCAGCATAAGACTGCAGAGATTCCAGTGTTTACCACTTAGTACTGTCTAGCCTCATCTATTTTGACTATTACAAAGAGAATGCCATTGACTTTAATTTTCCCTAATGTATCTTGAATATCATCTACTAGAAGCAAGTATTTATTCCCTGAACTATAAGCACTTCTATAGCATCTCAGGAAGAGTCTCGCATCTCATCTTTCTTTTGAGTCTCCTCCCAACAATCCTTGAAGAAACTTGTCAAGGCATTCATCATACCCAATTTATAAGTGTAGTGGATGTGGCTTAAATATAGTCTAAAATAATTCAGGAGGTCAGCGTCTCATCTGAATTCCAAGCTCAGGCTTCATGTCTCTGACTCTGGTGCTCCCCAACTATATTCCTGCAAACTGATATGAAGTCCAAAGGATGGCAAAGCCAGTCCAAGGCATCCAAACTGGCTAATTTCAAGTTATCCATATTCTCGAAACCAGGAAGAATTTAAATATCGAAACTTTAGAGCCAGTGGCATTTCCAAGTTAAAGAAAAAAAAATTCTTCTAGTTATTTTCTTGTATTATTGTACTTGCTCTGTTACTTTTACACTATTTTCCTTTATTTTTAGGGATTACTCTAGAGATTATAATAAGCATTTTTCCCTTATTTAAAGACAAATGTAAATTTGTACTTTTCCATTTCCTGAAAAAGCAAGGACCTTAGAATACTTAATTCCCTTTACTTGCTTCATTCCTTTATGCTATTTCATTGTCCAATTCTCATTTTATAAATGTTAAACCTCAATGGGAATAATAATTATTATTGTTATTGCTTTATCCAATCAATATTTATGTAGACTTACTCCCCCTCTCCTTGCATCTGATTTAGTCGATATACTTTTTTTTTTTTTCCAGCCCGTAGTATATTCTGTAGTATATCCTGTAAGGAAGATCTACTGTTAATGATGTACTTAAATTTTGCTTGTTTGCAGTTGTCTTTATTTTGCTTTGATCTTTTTCACTGGATATAGGATTTTAGATAGTTATTTTCTTCCAGTCTTTGAAGATAATTGTTCTATTTTCCAGTGGCCTCACTTACACTGTTCAGTGGTCAGCCATAATACTTCTTGCTGCACCTTTGGAGATAATCTGTGTCCCCCATCCCCTGCCACAGTTACTTGTAGGTTTTTCTATTTTTCTTTGAATTTCTTGTCTATATGTATCTGTGTCTGTGTCTGTGTGTCTGTGTGTTTATACTGATGGAGTTTGTAGTGCTTCTGGTATCTGGGGCTTGATGTCATTCATCAGTTTGGGAAAGTGCTTGGTTATTATTTCTTCAAATGTTGTTTCCATCTCTTCTCCATCTCTTTCACTTCTAGCAATGCAGCTGTATATACTTGGTCAGACTTTCTCAGGAGATCTCACAGTGTCTTGCTTTTTTTCTACATTTTCTATTGTTTTATCTCTTTCTGCCTTAGACTAGATATTTTCTTTTGTCTTATCTTCCAGTTTATTAATTCTCTCTTGTGTTCTATCTAATTTTCTGTTTATCCATGTATTGTGTTTGGATTGCAGTGATTGCATTTTTCCACTCTAGAATTTCCATTTGATTCCTTTTTATGGCTTCTCGCCCTCTGCTGAAATTATTCATCTTGGCATCATATTTCTTCAACATATTGCTCCTCTGGAGAGGATCTACATTTGCTTCTGATAGACAGATTAGGAACAGACTTTTTAAATTAAATCAGGGATTGAGTAATTTGAAGCTGAGTTTTAGCCTTTTAAAGAGCTTCTTGGTTCTTTAAATAAATACTATTTTTAGAGCAGTTTTGGGTTCATAGCAAAATGGAGAGGAAGGTGCAGAGATTTCCCATATGCCTCTCACTCCTGGCTCAGATACATAGCTTCCCCCCATCATCAGTGCCCCCACCAGAGTGCTAAGTTTGTTACAATTGATGACCCTATATTGATGTAGGATCACTCCCCAAAGCCATACTCTACATTAGGGTTCATTTCTGATGTACATTTTATAGGTTTGGACCAATGTGTAATAATATGTATCTACCATTAAAGTTTCATAAAAGTAGTTTCATTGCCTTTGAGGGCTTCTTTTAGTTCTTGTTTTTTCTTACTCTTGAGGTAGAGTCTTTCAAAACTCCCAAGGGAAAGCTCCTCCCTGGCAGGCCCTGAATTCTAATTTTAGTTGTTTCAACCCAGTAAGATGACTCTCTTCAGCTTTTTGGCCTCTGAGCCTCAGAGCTGCTCAGATACCCATTTAAAATCATCAGATCTCTATAGGAGGGAAATAGCACCAAATGTTAGGCCCACTCTCTGGACTTTCTTTCATCTCTGAAATCTTAGCCTTTCAAGTCTTGGTAGTTCTCAGATATCTTCAAAACGACTATTATTTTTATAATTAATCAAACTGGCCTAATTTTTCAGTTATGCTTCATAGATTGTTGGTCTGAAACAAGCAGAACTCCCTTCCACAGCACTTTCTGGTCAATCTTTAGGTTTCTCTCATTCTTTTCCCCCCTCCTTTTCAGAGTCTCAGGCTGAATTTAAATGTAAATATGTATCTTCACACAGAATTGGGCAGTTATGGCCCCAGAATAGAATTTCTGAGGATTGGTATAATCAAGGGAATGTATCTGCTTCTTAAAATTGTAAGAGTATAACATGGTTCTAAAAAATGGTTCAGATAAAAAAAAATTAAATTAAAAATGGTTCAGATCTAGAAAAGTGAAGTGAACTTGGGAATAGAGAATCATGAGCTCAGTACTGAAGTCTTGTTCTGGTCCCTAACTGCCAGATGTTCTTCTATTCTCCACTTAGAAACCATCCCCCTCCTCTGGCAAAGGGAGTCAGAGCTGCCTTTTCACTGGATAATGGAGAAGGGAAATATTCATGAGGAAATATAGCATGCTAGAATTCAGAAGGATGAGGATGGAGTAAGGGAAGGTTAACCTTGCCTTGATTGGTGCTTCCCAGACAGAAATTAAAGACTATCAAATGAGCCATTTTAGTGCAAATAAATGGTACCACTTTTATAACAGTAACAAATGCTAAGGCAATAAAGCTTAGCCTACAGGGTCTATGAGAACATCAGTTTTGGCTACTTTTTTCACAACTTATATTTGGTGTTAGCATAGTGTCTGACACATGATGGGTATTCATCAAGTATTTTTTTGTAAGGAACAATGCTTGAAACTTAGAACCTATAGTATTTCTTTCCCTTTAAACTTAGAACCCTATAATATTTATTTTCCCTTTTAAAGCGGGAACTAGGAACTCCCTAAATTTTCTTTCTTCCTTTCTTTCTTTCTTTCTTTCTTTCTTTCTTTCTTTCTTTCTTTCTTTCTTTCTTTCTTTCTTTTGGAAATTTTATTTATTTATTTGACAGAGAGAGAGAGTGAGAGGTCACAAGTAGGCAGAGCAGCAGGCATAGAGAGAGGGGGAAGCAGGCTCCCCACTGAGTAGGGAGCCCCATGTGGGACTTAATCCCAGGACCCTGAGATCATGACGTGAGCCAAAGGCAGAGGATTAATTCACTGAGCCACCCAGATGCCCCTGTCTCTCTACATTTTCAGTTCAACTGTCTTACTTTACAAATGAGAAAACTGCGGTTCATATTTTCTAGGTCATTGCTGAAAACAGATTATAATAGCGAGTAACAGAACCTTTAAAAAGAGTTCCTAGTAACTTAGGCTTTGTTACAAAGTTATGAATGTAAAAATAGGTGCACAATACTATGGGTACATAATATACAGAAATACAAGTACACACACATGCAAATAATTTTACCTAAGAAGCTGGATGAAAGACACTTGGGAGTCACCAAAGGAAATTTTGAGTAAATCACCTAGGAACAGAACACACTGTATTCTATAATGTGTCCTCTGGTGTTCAGGAAGGATGACAAGAGCAGACTCTTCCTTATTTATTTATTTATTTATTTATTTGCAATGGTTATGAGATTGTTGGTCAAAGTGATTTAGTGCAGGCAAACCCTGCGTTTTCCTATTGGATGGTTGCCTTCTACTGTTTTGATAAAATTGTCTCTATCTCTACCTTTTAAGGAAGAATCATCTGCTATCAATGTTTGGCTACTGTCATTTAAAAGCATGAAAACGTGGGCTTAAAAGAGAACACTATATTTAAGTCAAACGTCAAATCTAATTTTTGAAATGGAAACCCCAACTGCTGTCTGAGGTAATTACCAAAATGTGGATCTGAACAAAGTGATTTTATTTCAGCCAGCGCCATTTAAGTTTGGAACAGGAAGTGGGTTAAGCCTGACTGTTTCTTTCTCTATATTAGATTCTCTAAGGAGAAAAAATAAAAGCCCTCATTTTTAATTTGTATCAAATGATACTTTGCTGACATGTTATCTGCTGAAATCAATGCAGCACCCTGGCTAATTTGGAGTGGAGTTGTTTTGCAACAATTTAGAACATAGCTTGGGAATTAGCTATTCAGCAAACCTACATTAAAATTAATTTGATAAAGTATACATTAACATCCTTGACACTTTTCTGAGCATCGATTTTAATAGATCAGTGTATGGGGGGCTCGGCCAGTAAAATAAAAGCCTCCTCTATGAGATGGATAGAAAAATGTACCATCTCGCCCTCCCACACTGCGGGACTAAACCCTTCAGCTATCAGCATAGTACATCAAATTTAAGAGTCTTTAAATATTAAATATCAGTGTGCACCATGGAATGTAATAAACCCACTTTTCAAATAATGTTTCATTCCCCGACATCAAAATGTGTGAGGAGTTTTCTTTTAAATATACTGTGGAAGTTAATTAAGTTCACTCAAGTTTATTGCACACATTCACTAAGACTACATTGGGATATTTATGACCCACCCAGAATGCAACTCAGTGAAACTTTTGATATGTTGATAAGTGATAAGGATGTCATTTGAGGTTTATTTTTTAATAATAATTTAATTGTCATTGTAAAATGCCTCATAGTTAGGACAGATTAAATTGCCACCAAAACCATTACTAAAATTCATAACCTCTATAAATGTAAAGTGTTTGCTGCTGTGTCATAAATAACAGCACTTGTTCCAGGAAAATGAGGTGCCTGAAATAAATTAAGAAAACCAAAACATATAAATGCATTAGATTGCAACAATTTCTGGTTGCTGATGGAAATGCAGCTGAATGGGGAGGTGGATTCTTTTACTGAGCAAGGGTTACTTATGATCTCAATAAATCTTGGGTGCTGGAGGATTTCTACAGTGTTTTTTTCCCCCTCCCCCCTTTACCTTGGTGGTACTTTTGCAGGGTGCTGCCTCTCCTGAGGAGGAGCAAGGTAATCTGGGAACTTTTGAAGAAATTATGTCATGAGCAAGGTGACCTTATCCAAATCCCATGGTCTTATTGAGTTTCATGTTTCTCATCTGCATAATGGGATCATGTTTTCCAATTGTTTTGAATGCAGAAAGCCAAACTGGGTTTTCTCATGGGGTTCTTTCCTGTTTTAATATCCACTAGACTCAGGTGAATAGTCAGCTTTCCTGGAAAGCATTTTCTTATTTCTTAAGTCATATTGGCCCTTCTCTATCTGCTATTTGTCTAATGCCATTGATCATGTGGCTGTTATCACATGCTCAAAGACTGGTTTTGCTTATCAGGGTAGGAGCCATTCAAGGTCAAGAGTCTATGCTGTTCCTCTTTGCATTCCTGTTCCCAGAAAATGACCAGACATATAGTAGATGCATAATAAATTTTAATAAGATCAATATATCAATGTATCATTGGGTATATTTGAAAAATAATGTTTTCATATGCTTAAGGAGAATGCACAGGTTATACGAAAGAAACTTTCAAGTTTTTTTTTTTATTTCACCTTTTGGTACTTGGCAATTGGGTATCTGCTGCAAGTCTGGTTTGGTGTGGAATGGGTCGCTTTTAGGAATAGGTGGGTAGAAGTTTGAAGAAAAGACTGGCTGTTTTATCCATAGAACTAGCATCTGTCTTAAACATATTGAACTGATAAACAATGCAGCTGCTATGGAACTCACACAGAGAAATAAACAGGGAAGCCGTATGTAATTCATGGTTTGCATTAACGAGAAAATTTTTTAAAAATTATAAAAGAAAGAGAACGGGTTTCTAATCACTGTAGGCATGGGTCAGTAGACGCATTGATATGGCTAAGATACATAGCCTGAGCTGATTTCTGTTCTTGAAAGAACTCCAGGGTTTTACACAGTGGAAAGGAGAACCAACATTGTATTGAGAGCTAAAATATTTGGATTTTGGTCCTGACTCGGCAGCTTCCTCTCTCTCAGGTCTTGAGTAAATCCTGTCCTCTGTCTTGGCCTCAGTTTCTTCACATGAAAGATGAAGGGGGTTGTGATGATCCCTATGTCTCCCTCCATCCCATATAGACATGCGTCATGTCTGGATGGCCAGATGGCTCCTGGAGTGAGGGTGATCTCCTGTCAGAGGTGCAGCCTGCTGCAATCCCAGTTCTGGGACATGAACTATGAAGCCATCAAAGTTGGGGGGTGGGTATGATCCAGCATTTCCACTTCCTCATGGCTCAGCTCTCATTTGTCTTTTGAAGTCAGAGCCAACCTAGAGAACGCTTATAAACTTGCAAGACACTCGGGATAAAAGGGGACAGAGCAAGAATGAAGAGGTTTAACTTTCTGGTCCTTCTAGCCAATTACAACACATTCCCTCCAAGTCAGGGTCTCCACTGCGGTTAACAACCCAGCAGGAAACAGCCTTGAAGAGAGTTCACAATTCCTCTCTCCAACATGAAATAAAACCAAAGATTGTTTCTTAGTGGGTTGAAAACCTAGGTAACAGTAACCAAGAAAAAAATAATAAAGTTGTAAAAGTTCTTTTCTGTTTAATAGAATTTTGTGTTAGTATTGTAAATTAATGTAAATGTCACTTTAAGAGAGACTACAGAATAAAATCCTAATAAAGTTGGATAGCACCTCAGGGGTGGTGAGTAAATTGAGAAAATATCTGATTAGATTTCAAAATGCTGCTTTTTAATTCATGGGACTACTCTCTTCTCCTCGTTTATTAGATATTCAGGTTCAGATTGAGTTTCTTGGGCCAAAAGGAGCTGTATCTCACATCTAACTTCATGTTAACCAGTAGATCACAGAATACTATTTAGCACTTGTGTAGATTCTGTTTTTGTAAGTATTTCCAGTTATTAATCAATCCCTTTGAGAAAGCTGAGTGGAAGGTTTGGTCAAAAATGAACAAGGAAAAAAAATGAGCAAAGAAGGGCATCTGGGTGGCTCAGTCAGTTAGGGGTCCGCCTTGGGCTCAGGTCATGATCTCAGGGGCCTGGAATCGAGCCCCGCATCAGGATCCTGCTCAGTGGGGAGTCTGCTTCTCCCTCTCCCTCTGCCCCCCCCCACTTTTGCTCTCCATCTCTCTCTCTTTCAAATAAATAAATTTTAAAAAAGAAGAAGAACAGTGAAGCCCAGGGACATTAAGTGAATTGAGATCCCACCAAAAATTAAAAGCTGATCCATTTTCTGATATGTGTCTAGCTGTGCTGTTTCAGCTTCTGGAAGGTAGAGATTGACCCTCGATCATATACCTGATCAGGCATATATCTCCATGATGACCATGTAACAAATGCTGATTGAATTAGAGTGTCTGGCAACATTAGGTTTAGTAACACCTTTAGTGGGAAATTTATTTATTTATTTATTTATTTATTTATTTATTTATTGGCTCCATGCCCAGTGAGCCCCATGTGGGGCCCAAACTCACGACCCTGAACAAGATGACTTGAGCTGAGATCAAGAGTTGGATGTTTAATGGACTGAGCCATATGGGCACCCCTTATTGGGAATGTTCTAATGGCAGAGCAATTCACACAGACATCTTTTGTTTGGGATGTGGCTTATCCTACCCTTACTTATATCTCACTGGAGTCTCCAACAACCAGAAGCCTTGGGAAGGAGGATTCTTCATAATACTGGAAATCATGCCTGGCAACAGAAGAACATTGGATGTCTAGTTCTGACCTATCCACACACTTGGGCAGGTCCCTCCTTTGCTCTGATCCTCATTTCCCTTATCTGGAGGAGCGGATTAGATGTGATCCAAAGTGTTCCTTCCAACACTAGTTCCATGAGCTACTTCATGATAAGAAGCCTCCATGGCTAAGTATGTTTGGATAAAGACATGAACCATAACTACCTCTAAGAGATGCACAGTGCATCCCAGTATGCTAAAGACTATGAAAAGGTCTGAAATAAGGAAGTCTGTTGAACTTCAAGCCATTGCTACCAAAACTATTATGATGTAATAGAAAAGCCCATGGACTTCCTTCAGGTGTTTGTGAAGATTGGGCAAATATTGGATAAGATGATCTCAAAGTGCTCTTCCAACTCTATGATTTATTATTTGTGATTGACCACATCTCCTTGACAGGTGAGAAAATCAGACACTCAGAAAGGATAACCAAATCAAAATGCCACACAAATGGGTAGTTAAGCCCCTATTTTATAATCTATTGAGTTCCTTTCTTTGACAGCTTTTATCTTACCAATAGTGGGGAATCCAATGGTCTGTCTGGTCCATGTGGCCACATTTGCACTTAAAACTCCATTCCAATATGTAAGAGGCCCAAGGTTTCCACCAAGAGTCTTCTTTGAGAGAGGCCATCCTGGAAATAGGGTAGGATTAGGGCAATAATGGCAACTGGGTTTGGGATAGGAGGTAGTCCTTGTGTATCCAAAGCAGGTTTTTCTGATTCCCCCTGGTCAAATTAGGTGGACTTTTGTGCACATCCTTCCATCATGATTCTTCTGCATTTTCTTAATAAATTATGTGTTTTAAATGTATTTGTTCTTCAAGCAGTTCTCAAAGGAACATACAAATAGCTAACAAACACATGAGAAAATGGTCAACATCACTAGGCATCAGGGAAATACAAATCAAAACCACAATGAGATACCACCTCACACTGGTCAGATGGCTAAAATCAAAAGCATAAGAAACAACAGTGTTGGCAAGGATGTGGAGGAAAAAAGGATCCTCTTGTACTGTTGGTGGGAATGTAAACTGGAGCAGCCACTGTGGAAAACAGTCTAAAGATCCCTCAAAAAGTTAAAAATAGAGCTACCCTATGACTCACTATGCAATTGCACTATGAGGTTGTTATCCAAAGAATTCAAACATAGTCATTTGAAGGGGTACCTCCACCCCAATGTTTATAGCAACAGTGTCCACAGTAGCCAAAATATAGAAAGATCCAAGATGTTTATCAAGAAATGAATGAATAAAGAAGAGGTTATATATATATAACCTCATATACACACACACATACACACACACACACACAACGGAATATTACTCAGCCATCAGAAGAATGAAATCTTGACATTTGCAATGATGTGAATGGAGCTAGAAAGTACTATGTGAAGTAAGTCAGTCAAAGAAAGACAAATACCATATGATTTCACTCATATATGGAGTTTAAGAAATAAAACAGATGAACATAAGAGAAGGGAAAGAAAAATAAAATAAGATGAAAATAGAGAAGGAGGCAAACCATTAGAGACTCTTAACTCTAGGAAACAAACTGAGGGTTGCTGGAGGTGGGGTAGAGGGATGGGGTAACTGGGTGATGGTCATTAAGGAAGGCACTTGTGATGAGTACCGGGTGTTATACGCAACTGATAAATCACTAAATTCTACCCCTGAAACTAATAATAAACTATATGTTAACTAAATTGAATTTAAATTTAAAAATGTCTATGTTCTTTAGAAATCCCTTTAGAATTCAGTGTTTCTAGCACAGCGTCTGGCACATAGTTGGTGCTCAGCATCATTTTGAAATTGGATGAGTGAGTGAGTAAATACATGAATGGATGAATGAATGCATGAATGAATGAAATACTGATTGAAACTCTAAACATCTTAAAGCCATGTCTCCACAGTCCCTACTGCATGGGACAGTATCGAAACAACTTGGCTGATGAATCTGAGCCTAAGCTGGCTTCTTTCATCTCAGTTGTCCACTTCTGCATCCCCCAGTCTTCTGTTATTTTTCTGTTTTGTTTTTCAATTTACCCCAGGGCCATATTTTACCTTGGAGATAATTTCCATTGGTACAGCACATCCATCCTAAGGACAGACAAGGTCTTTCTCGGCACTGTCTCCTCTTCTCTAAGGAAGGATTTGTTTGTGTTTTTAAGTAATTGAAGCCACCCCAAAATATTTCTGGCGGTGTGACATCGTGTCGGGAAATATTGCTAGGTACGGGAGAAACGGCGATCAGTGAAGTAAACAGAGGAAAGCTGAAGGTGCTAGAATTCAAACTCAGTCTTGGAGGTCAGGGAAGGATTTATGGAAGAGAGCTCAAATGGGATCCAAAGGATAAATAGGAGTTAGCAAGAAAAAAAAAAAAAAAGGTAAGTGCACGTGTTGCAGACAGCAGGAGGAGCAGGTGAGGAAGTCTGCATGGGAGAACAAACAAGCTACCTTTAGGGAATGGAAGGTGTTCTGTTTGGCTGGAGTAGAGCTAGTAAGAGAGCTGGGGATGAGGTGGCTGGAATAGAGCTAGTAAGAGAGCTGGGGATGAGGTGGCTGGAACTATAAGCCTGAGCAGATACCAGAGTGAAATGCATGCCATGCCTGGGTATGTCTGTGGGCAATAAGGACCCTGGAGAATTCCAAGCAGGTAGGTGATGAGAACAGATTGATGCTTTAGAGGCTTGGCTGAATCAGCCGTCTGGCTGCAGATGTGAGAATAGGTGGAGGCAAGACAATACTCAGGGAGCCTAATTAGGAGCTTGCTACAGTTATTGAAGAAATGATTGTGTCATGGGCTGGGGAGGGGTGGTGACATTGGGAATAAAAAATCCGTTTGGTTTTGCAATTTTTTTTAGGAAGTTGAATCAATTTGATGATTAATTAAATGTGAGAGATGAACAAGAAAGATGAATTAAATATGAGTCCCAGTTCTGTGGCCTGACAACCGGGTGGGAATTGATAGATACCACTCATTGATAATGGGAAAACAAGACAGGAGGAGGTGTTGACTATTTGGGATTTCATGAGCCAGGATCTAAGTCATTTATTTTCTTCCTCTTCAAATCCATCGTCAGGGACTATGACTACTTATTTGTTTACTGAATTTACCAGTTGGTATACATAGCACAATATATAAAAAGGAATTTAGATTCTATAGTTTCAAAAGAGCCCATTTAAACAACTGTGTATTTATCTACAAATAGGTTGGTGGGGCCTGCCCAATTCAAGCAAAGAATTAGCAATATTTTGAAACTAATAATGGTTCATCAAGTTTTATAAGTGAGGCCACTTGCACCTTTGGGCAGTAGAATAAACAAAATAATAAAAATACTTGGGAAAGTACTTATGAGCCATTTGGATTTCATGTATTTTTGAAGAGTTGGAAAAACAGTGGAATCGCTTCTGCTTCAGTATGTTACCTCATAACTAAAGAATTGGTTTCAGAGAGGGACTGGGTTATTTGAAATGTATCTATATAACAGTGACCAGAAGATTAAAGATACTTGGGTAGGTGATACAAGACTCTATCTCAGGAATCAGGAATATTTTCTTCTGGAAAAGAAAGGGTAGCAATAAGTGTTCATAAACATACCCTTGGCTCTTGTAGGCATATGAGTTGGGCATGGATGGGCTCTTGCCTCATCACACATTCAATAATTGTGTGACCTTGACAGGTCCTTCAACTACCTTGAGGCCAGTTTCTTCATCTATAAAATGGAGATATTATTTATTTCCCCTGCAAAGCCCAACTGGATAATAAAGAGAATGTGACCACTTGTCAACTCCTATAATTTTCTACTTCTACCTCCCTAATGTAATTCATATCACTCATCTTCTTTCTGACCTCATTGCAAGCATCCTTATGACATGTTATATCTATGGTTCGATCCTACCTTAACTGAACTCTTGGACTCTTGTCTTGTTCCCTCCAACCACCAACTATGCTGTTCACTGAATGATCTTTCTAAATTCCAAATATAATCATGTTTTACATCCTCCAAAAGCTTTCCATTAGCTATATAATAAAGCCCAAGCTCTTTAGTATATGTTTCAAGTCCCTAAATTATCTGACCCCTCAACTCAACACTCAAACCACCAACTTGAGTTTCTGCCATATTAAATCATTTGTGATTTAACTGACTTCTGTGTTTCAGACCACTAAACTTTTGCCCAAGTTTCTCCCTTTCCTTGGCATCTCCTTAACCCCTCCTCATTCCACACCCACACTAACATCAAAATATACTGTGATAGAGGAAGTATCAGAATTCACCATATCCCCTTCATTTAGAGATCCAGCAGAGGACTCCATGATGGTGGAAGATGGTGGAATCATTTGATGCAAGAAGCTTGGGTACGTGATGATTACATGGAGCCTGGACTAGCTAGGGCTTACTTGAAGAGGAGTAAGCAGTAAACCTTTATTATCTTAAGCCAAAGATACTGGAAGGAAATCTGTACAGCTTTTAGCTTGCCTTAAATAATGATACTTAGGGGCACCTGGATGGCTCAGTGGTTTAAGCCTCTGCCTCCAGCTCGGGTCATGCTCTCGGGGTTCTGGGATCGAGCCCCGCATCGGGCTCTCTGCTCAGCAGGGAGCCTGCTTCCCTCTCTCTCTCTGCCTGCCTCTCTGCCTACTTATGATCTCTCTCTGTCAAATAAAAAAAAAATGATACCTAGTTGGCTTTCAAGACCCCTTTCAAGGTCACTGTTTGGGTATAAATCCCTGATCTAACACTTTCCTCTTCTGAAGCAAATCACTGAGCCCCTCTACATCTGGCTTTGCCATTTGCCCATCAGGGCATACAATATCTTTTAGTTTATGATGTTGACTGGGGATTAATATAGCCCATGCAAAATATCTGGACCAGAGTGAATACACAATAAATGCTGGCTTTTGTTATTATCTCCAAAATCATTCCAACCCTGAGATTCTGTAATTGATGATTTTCAAAACTCAGAGCCAACAATACTGAGATGTGGTCTCAAACATTTCCCCCTATGGTTCTGATAGAGCAGTTTTTAGAACACACGTTATAAGAAATTCATGGAATGCTAGTGAATTCAGAAATCACCTGGAATAACTTTTATAAAATTAGTCTAATGAAAAGACAATTTCAGTTGGATGACCATCTCGGAGGAGAGAAGCTATTGTGGCAGTTATGAAGAGGAGTCAGACACTGAAGATGACAAACATCATGAGACCAAGTTTTATTGTTATCCTTAGACTGCTCAAAACTTTGTCACTAAAATAACACAGACCACTAACCATCTGTTCCCCAAAAGCCATGACTCATGTGTTTCATGCTTCGCAAATCCAGTGTTTAAAAAATCATCAAGTATGCACAGTTGTTTCTACCTACTAATTGTAACCAGCACTTCTCTTAATTGTGTAGTGTTTCAACACTTTTTGGGTGTTTTTCTACCTGTCCAACCAAGGTTGTAATTAACTCAGTTTCCATGGTGTCATGGAAAGGGCACAATCATTGGTATAACACATTTGCTTGGAATCCTTGACCTATCCCTTAACATCTATTACAAATTGGACCATTTACTTTGACTCATTGAGCCTCAGTGTCACTACCTACAAGATGGGGGTAAGGATATCTATCTTGCTGTATTTTTGTAATAATTGGAGATGATTCATACGAAATAACTGTCACATGATAGGCACTCACTAAGCAATGATAGTATGATATATATCCATATATATTGATAGATATATTTTTCTCTTCTCCCATTTAGAGTTTATAGGTAGTTAAATATTATAAGCCTCATGCTCTAGACAATCATGTGAAGTTGTATTCACAGTATCTTCCAAAATATTTCAGAACAACATTCTGTGTATTGAGTGCTTTAGTGTGAATACTGGTATATGCTCTCCTTTACATATCTCTATTTATTTATTCCCCCAAGGAAAACAGGTTGAGTTGGGTTACATGTGAGCTAGGAATTAGGGTTATCTAGAAGTAGTAGAGACTCCAACAGTAGTGGTTTAGATCAGATTAGATTCGGTTTTTTACTTTTTCATGTAAAAGAAGTCTAGGATAGGTGATTTTCATGCCTGGGATAATGGCTCCAAGATGTTATCAAGAATACAGGCTTCCATCCTTCCACTTTATCATCCTAAGGTGTTAATTTCATCTTCAGTCAATTTCATGGTTATATATGGTGTCTAGGTCTTCCATTCATATTACATTCATAATGTGATCTGTAAAAACTCAAAAGATGGAAAGCCTGAAAGAGCAGCCTCCAAGGTGAGCCAGCTCACTTCAAACAACCTTTCTGGAACCTCCACATAAACACTCACTTATATTCATTGGCCAGAACTTGCTCATATGACTACAACTAGCTGCAGAGGAGTCTAAAAATTGTAGACTTTTATTTCTGGGTGTCAGAGTTCCAAACCAAAATGTTGGGCTTCTATTACTAAAAGGAAATAGGAGGGGCACTGGTGTGGCTCAGTCGGTTGAACGTCCGGCTCTTGATCTCGGCTCAGGTCTTGATCTTTGGATTGTAAGTTCAGGTCCCATGGTGCAGAACCTACTTAAAAAATTTTAAAAAAGACGAAAGAAGAGAAGGTATGTTGGGGAAAGATAACAAGACTGTCAGATACTAGAAGTGTAATCCAGTGGTGGTAAGATGTTTTAACCCAGGGACCAACTCTCCTTGACTTATACAGGCTCCTCAGAGCAAACAATTGAGTGTGATGCTAAAGCCATAAAGCAGGGCCCTGGGAAGAGAGGACCATGATTGTTTGGGTGCCCCTGGGGGTGCAGACTGGGGATCGGGGGCAGCAGTCACACTGGGGGTTTGCTATCCTGGGCTTACCCCAGAGGAGCAACTGGGATTCCAGCCTGAATACTGAAGAGTAGGTATTTTCACACAATAGTGATGGCAGATACTTATGATTCGCTTCCCAGATCGTTTCCTTATTTGACCCATTTCCACCCCACCAAAGAAGATGGGATGGGCAGAGATTAATCTCATCTGCATTTGGCAGTTGAGAAAATCAGCTCAACTGGGTGAAGCAAAATGCATAAGGTCACAGAGCCATCCAATGACAGAGTTAGAATTTCAGTTTTAGCCTCCTGACTGTATGCACTTATATTGGACTTGACAAGCACTTAGAAGCAATGTGACTTTAGGGGTCAAACAAATGTGGGCTTGAATCCATGTTCCACCCTGCAGAATCTTTTGGTTTTGACATGCAGTGATAATCATGTTTTTGAGGGGGGAAGGTCTACAGTTCTGTGAATGTTCCATGCATAGATCCTTGTGAACACTACCACCAATGGGCTATACTACATTTCAAACACCCCAAAAAACCCCTTGTGTGGGCCCATGGAAGTCTCCATGGTAAGGCTAGTGGGCTGCTTGTGCCCATGTTGCTATCAATAGGGTTCAAGGTCAGTGAGGGGCAAAATCATTAGCAGTGTGTGATAGCCATACAAGTTAGAAAGATCGGGGCTACAAGCGACAGAGAGTGCAAATCAGGATGCTTTGAGGCCAAAGAACACATCTTATCTCACATAATAAGAAGTCCAAAAAGGGGGGCGCCTGGGTGGCTCAGTGGGTTAAGCCTCTGCTTTCGGCTCAGGTCATGATCTCAGGGTCCTGGGATCGAACCCCGCATTGGGCTCTCTGCTCACCAGGGATCCTGTTTCCCCCCCTCTCTCTGGCTGCCTCTCTGCCTACTCGTGATCTCTCTCTGTCTGTCAAATGAATGAATAAAATCTTAAAAAAAAAAAAAAGAAGTCCAAAAAGGTAGCGTGGCTTGCAGGTGTCCACTTCTATATGATGCTCTTGGCTCCATATCTTGGTTGCATTCTCTGAATGTTCCAGGCATTACTTTCAGACATAACATATTCAGAGGCATAAAAGTACTGTCCTCTTCTTTTTCCTTCTCTGGAATAAGATATTCTTGTCTGGAAGCCCCAGGGCAAATCATCCTACTCACATGCCTGTTGGTTACCTAATCATGGGCAAGGGGAATGGGTTTCCCCTGATTGGCTTATGCTACTCAGGATACAACACCTAGGGTGGGATGTGGTCAGCTTCCCATAGAGCATAGTATGGTAGGTTCTGTTAAGAAGTGGGAATGGTGTTACAGATAAACAGTAGGCAATGAACAGGAAATCTACGAGTGGATTTCTGCTGATGGCTCACTTCCCCCATCCTACAGGCTATCCCTGTCTGAATCAGCACAGGTGTCAATTTCCTGTGCTGATTAGAAGGGCTCCTATTGGAGCCTTTCAGTCTTGTTACTGTGTATGTGTGCGTGTGTGTGGGCGCGCGGGGGTGGGGGAGGTGTAAGGAGGGGAGAGAGAAAGAGGTAAGAAAAAACTGCTGTGGATACTATTATATGCAACCAACATTAGCCCTATAGTGACAACTTGTTTTCTTGTTATAAATAAAATAAAAATCCCACCTGAAAGTCATTAGTCACGAATCTCTGTATCTCTCCATTCTGTAAGACAATTATGCCAGTAAGACAATTATTCCAAATCCCAGCAAGGTCAAAAAGAAGGAATTAGTTGATTTGGGATAAAATAATATAATGTATTCAAGTATTTTTTCCCCACTATGTAAGTTGCAGAATAAAGTTGCTGTATAATTAGAGCATAAATGACTCATCAGAGAGGTTGGATGTTGTTTTTCTTTTTTATTAGGACTTTGCAGTGGCTGGTTGGTGGGAGGCAAATGTTTCCAACAAGTTTTAAAGCAATATTTTATGGGTTTTCATTTAGTGCTGACAACGGATGGACACAAAGCAGTATGACGTCTTAACAGATCAACTAGCGACTCAGCATCCGCTCTTGGACTGGGGAAGTTATCTTGATTCACTATCCACTTAATCTAGTCTATTCTCTTGGTCACTTTCAAAGAGTGTGCATCAGTATGTGTGCTCCTTGAGAGCAGAAGCTATGTCCTATTAATCTCTGTGTCTCCATGCAATGCCTACCATA
The DNA here is from genome assembly GCF_010015895.1 of Lontra canadensis. Lineage (NCBI taxonomy): Eukaryota > Metazoa > Chordata > Mammalia > Carnivora > Mustelidae > Lontra > Lontra canadensis. The sequence goes on along the minus strand of NW_022631024.1, from coordinate 6,841,807 downwards.
GTATCTGGTCCATACTAAGTGTTCGGTGAACATATGCTGAACCGAACCTACAAATGTCACATAGGTATTCTTGGTACTTTAAGTTTCCATATCTCTCTTATCCTTAGTGTATTTTGCATATATCGAAATACATTTATTTGTCACTCCTGTCCTTTTCACTGGGTCTGCCTCAGGTAATATAGAAAGTCAAAGCAATAGAGAATCTTGTTATTTGATCTGAGTGCATAGGGACTATTCATTTTTATGTGGCTGGGTAAAAAAAGATTTTGCAAAAACCAACAATTATTCCCATTTATGCTGATAGGAAGAAATTGAGTGATCTTGCCAAAGCCACCAAGGACACATCGGCCCTAGACCAGAATTTCAGTTAATAAAAAAGGATGTTCTCTTACTGGTGTTATATGGTATGGTCTGAGATTCCCAGGAAAGTTCTCAACTAAAAGATGTATCTCGCCTAGTGATGCCTGAAATTTCACCATCAGTGTTGGGTCCCTTGGCACTAAGTTTCTGATTTGACATTATATTTGCATAACATTTTTTTTAGTTGGACAAACTACTTTATAAATCACCTCATTTGATGCTTTCAGCAGCAGGGAGAAATGGCCAGGGTGGGCTTGATTAACCCTGTCTTGGAGGTTAGGAGACTGAAATTCACAGAGGCAAAATAAGTGGGAAAGCCAAGGGGCCTTGAAAGCTATGAGTATGTTGGCTTCAAATTAACCAAAGCTTTGTTCATCACTCCCCACACCCGCAAATCTTCCCCTTCCTTCCTTATTTCCACTAGTTGGAATGAATTCTTCCATGATCTGCGCTCTATCCAATGCAGCCAACAGATCCTGTCATGGCATTTAACTGGCTCTGCTTTATTTTTTTAGAACCTTAATACTTTCAGGGAACTTAAAGTTAGGCCCAGACATCTGCTGCTGGAATTCCATCTATACCATCCTTTACAAGATGTCATCCAGACTCCTAGGATACTTCCATTGACAGGGATCTCACTACCTCTCAAGGTGGCTTGTTTCCTTAAGAAGCCCTCTTACAAAGTGCTCCATTTTGGAGAGTCTTCTGCCTTCTTCGGTAGAATGTGAACTCTACAGATAAGGCTGGGTGTCCTTATCATCCCTGCATCTTACCCACCTCCTCCTTTTGTAGCAGAAGCTCAATAAAAGTTTGTTGAATGAATAAATCAGTGGATGAATGGTTGGATGAGTTTCTAATAAAAGCTTCAAACAGCTCCATCTAGTATCTTTCAGAAGCTATTGACCTGCCACCCTAGTGTTTTTAGTTGCTAATTTACTTTCCTCCAGTTGGGGTTTTGGAATTCCCAATGCAAATATTTTTGAAATACAAAGCACAAGCCATCGGTCTGGCCTCTTATAAACTGGATGCATATCATAACTGAGCACAAGGAGATGCGAGATATGGAAGTGTAGTAATATATGGGCAGCCAGCAGCGGGGAGATATGAACAGATAATTGGCTGCAGGAAGATAACTGTTAAGTCAAGAGGAAGACAGGGATGTTATTTCATAATGGAAAGGAGCAAATAACACAATGATTTGTTGGAGGCAGCAGAACATGGTGGGAAGGCAGGGATGGGACACTCTAGGGGTTAAACTTGCTCCTGCTGTCACCGACTGCATGCACTTTAATCCTGGGTCTTTGCTTACCAGCTGCATGATCTTGGGGAAACCATGTCGTCCCTCTATCATCTAGTTTCCTATCTAGAAAGTAGAGATGAAATGAGGTAGTGCATGAAAAGCCCCTAGAACAGCACATGGCATACATATTATGTATACATACATGATTTATCTTCATGATGGGATTGGTGGTCAGGCAGCCAGGGTTCGAACCCCAGGTCTGTCTCTAACTAGCTGTGTGAGTTGGTCCCTTGAGTGCTTTTCTCAAGTCATCAATAATATGGGGATGATAATGCACTTCATAGAGTGGTTATGGCCATTAAATGAAATGAATACATTATCCTGTTCTAATTGTCAACTGCTCTGAGATGGAGATAAAGCCAGTTGGAAAGGGCTCATTCTGCATCCTCTGGAGAGCCAAAGCTCTTCCCAGGGTATCTGGGAATTCCCAGAGGTGTTTGCATTCCTGGCACCACCTGAGCTCAGGGTTCCTGCATCCTTGAGAATAGACATTTTGTGGCATCTTGCCTACTCTGATCATTTTCTTCTGTTTTAACAAAAATCACAACTAGTTCTTTTTCCAGGCACTTTCGAATTAGGGAGACATTGCTCCTGACTTGAAAGGAGTGTGTGTGTGTGTGTGTGTGTGTGCGCGCGCGTGTGTGTGCGCGCACGTGTATGCGTGTTCGGGGAAGGGGAAACCTACATCCATAGCTCCTAGCCTCTCGCCATGCATACGGCCTTCCTCTGCTATCTTCTCTTCACCTTATAACCCCCAGATTGTCAACGAAACCCCAAACTCTTCCCTCTTCTATAAAGAGCCATTTATCTCGTCTCAGATATTTTGGCACCAGCTGATACTCGAGACTAAGGTCTCGTCTTCATCCAAAGCATTTATTAAGGGATTTTTTTCCAACTAAAGACAGCCTCTCTTCCACTGTTCTTCAAGTTAACTGGTAAGTCTATAAAATTTGACTGGGTCTTCAATAAATGCTACTTCACCCAGATTCACTTTCAATTTAATAACTCTCCCTCACTCCTGTTCCCTTTTTTCTCATGCGGTGACATGCCGCCATGTCTATGAATTCTGCTTCATGAAGAATGGCGATACATCACCCTCCACACTGGCAGCAGAGCACAGTTCAGCCATTTCCCACAGGAAGCCAGGATAAAAGTCATCCAAACTTGCACTAAACCCTGACTCAGGCCCAGCTGACATTGATAACAAGGGGACTTGCTCTGAGCTGAGGATCTAAAAATGTTCAAGGAACAAAGGAACCAATCAGGCAATAAATACATGAAGAGGAGCTCTCCAAGCGCTGAGGGAAAAAGGAAGAAAAAACTAGTCTGAACATTTCTCTCCAGACTTCAACACCCCTCTTATGCTCTGGTAACTCCCCAAAGTCCAAACTTCCCATCCATGCAGGGAAGGAAACAACTGGCCGATTTTTTTTTTCCCTAAGGATTTTTTTCCTAAGATTTTCCCCGAACTGTTTTTACAAAATTTTACAAAAATTTTAGAAATTGATAAGCAGGTTACAAAATAAATTTAAAAAATGTTTTTAGCATGACAGAACCCCATGTGTCACTGCTGAGTTGCTACCATCATTCCTAGAGAACCATTTTCTAGAAAAGTGAACATTCAAGCATCCAACTAGATGTAAATGATGAGCATGGAGAGCCAGACCTTGCATTAGGCCCCATGAGTCCTGAAGAAATAGTCTTGCCATAATGGTGCTCATACCTTCAACAAAGACTTATGTAATTTATTATGATTATAATTATGATTTTTTTTTTTTTTTTTTTTTACGTAGGCTCCATGCCCAGTGTGGAGCCCAACTTGGGGGCATGAACTCATAACCCTTAGATCAAGACCTGAGCTGAGATCAAGGTCGGGCCCTTAACATACTGAGCCACCCAGGCACCCCTACTATGATTGGTTTTAATGCATATCTTGAAGGAGAAATACAGAATGCCATCAAAGTACAGCAGGAGGCCTTGAGTTTGGTTTGAATTCCCAGGGAAGGTGTGCTCAGGGAAGGAAAGGCTGAATTGACATCTATGATGGTTGATTTAATGTGTTAACTTCACTAGGCTCTAGTACAGAGCTGTTTAGCCAAACACTAACCTAAGTGTAGCTATGAAGGTCTTTATCATGTATGGTTCACATCTATCATCAATTGACTCTAAGAAAAGAGATTAGCCCTGAATAAAGGAGATGGGCCATGCCCAATCATTTGAAGGCCACAAAAGCAAAAACTCAGATTTCCCAGAAAGGAAGAAATGCTGCCTCAAGACTACAGCAGTAACTCCTCCCTGAGTTTCTAGTCTGTCAGTCTGGCTTACTGATTTTGGACTTGATGGTTCCACAATTGCATGAGCCAAATTCAGTGAAATCTAGATAGCTGTACAGCTAGTAGGAAGAATACACACACATACACACACACGTGCACATGCACACAACCTCCCATTGGTTCTTTGGTGACCTGGACGGATATATCTCAAGGACTCGTATGTAGGCAGATAAATGGAAGAGTTGAGGATGGTGTTCCAGGCAGAGGGAACAGTGTGTGGGAAAGTCCTGCTCACCAGTTTTCATTTCACACCTTTAATGACTCCAACGGTTCCTGGTTCCTTGGAGGATTTTCTCTATTTAGCTTCCTTGCAACCCCAGGCCAGGCAGGTGTTGAGTGTCCTCTCCACAACTATGGATCATGGGAAATTCCAGGGAGATCCTTGCAGGCAGGAAGATGTTTGAACTGGGAGTCTAGTGTCCTGGGTTTGGTCTTCACTTCTCTCCTAGGGATCCTTGAGCAAGTACCTAAGTCTCTTTGGGCCTCAGGATTGTTTTGCTGTTCTGTAAAATAAGGAAGAAAATAATAAGATAATGAGAAGAAACTCCATGTACTATTCTAAATGTGAAGCATGAATTCAGCTAATCCCCTTGACAATCATATGAGATGGGAACACATCATGGATGAGGAGCCAACGCCATGAACCATGCTCAAGACCCCACAGCCAACAGGTCACAAGAGCAGGTTTTGAGGTCGGGGGGAGTCCAGCTCTGCACCCTTTGTCATAATCACTGCATTAGCACTGATCCTTGTGTGCCCCACCCTACAAGGCCATTGTAAACACTGGCTATCACAGGGTTTTATGAATATTTTGTTTTGATTCCAATATAGGTAGCATAGAGTGTTATGTTAGTTTCAGGTGTACAATCGAGTGATTCAGTAATTCCATATATTATTCAGTGCTCATCAAGATAAGTGTTTTTCATCCCCTTTGCCTATTTCCCCCATCCCTCTACCTACCACCCCTGGGGTAACCACCTGCTAGTTCTCTTTAGTTAAGAGTCTGGTTTTTGGTTTGTTTCTCTCTCTTTTCCCTCTTTGTTAATTTGTTTGTTTCTTAAATTCCACATATAAGTGAAATCATACAGTGCTTGTCTTTCTCTGACTGGCTTATTTCGCTTAGCATTATACTATCTAGATCCATCCATGCTGTTGCAAATGGCAAGATTTTTCCTTTTTTGTGGCTGAATGATATTCCTCTATCTATCTATCTACGTATCTATCTATTCTTTTTATGTCTGAATTATCTTCCACTAAGTTAAAATATATATATATATATATATCTCACATCTTCTTTATCCATTCATCTTTTGATGGATACATGGGCTGCTTCCATAATTTGACTATTATAAATAATACTATAATAAACACAGGGGTGCATGTATCCCTTCTAATTAGTGTTTCCATATTCTTTGGGCAAATATCCAATAGTGCAATTACTGGATTGTATGGTAATTGTAGTTTTAATTTTTTGAAGAACCTTGGTACTCTCTCCACAGTGGCTGTACCAGTTTGCATTTCCACCGAAAGTGCATGAGGGTTTCTTTTCCTCCACATCTTTGCCAAACAACGAACTTGTTATTGCTTGTGTTTTTGATTTAACCATTCTGACCAGTGTGAGGTGGTATCTCATTGCAGTTTTTATTTGTATTTCCCTGATGATGAGTGATGTCAAGCATCTTTTCATGTGTCTGCTGGCTATCTGGATATCTTCTTTTTTTTAAAGATTTATTTATTTATTTGAGATAGAGAGAGATAACACAAGTGGGAGGGGCAGAAGGAGAGAGAGAGAGAATCTTAAGCAGACTTCAGGCTGAGCTCAGAGCCCTATGCAAGGCTCGATTCTATGACACTGACATCACGACCTGAGCCAAAACCAAGAGTCAGAGATTTAAACGACTGTGCCACATAGGCACCCCCTGAATGTCTTCTTTGGAGAAATGTTTATTCATGTCTTCTACCCATTTTTTAACTGGATTATTTTTTTTTTGTTTTGGTGTTGAGTTGTATAAGTTCTTTATTCAAAGGGCTTTTTAAAACCCATAAAGCTTCATGAATAGAGATGATTATTATACTATTTTCCAGCCCTCTCTACAGAAGGCTCTGGGATATCTTCCCAAATTGTCTTAAAACTTGTCTTATTTTTATTGAGTGTTTATTTTCTGAGTGTCAGGCTCTGCAAGATCTCATTTAATTCCAGCATCAATCTTAGGAAGAAGACATTTTATCTTCATTTTGGGGACGAGGCCACTCAGGCAGGCTGTCAGGTACAGAGGGAAGCCAGTGATGTGCCCGAGGGCACACAGGGGCTATGTGGACCAGGGTCTGCCTGAAGGTCAAGTCCCAGCTGCTGGCTCCATCCCATTTCTGACACCCTGCCAGCCTCTCCCCACTCACTCTGGCTGTGCCAGGCCGGGCTAACACTACTGCTGGACTTTCCACGTCCAGGGAAGAAATGGTTTCATCGTCTTTTTAACAAATTTGCATGAATCCTTTCTGAACACAAGATCTCCAAGTTATGATTTTGATTTATGAATTTGAGCTCCTTCCTTCCTCAGGCAGCTATGCAGCTCTCCCAGGCTCAGGTATAAAAGCTCAGGGCTCCTCGGGTTTGTGTCCTTTCTCCCACTCTCCTGCCCCAACCCCTAGGACTCCCTTCTTGCACTTGTGTTTCTGCTTCTCTGGATCTGTATTTTCCTCTCCCCACTTGTGTCCCTGTGTGCCTGTCCTTTCTTTTTTGCTTGAAGCTCCTGCCCCGATGGGCCCTGAGGCCGTGTGATGTTCTGCCTGTTGTGGAAGTGCACTCTCGCTCATGCACTCACAGCTTGTGTCCCCCTTGCGGCACAGGTGGCCTGCATTTGTATGCGGCTCTGAGGCACAAAGGACCAAGGAGGGACCCAAGAAGGACCCAGGCAGCTGTTCTCATAGCAGAGGTGTTTTTGTGAAGAGAACATTTTGCAACTCCTTCCAGTTTTGTTTTAACCCAGTACTGGTTGACTGCCTACTGTGTGCTTAGATTCCACAGATTTTTTTGTAACTTAATTATTGCGTCGCTCTCTTCATATCAGAACTAAAAAGGATTCTTGGGAAAGGGTGAGATCAAGGATGAGGAGAACAGAGGTAAAGGAGACAGGTTTTGTAATGCACTCTGGAAAATGCACAAATAGGTCATGCCTACAAGTTCCAGAGAGTATGGGCTGGTTCTGGAGAGGTACAGGGCTCCGAAGGGGCTCGTGGAGACATAAAGTCTATTGAGGTTTATAAAACCCAACTACTGGAGGGGAGGCCTGAGCAATGGAAACAGGACACTTTGAGGCAATTATTTTGATGTTAGGAGTTTGCAAACATAGGGAGGTGGCCTGAAACAGAAACCTTCAAACCTTCAGCTTGTATTTCTGTTGTCAAGTCATGTGAGCAAAAATCATCTTCAGCTCTTCCCCAAGGCTGTTCTTAAGCCTCAATGCATGCACGAGATTTGCTCCCCTTCTCAGGGCGCTTATATGTGTCCCTGCATCCCTGTGTCATGCTTCATCCATCAGCTGGTGGCTGCCAAACCTCCAATTGGTTGTGCCAGAAAACCCTGCTCAGGGAATAACACCCGCATGAGCAGAGAGTTCTTTTATAGCATGCCGAGATGAATAAGGTAAATAAAAATTTCCCAATGCTTTGCACTACTTGAAGCAACTGAATGACTCCAGGTTTCTTAGCATACCGAGAGACGTCAACAAGGCAGTCGTGACTGTTTCTTGACTTCAAGTCTATTTTGTCTGATCCAAGTACAGATGCCTCTGCTCTCTTTCCTTACTATTTGTATGGAATGTCTTTTTCCATCTTTTTACTTTCAGCCCATATCAGTCTTTAAATAAGTAAGTCTCTTGTAAACAGCATTTGGTTAAATTGTTTTCAGTCCATCAGACATTCTGCATCTTTTGATTGGGGAGTTCCATTCAGCTACATTTAAAGTAATTATGGACAGGGAAGGACCTTTTATTTCCATTTCGTTAATTGTTTTCTGTCTGCTTCGTAGTTCTTTTGTCCCTTCTTCCTCTCTTGCTGTTTTTCTTTGTGTTTCATTGATTTCTTTCTTTTTTATTGATATGCTTTGATTCTTTTCTCTTTTGAAGCTTTTGTATATGTTTTATAGGTATCTTCTTTGTGGTGACCATGGGGCTTACATAAAACATCTGATAGTTATAATAGCCTATTTTAAGTTGATAACAACTTAACTTTATAAGAGTAAAAAAAAAAAAGACATTGTATAATGATAAAAAGGGTCAATTCACCAGGAAGATATAACAATTATAACTACATGCCCACCCAACATCAGAGCTCCTGAATGTCTAAAGCAAACATTGGCAAAACTGACAGCAGAGACCGTCAGCAATAGAATAATGGTAGGGGACCTCAACACCCCACTTTCAATAGTGGACAGAACATCCAGACAGAAACTTAATAAGAAAACAGAGGACCGAACAACACTATAGACCAGATGGATCTAACGGACATATATGGAATGTTCCACCCAATGACAGATTAAACATTCTTCTCACATGCACATGGAACAAACTAAGGCCAAAGTTAGCACCAAGATGGGAATAATAAACACTAGAGCAGAAACAAATGAATTTGAGAGGGAGAAAAACAGTAGAAAAAAATCAAGGAAACAAAGAGTTGATTAAACATTAAGAAATAAATTCTACCATATGTGACAACATAGATGGACCTTGAGGACGTTATGCTATGTGAAATTAGGCAGTCACAGAAGGAGAAATACTGCATGATTCCACTCCCAACAGATATCTAAAATAGTCAAAGTCAGAGAAGCAGAGAGTGGAATGTTGACTGCCAGGGACCGGGGGGGGGGGGGGGGGGGGGGGGAAGGGGGGAGGAGGTCCTTATTTGGTGGGTACAAAGTTTCAGTTATGCAAGATGAATACATTCTGGAGATCCGCTCTACATCATTTCCCACCGTTAACAGTACCATTTTACACACTTAAAATTTTGTCGAGAGTAGAGCTCATAGTAAATGTTCTTATTACGTTAAAAACAAAACAAAACAATTACCAAACAAAAACAAGAAAGTCACATTGCAGTTAAATTTGTTTCTTTGCAGGGGTCAGGCAGCCCTCTACAAAGCAAAGATCTTTAAAAGGGTGTGTGGTTACAAGTCTCAGTTCTGCTTCTTGCTAGTTCTGAATCATTAGAAAAGTAATTTTATCTTTCTGACTTTCGATTTCTTCAATCTATAAGGTATGAATAAGATGATCTGCCTGGTCTGTGTCACAAGGTTATTATTAATGTAGTTTACTTTGTAAATTCCGAAGTCTTTTTAAAGATCCACCATCTAATTTGGTTCAGAAATTATCTTCACTTCTGCCTTGTGAAAATTCCAAGGTTTAGGGAGGCTTAGTGATAAGCTCAAGGTAACACAACTAGCAACTCATGGAGCTGAAATTAGATTCCAGGTTTTCTAGTTTCTCCGAGGGTGCTTTTCTCAGTACTGGGCTTTCTTACTGTAAAATTTAAGGAAGAACATAGCCGTCTTCTAAGACGTTTTCTTAATCATCTTGTCCTTATTTCTGAAATAGTAGTGTTCAATCTCGATAAGATTCCTGGAGACATATGTTTTCTTACAGGGTTAAGGCATTTGAGAAAGGGTGGAAATTGGGTGCTGGCTTGGTGAGATCCCCTAGAAAGCAGTGTGTGTGTGTGTGTGTGTGTACGCGCACGTGTGCTTGTGTGCATGCATGCCTATGTGCAAGGATGCTGTTCTTCTTAAAGGGGAGGATACAAGAGAGAGGGTGGATTTGGGATTTCCCCTTCCCCTCGGTTTTCTTCAAGGTAATTACTCACCAAGGAAGGAACAAAATGATTGAGAAATATTTCACATGTAATGGGGCACTTCTGCTTGGACATAGACTTCTGACCAGTTCTTACATCTGATTTGTGAAACACAAATTAGCCTATACAGAGAGCCCACTTATACAATAAGAGTGCAAATCACATGCTCAATGGGAACAAAGAAGCTTTCCTTTCAGAGACTCTTGAAACTTGTCCTTTTGGCTAGGGAACCCCCTAGTTTCACCTTTTGGAATTGCTTGGTCTGTTGAGCTCAGAAGTAGGATCTTTTGTGTAGGAGTCAAAGCCTTGTCAGTATTTTTGGGTTTTTGCTTGTTTGTTTGCTTTTTAATTTAATTTTATTTTTTCAGTGTTCCATTTTTCCAGTGTTTATACACCACACCCAGTGCTCCATGTGATACGTGCCCTCCTTAATACCCACTGTATGTCAAAAATCACAACCTATATAAAGGTACTAATCTTATCAGGAAAACTTCCCATTTCTTTCATCCCCTCATGCTAGAAAATCACATAGAATTCCCATCTTTTCCATTTATGACGATTTCAACAATACTGTTGGCAAAATTCTTAATTTTTCCCTGAGCTGGCCCTGTCATGAAGATCTGTTTTATTCCTAAGTCTGGATGTCCAGCTCCAAGGGTCACCCATAGTGTCTGGAGCTAGAGGACGGGTGGGGATGGATGAAGAAATTCGGAGTTTTTCATGGAGGGCTTGGGGTAGCTGGTAGGACATCAAAAAGCTCTTAGGAAGAGCTGATGGATGATTTCAGAATAAATGAATCCCTTAAAATATTCTGGGTATAGAACATTAATGGAATGAACGTGTGGCCCCGAAAGCATTTAAGATTTTTTTATTGATGCCACAACATTTGAAAAATAGTTAAGCAGTGTTTAATGACCTGGAAAAGGTGCACAGTGCACCAAATCTTGTGTTATTTGTGAAGTGTTTCCAAGAACCCCTGTGAGAACAGCACATCTGCAGGGACTCCATTAAGGAAGGCCCCTTAGAGGATCTTGTAAAGGGGGTTGGGAATGAAAAGCTCAGTGAGAGTCTCATCAGGGAAATGAAAAAATGGCGGAAGTGTTTTCATATTGAACCGAGTTGCATTAGTCAGCCTCCTGGAAAAGGCTTCAGGGTTATAAGCTGAACAAAGGAAGAAAGTGTCTAAAATATGAAGATCACAGTTTGTATTAGAATGACTGCAACACGGAGAGAATTGCCCATCTGCTTTGATAAAGGAACCACATGGTATAGTCTGGAGTCTCAGAAACAACTATTAAAGTTGGGATATAGTGAATCCATCTAGAAGTACCAATGGGATGCAGTAGAAAGTATGGGGCCAGGCAAGAGAGATGAGCTTTGAGAGCCCACTGTTTGGGGCTCTGGGCTGAATATTTTCAGACTCTGTTTAATCTTAATATTAATTTCTGTTAAACACAGTATCTATTTTCCAGATTAGCAAATTGAAGATGACAGTGTTGAAGAATTCGCATACGGCTATACTGCTGATAAATGGCAATAATTTTGAATTGAATCCTGGTTTATTTGTTTCCAAAGCACATGATAAAGAAAAAAAAAAAAGATTGCACAATGGACTCTTCTTTTGTGAAAACCTACATATTCTTGTAAGCTCAGGTCTTCCCATGTGGAGCCGCATTTAGATCTGGTTCCAGAAGTGTTGTAGACCAGTCTCAGACCTTCGACAGACACCAGAACATATGAAGGAAGACTGAGAAATCTGCAGAACTGTTTTCTAGAGTTACAGATTTCTTAGCTTTTTCCTTAATTGAGGTTTTTTTTCCCCCCAAGATAAAGAAGAAATAATCTCTGAGCTGGGACCCATATATTTTTCATTCTAATACTGGCTCAGCCACATCTACTTTCATGAATGTTGGTTGTTAACCAACATTTCCATGGGAGAATTTTATACACTTTAAAATAAAACAACATTTACTGTGACTGACTTATACAATTGTCATGGAGATCAAATAAGACAACACAAAGTGATCTAAAATGATCAACTGAAATAACAAATTACATGTTGTGGAATTTGAGTTGTGACTCATTTGTAAAGATCTTCATATGGCTTTTTAAATGGGGAAAATTTGGTATATGCCTAAAAAATGTTACACTGAAAATTAAGAATGATTTTTTTAAAATGTTTGTGAACTTCTAGTACTCTTCACCTCCCTGTATTGGGTGCAGTCTGAAAAATTAAATGGGGGGCACTTTAGGGGACTCATGAATTCCCAGATATTGCATTCAAAATTTTGTGATATGTGGTTTCTGGGGAGAAGATGCATAACACTCATCAGAAAGATGAGTCAAAAAGGAGACATGACTATGAAGATGAGGGTTTAGTGGTACAATCCTCTAGTCTTGGATTTTGGGATTCTGATTTGAAGGCACTGATAATGACATAGACTTTATCAGTCAAGATCCAGCCAGGGAAGCAGAAACCACACTGTGTATTTCAACAAAGGAAATTTAACACAGGAGAGTCATTATACTGATTTTGGGGAGACATACAGAGAAAAAAAAAAAGAATCCGAGAATATTTCAGAGACAAGAAATGCTGAGGGAACCAACTACTCTTAGAAATGGGTGAATGCAAGAGAGAGGTTAGGGTGACAGACTCTCAGAGCTCATAGAAGGTGCCCAAGTGAGGTGGTGGTCAGAACTCTGACAACGGAAGTGCCCACCAACCGCTGAAGACTCATGGTCTGAATGCCCTAAGAAGTCAAGAAAGAAGAGGGATACTGGAGCAGACTACCACTGCGGCAACTGACCACAGCACAACCAGGAAAAGGACTCCTTCCTCCTCATTTCCTCTAACCTCTCTCTGGTGCCTCCTATTGGCAGATTCTAGCTGGAAGCCAGGAAGCTGACAAATTGAAGGAATGTCCTTGGTAGAGTTCCTAGATCTGAAGTCATGGAACAGAGTACATAAAGGTAGATTTTGGTAAATAATTTCCATGCTATGCTTATTAGTGCTTCTAGAGAGAGCACATACCAGGAATTCCTTTATATGTTTGGAAGGATGTACTCAACATACTTGTACTAGTTTATCAATGATCCTGCTATTTCAAAGAAAGTGGAAATCACATACATTTAAACCTAATTGCACTGAAATCCTGGAATATCCAGACATCTTCTGGACGTTGTGATAGGATCCAGACAAGGATCTGTATTAAGATAAGTTTACTGCTTAGGTGAATTAATGGGAATTAGGGGTGGGTGGGGGAAGGGCATTGTCATCATTCTGGTTGGCTTGACCAAAGACATGCATGTGGAGACTGGAGTCTAGGAAGTAGTTCAAGTATCCATGTGGTTGGGATGAAGGTGGAAGAGTAAAATCTTCTGAATAAGAAAGCTGGAAGGAGTAAAGAGTCTGGGTACTCAAGACAAAGCCAAAAAATAAGTAATTTTTCTTGCATTCCTCTTACCAAAGACTTTAAAGAAAGCGGATATGCTAGTGATACATAACAGTGGCATGTCCAAATACCTGGTCTAGAAAACCAAATCACCAGATGCAATCTCATCCTTAAAGGCTCCTGACAGACATCAAACTTCAAACTTCTAACTGTGTGCTGTTTCATACAGACTTGACCTTCCAAGTAAGCCATGGTAGTTCTTTATTGGATAAATCTCAGCTCCTGTTAAGGCCAAATGACTTTGCCACATAGGTAGGCATGGGATACCTTAGGGCAGAACTTAGATGGATTCAAATGGCCGGGAAACAACAGCACCATATGGAATGCTCCATGTTCCTGACATGTATGGGCATGCGAGTCTATGATGGGCTGATGGTCCTATCACTGCCTTGTTGAGTTCCTCGATTCTACCTGAAATCTCCATCTCTGGTAAGCTTGCTATCACCCTTTTCTGGAACTTCACATTGAACTTTATTAAATTTTTAAACATTTTTTTTAGTTTCAGGAATAGAATTTAGTGATTCATCAGTTGCCTACAACACCCAGTGCTCATCACAAAAGCCCTTCTTAATGCCCATCACCCAGCTACATCATCCCCCACCAACTTCCCCTCCAGCAGCCCTCAGTTTGTTCACTATAGTTAAGAGTCTCCTATAGTTTGCATCCCTCCCTACTTTTATCTTATTTTATTTTTCCTTCCCTTCCCCTATGTTCATTTTTTCCCTAAATCCCACATATGAGTGAAATTATATGTTGTCTCTCTCTGATTTATTTCACTTAGCACAATACACTCTAGTTCTATCCACATCATTGTGAATGGCAAGGCTTCATTCTTTTGATGGCTCAATAATATTCATATATATATATATATATATATATATATATATATCACAACTTTTTTATCCATTCATCAGTCAATGAACATCTGGGCTCTTTCCATAGTTTGGCTATTGTTGATAATGCTGCTATAAATATTGGGGTGCCTGTGCCCTTTCAAATCATTATTTTTGTATCCTTTGTATAAATACCTAGTAGTGCAATTGCTGGGTTTTAGGGTAGTTCTTCTGTTAGCTTTTTAAGGAAACACCATACCATTTTCCAGAGTGGCTGTACCCGTTTGCATTTCCACCAACAGTGTAAGAGGGTTCCCCTTTCCCCGCATCCTTGCCAACATTGGTTGTTTCCTGAGTTGCTAGTTTTAGTCATTCTGACAGGTGTGAGGTGGTATCTCACTGTGGTTTTGATTTGTGTTTCCCTGGTGCCGAGTGACATTGAGCATTTTTTTCATGTGTCTGTCGGCCATTTGGATGTCTTCTTTGGAGAAATATCTCCTCATGTCTTCTGCCGATTTCTTGACTAGATTATTTTTGAGATGTTAAGATTAGTAAGTTCTTTATAGATTGTAGATACTAGCCCTTTATCCAATATGTCATCTGCAAATATCTTCTTCCATTCTGTAGGTTGCCTTTTAGTTTTGTTGTTTGCTTCTTTTGCTGTGCAGAAGCTTTTTATCTTGAAGTCTCAATAGTTCATTTTTGCTGTTGTTTCCTTGCCTTTGGAGATGTGTTTAGCAAGCAGTTGCTGCGGCTGAGGTCACAGAGGTTGCTGCCTGTGTTCTCCTCTAAGATGTTGATGGTTTCCTGTCTCACATTTAAGTCTTTTATTCATTTTGAATTTATTTTTGTGTATAATGTAATAAAATGGTCCAGTTTCATTCTTCTGCATGTTTCTGATCAATTTTCCCAAAACCATTTGTTGAAGAGACTGTCTTTTTTCCCCACTGGTTGTTTTTTCCTGCTTTGTTGAAGAATAATGGACTATAAAAAAAAAAAAGAATAATGGACCATATAGTTATGGATCCATTTCTGGGTTCTCCATTCTGTTCCATTGATCTATGTGTCTGTTTTAGTGCCAGTACCATACTGTCTTGATGATTACAGCTTTGTAGTGCAGCTTGAAGTCTGGAATTGTGATGCTATCAGCTTTGATTTTCCTTTTCAACATTCCTCTGGCTATTTGAGGTCTTTTCTGGTTCCATAAAAACTTTAAGATTGTTTGTTCCAGGTCCGTGAAAAATGCTGGTGTTATTTTGATCAGGATTGCATTGAATATATAGATTGCCTTGGGTAGTATAGACTGTGTAATGTATATTCAACTTCATTAGTAATAAAAATAAAAATTACATGGTACTTACACTTCTTAAAAGCACTTTAATACCTATTAACATATTTAATTATCTCATTAAGCTAGTGAAATTGGAACTGATGACTTCACTTTCCTTTACAGGTAAGGAAATTGAGGCTTCAAGGTTAGGTGATATGCTTAATATGGGCACATTTTTATATGACTCATCAGGGACTTGAACCCAGGCTTTGTAAATCTAAAGCCTGGGATGTTTCCATTTTATGTGGTTACCATAGGGACTAAAATATTCAGACCATGTGACTTCTCCAGTCATGGATATGAGCCATGGTGATGGATATATATTGAAAAAATAATCTGTGGTTCTATCATATTTGGGAAACCCTGCATACCGTATTCCCATCGCTGTAATTCATAATTCATCATATCAGAATATCAAAGACTCTTAAAAGACTTGAAGAGCTTAACTATGGTGGCTCAGTGAGTTAAAACCTCTGCCTTCGGCTCAGGTCATGATCCCAGGGTTCTGGGATGGAGCCCTGCATTGAGCTCTCTGCTCAGCAGGGAGCCTGCTCCCTCCCCCGTCACCACCCCCTGCCTGCCTGCCTCTTTCCCTACTTGTGATCTCTGTCTGTCAAATAAATATACAAAATCTTTAAAAAAAAAAAGACTTGAAGAAAAAAATACTATAGTTTCTTTGTTTGAATCGAAAATTTTTGGAACATACATTATTTGCTGGTATGAAGTACACATTTATATCAAATGGGATACCTGTGTTCCATAAAACACTGGAGAAATGCCTCATCCCATATTCTGACCCTTGACCTTTCAGAATAAAAACTGAATTTCTGCTTAGACTGTCACACAGCCAATAGGAATATTCAGGCAAGATCAGTGGCCAGCTGGAGGGATTGTCCAATCTTGGTGCCACCTCGCCACGCCAGCTATCTTGTCACTAGGCTCAGTGCCTGGGGAAAATGAATTCCATACTCACAAGAATTACTTTGTAGAAAGATATCCAGAGCTAGTCATCCAAGGTGATTCTATCTATGGCCGATATTTTGTTTTTAAATTACAAGCTTCTAAATGCCCTGTGGAGATTCATTATTTATCCAACTTCGGTGCACTCAGTAGCTCCCTCCTGTAAAATGGCCAGCTTTGAGTCAAGTTATTGGTTGCATGGTGGTTACTGGTAGTGGCACAGCTTCAGAAGCATTAATAAGAATTAATCAGGTAACAGGGCTGGAAAGAAAACCAAAAAAACTGTGATGGCCAATAATAAGGAAACACGGGACACATATCATCCCATAAGAGTGGCAAACATTGGGGCGCCTGGGTGGCTCAGTGGGTTAAAGCCTCTGCCTTTGGCTCAGGTCATGATCCCAGGGTCCTGGGATGGAGCCCCGCATTGGGCTCTCTGCTCAGCAGGGAGCCTGCTCCCCGGACCCCTCTCTGCCTGCCTCTCTGCCTCCTTGTGATCTCTGTCTGTCAAATAAATAAATAAAATCTTAAAAAAAAAGAGTGGCAAACATTGTGATCTTTATTATTTTAAAAATCTCTTCTCTGTTTTCTAAGTCACTTAGACTTTGATGCTGTATCTTAAAAAAAAAAAAAAAAAGCAGCAGACATGCATTGAATGGTCATTTTGTCCTGGGCATTTGTAAGAAGGAAGGGAGGAGCAGAGATAAAGAAGATGAATTCCTTGCCTTATTAAGTTTCCTTGTGTTCCAGGAACAGGGAGATAGACATGCACAACATTGCACACATACACTATAAAACAAATAACACAGATCTGCGCCTCGGAAGGACAGTAATTTCTCATGGGAGGGTGGCAGCCTGGAAGAACTCCCCAGAGCAAGTGACATTCAAATTGTGTTTTGAACTTTATTAGATAAGACACCTTCCCCTGGAATCTCTCCCTCTCCAGGGTCCTTTTCTGCCACTATGCCCTCTGCCCACTGCTTTCTAGCCTCAGATGGTTTTCTTTGGCACCATCCTCAGGGCCTTTGCACATGCTGTTTCCTCGGTTCGAAATCCTTGCCTCCTTCCTTCAACTATCTGACTCTACTTGCCTTTTGGGTCTCAGCTTAAATTTTACTCCCCAGAGAATCCTTCTGATACTCTCTCCTACCCATACACGTTGCACCTCCTCTATGGTTCTCCTTAGGACATTTGGGGAATTTCATTTCTAGCAGGTATCATACCTTTTACTTCTGTATTTTTCATGTTTGTTTCTCTCTCTTCTACGTTGTTTTCGTGACCTCCCTGAGATCAGTAACTGCTTCTATTCTGTTCAAGTGTATTATCTGATCTCATTTAGTTCCTTCCACCCAATAAAGGCTCCCTAATCGTGGGTTAAATAAATGAATGAATGAAAGCTGGATGTCTTAAGGTGAATGAGAATCTCCAGTAAAGAGTTATTGACATAATCCTGCCTAGTATGAACATTAGTGGCAGGTTCTAAAACTGCATGGTTTATGGGGCAACAGGGTTGGGGGGATCCAGCCTTCTCTTCTTACAGGAAGAGGAGGAGCTCAAATGTACGTGGGGAAGGGTAAAGGCATTATGGCATCACATACAGACAAGGAAACCTCCTGCAGGTCCAACGGTGGTAGTAAGTTCCTGGCTCTTGCGTGCATGTTTGACTTTTGGATACATCCTCTTTTGGTTCATGCAGCTGCTGTAGGAAGTCAGACTTGGACTTTCCTCTTGCAGGGAGGCCCGGTTGTTCTGGAGTGGTGGCTCTACATCTTAGGAACAACCCCCTTCTCTTTACCCAGTAGATGAGATCTGTCTTCACTTTAGCTTTCTATGCTTCCCAGTGCCATGGAAATGGTGGGTTGTCAAGGGATGGGATTAGGGTGTGGACCAGGAGACGGGCTCCCGTGTGGGCTTGAGTCGACTTTGAGTTAATACCATAGGCCTGAAGTAAACTAGAGCCCTTCAGATTTTATATCAAGTCTGGCACGTTCACCAGAGCTGGGAGTCCGCAGAGGATCTGGAAGCAAATTCTTATAAGAGAAGCATAATCATAGCTGACATATACTGAGCTCTAACCATATGTCAGGCACCGGGCTAAGCATTTCATATGCATTTTCTAATTTAATCTTCACAAAAACATCCTGTGAGTTAGGTCCTATTATTATTCCCATTTTATTGAGAAGAAAAATCTAGGTATTGTGTGCGAGGCAGTCTGAAGCTTACTCGGCCAGCAGCAAGTAGTAAAACCATCGGGCTTTGCAGCCCGAGCCCTTAGCCTTTTGTTCTGCTTCTGGAAGCTGCACTCCTAGTAGGCAGCTGCCGGAAGATTCTGGGCTTGGGTTCCCAGCCATCTCTTCTCTCTCTAGACCTGAACAGGACCACCAGCTGGGCCACAGAGGATGGGTGAGTTGAGAATGGTCTGCTTGGTGGGACTGGTTGTGAAGGATTATGAACACTCAGCTGAGAATCCCGGATGCCATTCTTGGAAACCAAAGGGATTGTTTGCATAAGGGAATGGCATGCAAGAGATCAAAGTGGCAGAGAGTGGCACTCAGGCATTGGGTGCTGAGGAGAACAGGGGCAGGAAGCTGCAGTGATAGTTCAGCAAGTAGGAACCAAGGTTGTGGTACTGAAAATGGGCCAGGAGTCCTCTCAGTCTCTAAGAGATGGGAGTTGGCAATTGATTGGTTAGGAAGAGCTGTCTGTTGTCACTTGGTAATGGAACATACATTCCCCCGTTCCCAGCCACACACAGCATCTCAGCAAATACACTTCTCCTGAATTGGTCAGTATTTACTTAATATCTTCACTTGACTGAGAAATCCAACTTGGCTCCAGCTCTGAAAAAGCGTAAGTTCCTGGGCTTCTTTGGCTTATAAGACTGCTCTTGGGGCGCCTGGGTGGCTCAGTGGGTTAAAGCCTCTGCCTTCGGCTCAGGTCATAATCCCAGGGTCCTGGGATCGAGCCCCGCATCGGGCTCTCTGCTCAGCAGGGAGCCTGTTTCCTCCTCTCTCTCTGCTTGCCTCTCTGCCTACCTGTGATCTCTGTCTGTCAGATAAATAAATTAAAAAAAAAAAAAGACTGCTCTTAAGAAATGGTTCTTGATGTCAAAAAATGAAATCACATGCATAAAACGCTGTGCATGTGCTTCTGTCTCACTGGAACTTGTGAGGTCAAACTACTCTTCTTTCTGCATCATTATGATGTAATGGTATGACTTTGTTCATTTAAGGTTGATACTCTACCAATTTCTCCTAAGTATTTTAGGGACATATTTAAGAAAGAGGTCAAAATAAATGTAAACACAAAGTCAGACAAATTAAAATGAACAGAGGATGAACGTTTGTCAGGCTTCTAGTGGATCTCCTTCCTAACACAGTGCTTACATATAAGCACTATGTATATTTTTATCTTTGCTATATATTTATCTTTGTATCTATGCACATATGTATAGTTGTTGGTTTTGTTTTTGTTGTTACTCATTACTGAATGAGTGAATGAATGAATGAATGAATACACTTTCTAGGATCAGATATTGAACTTTATTCTGAGTTCCCTGGTAGCTAAGGGGAAAAGGGAAAGAAGAATACAACATAGTCTATATTATGTGACCAAAGGAAAGATATGTTTATCTGAGTGAATATTTATCTTGGCATGCCAATGGATTCTGTGAAAACATTGTTTTCTTAGACCCTTACATAAGACATCTTGAAGTAAATAATGTTAATTCCTCCTCCTGCTGCTTCTTTCTAAAACATAGTTGTTTGATGGGTGTAGTTTTGGTTTTGTGTGCTTAAAACATGAGATGTGTCCAGAGCAGGGATACAGAATTACCAAATTACAGTAGGAGAGCTCAGTTAGCAGAAGAAGCAAATGTAGAGTGCTGTAGCTAATATAAGGGGTTTTAGAAGTGAGGGACTCCCCTCTTTACCTGTACAATGGAGATGAAGATGAGGAGGAGGGGGAGGATAAAAAAGAGGGAGAAGAGAATACATAAGTGCTTAGCATCACAACTGCCATAGGACAAATAGCTCCAATTTAGAGGGACTCTGACCGCATGCTTGTGATACAGGTGACACTGTTCTCAAGAGGTCTTTTCCATTTGTACGGTTTCCCTTCTCTCCACTGTTTATGTCCCATTAAATAATATGAGGTGAGTAGCGCCACTGGTAATAAATATATATATATTTTTTCTCTTGGGTCCTCTTGTCCAAATGGAAAAAGACAGAGTGACTGCACAAGCACCACACACCAGTAGAGCTTGGACGATTGACTTCACCAGTTCCCATCACGTGGTATCGTGCCTCATTTAATCTGAGTGAAACTTAGAACCTTATCTAGATGGCAACTTTCTCCAGTGAAGGTATACTTCCTTCTCCTCTGTCCCTCTACTGCCCAACTCAGACCCCTCAACACCCATATATGGAGCAACCTGGATGTCCCAGGCACTGGATAGAGCACTGATGAAGCATGCAAAGTTCCTGCAGAGACAGAGACAACAAATAATCCAGTGAGTAAAGGTGACAGGTTCAGATTAAAAGTGTCATGCTGAAAATGAAAAAGGACCAGGTGACAGAAAGGACTCAGGACATTCTTGATTTGGGCATTGGGGAAGGAGCTTCAAGGAGTAATATTTGGATTAGGCTGTAAATGGCTCAAAGGAGCCAGCCATGCCCTGTGCTGGGGGGAGGTGCTATAGCTGGAGAAAGAGGAACAGGGGCAAAGACCTTGAAGTGGAATGAACTGGAAGTGTTCAAAGAGCAGGAAAAATGCCCATGTGGCTGGTGTGTGGTGAGGGAGAGGGGGGCTGCGGTGAGCAGAGGCCAGGATCCAGAAATAATTATGAAGGGAGCTCTATAAACATCAGCAAAGAAGCCAAGTGGCTATGTGTTCCCTGGAGCAGAGTGAAGTTTTCATCTCCATGGTGTTTCCTCTCCTCTGCTACCATCTGAATCTTGAAAGATAGAACTCTCAATGCAGAGATTTCAAAACTGTCATCAAGCTGAGTCCTCAAACAAACCCCAAGAGGTGAGTTACTGGGATTCCAGCATTAAGGATGATGGATCTAACAATTGAAAGAACTTGATAGAAGTCTTGTCACTTTTAAGTGGTTCTGTTAGGGTTTGAATCTTCCTGCTCCAGGCCATGGGTTTCCACCATCACCATGAAGATGTCTCTCAGTTACTCTGTGTCCCTCTCATCTCCTGTCTAAAATCTTAGAAATGGGTTGTTAGAGACATGGGGTACGGGTGTCAACACTTGGAATCAGTGCAGTGAGTAGGAACTATCATCGCCGCCGTCATCATGAATAACAACGTCATCAGAACAGGACTCAAAGTACTTACAACCTGTTTAACACATACTATACCCCAGAAACATGCTGAGCACTTAGCATACGCCATTAAATTTCCTTTGCCCAATAATCCCAAGGGGTAAGTGCAATTATTATCTGGAATTGTAGATGAAAATAAAATAACTGCCCAGAAAGTTTAAGTGACTTGCTTAAGGTCACACTGCAGTGGAGCTAGAGTTGGACTCAGACCTAAGGCTAAATAGATTCTGAATGACTCTGCTATTCACCTCCAACTACAGGAACCAGACACTGGACCGGTGGTGGTGGAGGGTGGAGGGCATGTGATTGAATAAGATTTAGTTCATGACCTTGAAAAGGGCAAGGCATAGACAGGGAATGTCTCTTAAGGGAACACAGTCTTTTTTTTTACCTGCCCAGGCCTCCCAAGAAAAGTGAGCATGGGGCCCAGTTCTGTTTGACAACCCAGAGAGTTAGCATCTGGTTGTGAAGGCAGGCGTGGAGGAGGAGCCAGGCGGGAGGAAGCCATCCAGTGCTATGGATTAGCACTGGCATCTGGGGAGGGAGAGGGTGAGAACCTGGTGAGCAGTTAAGAGGCTCCACCTTGGCATGGGAGATAAGTGGAATTCTGATTTCCCCAGACCAGACGATTGAACCACAATCCAGGCTGTGGTTATTTATATTCCCCTAACAGCCTTGTTTACACAACCTGCCTGGATGCAAATCAGCGTATGGAAGCAGTGGAGGCGGTGAGGTGTGCAGCCGGAAGGGACTGGGGGATTGGTTTTCCTCGTGTAGTGTTAACACAGCTACACATGACTGCTTGCACTTCTGCAGCAGAGGGAGAGAATGAGAACACGCAGTCCCCAGGACACTTGCCCAGTCCTTCTGCCTGAGCGAGAGATAACAAAAGGAGTGGAGTGGACTGTGATTATTCCAATCTCTTCCTTCGCAATCTGCTCCTGACCTTTCTTTGCCAGCTTCGTCACCAAGCACATCTCCTGACCTTCCCTCCCGCAAGCATCCTGTGCTCCTGTCACTCTTGGCTCTGAATACATCCTGTGCCCTCATGCTTTTGTGCTCCAGCTCAAGGCCATTTTGCTCAGAATACCCTTTGCCCCCCCCCCTTTTTGCAAACTATGTTATGTGTATGACTGATGGGGCACCAGATGGCTTTAGGTAGTACACAAGCTGAATTCTTATTTTATGCAAATATTTATCATCTTAGACCTGAGTCAATTTGAACAAAGAGACTGAAAATATAATAATAGAGGTAGGTTATAGATAAGGCAAGTATCTTGATGATCAGGTAGAGATTACTGTCATTTGGGAAACACTGCTCTTATTTATGGGATGTGGCCTGCCTTTTATAACATGGGAGACGGGATTGGCATTCTCTCCTGCTCTAAGGTACTTTCCCCAACCTATGAAGTTCATTCACATCATCTGATTATATGACCTTCCTTCAATCTCCACATGTCCCATTGTCCCTAAAGGCTATGGTCCTAGAAACTGTATTTTTCCTAAGCTCAAATCCTGCCATCCCCAGTGGGACATACCAGTCTCCAAGGAAAACCCACCAAATAACCAGCCTCCTCTGTCCGTCTATCCCTCTCCCCTCTCTAAACCCTGGCAAAGCTTAACCTGTTCTCTGTCACTATAATTTTATTAATTTGCCTTATATAAATGAAATTATATAAGCTGTAACCTTAAAAGTTTGGCTTCTTTTATGCAACGTAATTCCCCTGAGATCTATCCAAGCCATTGTGTGAATTAGTCAAAAGTATTCTCTAGTATGGCTGTATTAGAGTTTTTTAATCATTCACTTGTTGAAGGACATTTGGGTTGTTTCTAGGCTTGAACTATTATGAATATATAATAATATTAAGAATAAAACTGTTTGAACATTCATATACAGGTTTTTGTGTAAACTTGTTTTCATTTCTCTGGAATCAGTGTTCAAATTTAATTGCTGGGTTGTTTGGTAAGCATAAGATTAAACTGATTGAAAAATGCCATACTCATTTCTAGAGTGACTTTACAATTTTAATTCTCACTAGCAAGGTATAAATCAACTAGTTTCTCTACATTCTTGCCATTGTTTGGTGTTATCACTTTTTTTTTTTTTATAAATTTTAGCCATTTGGTGTGTGTAGAGATATCTCATTTTAGTTTTAATTTGCACTCCCTTAATAGTTAATGATGTGGGACGTCTGGGTGGCTCAGTGGGTTAAAGCTTCTGCCTTTGGCTCAGGTCATGATCGCAGGGTCCTGGGATTGAGCCCTGCATCAAGCTCCCTGCTTAGCGGAGAGCCTGCTTCCCCCTCTCCCTCTCTGCTTGCCTCTCTGCCTGCTTGTGATCTATGTCTGTCAAATAAATAAAATCGTAGAAAAAAAATAGGTAATGATGCTGAACATCTTATGTGTTCAGTGATATGTCTGTGTATGTCTTTTGCCCATTTTCTAATTGGATTGTTTTGTTTTAATTGTTGTATTTTGAGAGATCCTTACATATTCTAGATACAAGTCCTTTGTTGGCTATGTGGTTTGCAAATATTTTCTCCAGTTGTTACCTTGTCATGTCATCCTCTCTCCCTGGGTCTTTCACAGAGCATTATGTCTTTCCATTCATTTAGTTCTTCTTTGATTTCCTCCAGGAACATTTTTTAAAAAATTTTTATTTCTTTTCAGTGTAACAGTATTCATTGTTTTTGCATCACACCCAGTGCTCCATGCAATCCGTGCCCTCTCTAATACCCACCACCTGGTTCCCCCAACCTCCCACCCCCCACCCCTTCGAAACCCTCAGATTGTTTTTCAGAGTCCATAGTCTCTCATGGTTCACCTCCCCTTCCAATTTCCCTCAAATCCCTTCTCCTCTCCATCTCCCCTTGTCCTCCATGCTATTTGTTATGCTCCACAAATAAGTGAAACCATATGGTAATTGCCTCTCTCTGCTTGACTTATTTCACTCAGCATAATCTCTTCCAGTCCCATCCATGTTGCTACAAAAGTTGGGTATTCATCCTTTCTGATGGAGGCATAATACTCCATAGTGTCTATGGACCACATCTTCCTTATCCATTCGTCCATTGAAGGGCATCTTGGTTCTTTCCACAGTTTGGCAACCGTGAACATTCCTGCTATAAACATTGGGGTACAGATGGCCCTTCTTTTCACTACATCTTTATCTTTGGGGTAAATACCCAGTAGTGCAATTGCAGGGTCATAGGGAAGTTCTATTTTTAATTTCTTGAGGAATCTCCACACTGTTCTCCAAAGTGGCTGCACCAACTTGCATTCCCACCAACAGTGTAAGAGGGTTGCCCTTTCTCCACATCCTCTCCAACACACGTTGTTTCCTGTCTTGCTAATTTTGGCCATTCTAACTGGTGTAAGGTGGTATCTCAATGTATTTTTAATTTGAATCTCCCTGATGGCCAGTGATGATGAACATTTTTTCCTGTGTCTGATAGCCATTTGTATGTCTTCATTGGAGAAGTGTCTGTTCATATCTTCTACCCATTTTTTTATATGATTGTCTGTTTTGTGTGTGTTGAGTTTGAGGAGTTCTTTATAGATCCTGGTTATCAACCTTTTGTCTGTACTGTCATTTGCAAATATCTTCTCTCATTCCGTGGGTTGCCTCTTTGTTTTGTTGACTGTTTCCTTTTCTTCCAGCAACATTTTATAATTTTCAGTGTATTAATTTTGTGCATGTTTTGTTAGATTAATACCTAATTATTTCATTCTATTTGGAGCAATTATATATAGTGTTGTTTTTACTTTCTGTTTCTACATGTTCATTAATAATATATAGAAATATGAATGATTTTTGAGTGTGGATCTTGTCTCCCATGCCTATACTGAATTCACTTATTAGTTCTAGTGTTTTGTAAATTCCTTAGAATTTTCTATGTAGACCATCGTGTCATTAGCAAATCGAGAAAGTTTTATTTATTCTTTTCCAAACTGTATGCTTTTGAATTTCTTTTCTGGCCTCATTGCACTGGCTAGAACTTTCCATAGTATTTTGAATAATGTAGTGAAAGTGGACAACATTGCCTTTTTCCAGTCTTATGGGGAAATCATTTGTTGTTTCACCATTTTTTTTATTGTTGTTAGTCACCATACAGTACAGCATTAGTTTTTGATGTAGTGTTCTAAAGATTCATTGTTTATGAGTAACACCCAGTTCTCCTTACAACACATGCCCTCCTTAATACTCATCACTGGGCCAACCCATCCCCCGACCCTCCTCCCCTCTAAAACCCTCAGTTTGTTTCTCAGGGTCCACAGTCTCTCATGGTTCATCTCCCCCTCCAATTTCCTTTCTTTCATTTTTTCCTTCCTTCTCCTAATATCCTCCATGCTATTCCTTATGTTCCACAAGTAAGTGAAACCATTTGATAATTTATTCTCTCTGCCTGACTTATTTCACTCAGCATAATCTCCTCCAGTTCCATCCATGATGATGCAAGAGCTGGGTATTCATCCTTTCTGATGGCTGAATAATATTCCATTGTGTATATGAACCACATCTTCTCTATCCATTCATCTGTTGAATGACATCTCTGCTTTATTGTGGACATTGCTGCAATGATCATTGGAGTGTCTATGACCCTTCATTTCACTACATCTGTATCTTTGGGATAAATATTCAGTAGTGCAATTGCCGGGTCATAGGGTAGCTCTATTTTTAATTTTTTGAGGAATCTCCACACTGTTTTCCAAAATGGCTGCACCAACTTGCATTCCCTCCAACAGTGTAAGAGACTTCCCCCTTCTCCTCATCCTCTCCAATATTTGTTGTTTCTTGCCTTGTCAATTTTTGCTATTCTAACTGCTGTAAGGTGGTATCTCAATGTGGTTTTCATTTAAATTTCCCTAACGGCTAATGATGATGAACATTCTTCCATGTGTCTGTTAGCCATTTGTATGTCTTCTTTGAAGAATGTCTGTTCATGTCTTCTGCCATTGAGGACAATATTAACTCTAAGTTTTGTAGATCTTATTTATCAAGTTGAAGGGATTCTCCTTTATTCCTAGTTTTCTGAGTGCATTTGTCATGAATAGGTGTTGGATTTTTATGAAATGTTTTTTGACATTTGATCATCTGATATGTCTTCGTTAGTGTGTTGTTATGATGGATAACAGTGATTGATTTTTGAATATGAACAAACCTTGTTTACTTGAATAAATCCCTCTTGGTCATGCTTTATATATTTTTATTTATAATTTTTTATACATTGCTGAATTCAGCTTGTTAATATTTTGTTGTAGATTTTGTGACCTAAGTTTATGAGAAGTGTTGGTCTTAAAATTTTTCTTCCTTTTTTATTTTTTTTTTCTTGGACGATCTTTGGTTTTGTTATCAGGGTAATACTGACCTCATAAAATATTCCCTCCTCTTTTATTTTCTGCAAAAGTTGGATAAAATTAGTGTTCACTTAAAAAAAAATTGGCAGATGGGGCACCTGGGTGTCTCAGTGGGTTAAGCCTCTGCCTTCGGCTCAGGTCATGGTCTCAGGGTCCTGGGATCAAGCTCCACATCAGGCTCTCTGCTCAGCAGGGAGCCTGCTTCCCCCTCTCTCTCTGCCTACTTGTGATATCTCTCTCTGTGTCAAAATAAATAAATAAATAAAATCTTTAAAAAAATTAGCAGAGTTCTATAGAAGAACCATGTAGGCATGGATATTTTGATTTGGGTACTTTCAAAATATACATTTAATTTCTTTAGTAGGTATAGAACTATTCAAATTGTCTATTTCATCTTGGTTGAGTTTTGATGGTTTGTGGTTTTGGGGAGTTGGTCTATTTATTTTAAGCTGTCAAATTTCAGGGCACCTGGTTGGCTCAGTTGGTTAAGTGTCCAACTCCTGATTTTGGCTCAGGTTATGATCTTGAGCGCATGGGATCAAGCTCTTTGTCAGACTCCAGGCTTAGTGAGGAGTCTGCTTGAGGTTCTTTCTCTTCCCCTCCTTGTACCCCACCCCTCCCAATGCTCTCTTTCTCTCTGTGTCTCATAAATAAATCTTAGAAAAAATAAGTTGTCAAATTTTTATTTTGTTTTCAGAGGGAAAATTATTATTCCCCTTGATGGAGTTCTGTATCCTAAAATCTGTAACAAAACACATAGCACTCCATGTGGGTTTTCTAACTCCTTCAGCTGCCCTGGTCTCTACCTGATTTCCTTGTTCATCATTGATGGTCCCCTAAACCTCAGTTCTCTGGAACAGTGGTTCTTAGCCACTCTCATTTTTTAGTCTCAGCCCCAGAGGACCTTTGGCACTGTCTGGAAACATTTTTGGTTGTCACAACTGGGGAGGGCTTGCCATTGGCATCTAATAGATAGAGGCTACACATGCTGCAAAGTGCAGGAGGTTCTTTCTCTCCCCCTCCTTGTATCCCACCCATTTCAGGCTTGCAATGTGCAGGACAGCCTCTCCAACACAGGGTTATCTGGGCTAAGATGTCAATAGCACTAAGGTCAAGAAACCCTGGGCTGGCCTTGCTCCAGCATGGCCTGCAGACCAGCAACATCCACATCACCTGGGAGTTTGTTAAAAATGCAGAATCTCTAGGTTTACCCCAGATCTACTATAAAGTACAATCTACAGTTTAACATGATTTCCAAATGATTCATGTGGACATGAAAGTTGAAAAGTACTGCCTTAGAATAATTTCTCCCTGTATCAGTCTCTTATTGCTGCTGTAACAAATTACCAAAAATTAAGTGGATTGGAGTGACATGAATTTATAATACAGTTCTGGAGGTTAGGAATAGGAAATGGGTCTCACTGAGTTAAAAATCAAAGTTTCATAGGACTGTGTTTTAGGCTCTAAGAAAGAATCCACTTCCTTACCTTTTCTAGTTGCTAGAGGCTGCCTTCCTTTCTTGGCTCATGGTCCCATTATTCCATTTTCAAAGCCAGAAACATAGGGCATGTCTTTATTATCCTACCACCTCTCTGGTTCTGACATTTCTATCTCCTTCCTGCATATTTAAGAACCATTGTGATAACATTGGGTCCACCTGGATAATCAGAGATACTCTCCCTTATGCCTTATCTTATAGCCAATTCATTAGGAAGCCTAATTCCATATGCTACCTTAATTCCACTTCATCACACAAGCTAACATATTCAGAGGTTCCTGGCATTAGGGTGTGGATAACTTTGGAAGATCTTTATTCTGCCTCATATACTCCCCGATTGCATTGATCATCAGAATCACCCAGAGAACAGTTTAGCATTCAACTCCCGGGTCCTAGCCATATCCTATGGAAACACACTCCAGAGGTAGTGGCCAAGAATGTGTATTTTTCCAACACTTCCCAGGTGCCTCTGATGATCATGTAAGTTTGGGAACTATTGCTCTAGATGTCTTTGGGTAGCCAATTTCTCTTGAAGCATCATTTTCTTGCCTTTATTTTCTGGTAAGGGCCACATGCATCCACCCAACAGAATGCAGACAAAGATTCAAATGCAAGTAATCTATTTGGGAGGTGATTTTAGGAAAGAGTAGCAAGCAGTGGGGGATAAGACAAGGAAGGGAAGGCAGCTCCTCAAGAGTGATTATCAAACATTTTATTAGTATTGGAAACTGGGGCTTCATCCCACCAAGCAACTCTGGGAGCCAGTATGGGGCACAGATTTCAAAGTTATCTCACTTGGGAAGTAAATAATCTGGGGGGGGGGTACTTATGCACTAGTTTCTGTTGGTCATTGCTTAAGCGATGTTCCAAGGGGGACATTGATTCCTTGCCTTTTGGGGTTGTTACGTGAACTGGTCTAGCAGTCATCTGTGTCCAGAGAAAGCCCTCAGGCAAAGAGATGATGGTGCAAAATTTGGAAGTTGAGAAGTGTCCACTGAAAGAGTAAGATCTAAGGAGATATGGGCAGGCCACTAACAGCATCTGTTCCACCTTGGATTTCCAGCAAAATTTTTTATTGAAATCACTAAGGAAACAATATTTACAAAATTGGAGAAGAGATGGAAGAGTTTTATTGAGAGTTGTCTGCTGAGGTGGAAGAAGAAGTAGGGACCATTATTTGTACTGAGGAGGGAGCAGGAACCCAAACCCCTCTTAGCCTCCAGAGTCCAGAACAGTTATTATCCATCCTACTTGGTGCCTGTTGGTCTCGTCTTTCAGTCCCTGGTAGTTCTGCACTCTCGCAGTCCAGAGGCAAGGTCTCTTCTCAAGTCCTACTGCTGCTCCAACTGAACTCAGGATAAAAATCATGCATTAAAAGATGACAGGATTGGAGTCAGGTGTCCTAATAAATATTGTAAGAGCTGCTCTGAATGTTCATTGAAATCATGCTCGAGAACTCCCCACTTAAGTGCTTGCCATATATGATGGTTTCTTGAAATACGATTTTCTTTCTTCCATGCTCAAGGAGAAGCTGAAATGAGTCTAGGTACAGGTATAGATATAGGTATACCCATGAATACTTTCTTGACCCTTTAGAATAAGGTAGATTCTCACTGGAGTGGAGGGCAGACGATGAATTCAAGGTCGCCTGCATCAGGATGAGGTTTTGAACCAAAAGCGGGATGATATTGGCTTGTGCTATGGTGGTCACTTCCCTCTGCTATCTCCCTATCACCTGTTTCTTCTCTCCTCTCTTCCATAAGTAGAAGCACTGAGACTGCTTTGGGCAGTCAGATCTGTGGCCAAATCTGTCTATGGTTGCTGAGTCCCCTCACAACGTATAAGCCCTGTGGTCCATTGTGAATTTTGGCCATGATCTTAAATTCTCTGACCCGGGTTCGGTTCCTCCACTGAAACCAGTACACAGGCTTTGCATTGCCTCCGAATGCCAAATTGGCCTCCTATCCATTGTTAAGACCTACCATTGTCCCTGAATTCCAAATTCAATGCATTCTGCCCCTTTCTCACCTGGCCTTGGTTTCCCAAAGAAAAGTAATGCAAAGTGGTACAAACTTAAAAGTGTGGCACTGAGTAATGAATCAAGAATACAGTGACACACAAGCAATGAGGTTTCCTGTACAGTCTTCACTTTAGCCAGCAATTTTTCTATACTGTTATTCACAGATATGCCTTTACTCTTGACATTCCTCACTATTTACCCTGAACCCTCTTTAGCATAAAGCATCCCACAGCTTACCTAGGATTCAAAAAATAAGCATGAAAAGGGTCTATCTTATTCAGCAAACCTATTCTCTGAGGTGTTTCTCCCCCATAGAAAATAAAGTCCGCATTGTTGTATAGAGTAAATTGGACCTGAAACCTTTAGAATGCTAACTGGTTTTTGTGTGCTTATGAACATTCATGTGCTTATCTCTAAGCTTGTCTAATACACATTGTGCTGCGTTAGCTAAATGTTAAAGTCACCCCCGAGTCACCCCAACAAGAGTGGTGTTTTGAGGCAACTTGAACTCAGCATAAGCTTTATATATAAAATCAATTCGAAGGAGGCAGAGGCAGATTCATGCTTCTTGCCAAAGGGAGGAAGAGAGGGTTTATCAGAGCAGCTCACCTGGCAAGAAGCGGTGGCTTCTAGCAAGTTCTTTTCTCCCTCCAGGACTGATCTACCAAGCAGGAGGGGATACAAAATGCAGAATAATAGTAGGGCTCTGGAATCCTGTCCATTTGTAGAAATTAAAACAAACAAACTGGGGTCCAGAAAATGAAATGGTTCCCAAAGGTCACATGGCATCCCTCAAACTTGCCCCCAAAGGGAAAGTCTCAGTACATGAGCTCCACCTTCCCCTGGGTTTGTGTGAAAGCCTGACTTTATGTCTCTATGTGCAAAGGGGCCAGAGACAATCCAGCTTCCTAAACAAGCAATGTTGATCACAGATGAACACCAAGCTGATATTAGATAGAAACTCAGGAAAACGCTTATTTTCAAAAGGATAATAATCAAGCCATTGGACTGGAATAAAAACAAAACAAAAACGACAAACAAAAAAACCAACCAGTCATAATGGGTTAGAGCACTGTCATTCATGTCAACAATAGCCTTGGATAAAGAAGATGAGCTTGAAAGGTCCATGGTTAAATCCTGTTTTCCACCAGCACAGAGGATGTATGGGTCTAAGATGGTGGTGAGGAAGAAGTCACACCCCGGCCCTCTTGGCCATTATGGTGCAGGAGAAGGATATTGCTCTGCATTAATAAAGAGACCCTGTGAGCACAGAAGCTTGTTTGGGGGAGCAGGCAGATTGGAAGAGAGCACGTAAACACACTTGTTGGAGAAACTCTTCATTGCAGGTGTGTTTGTTCTGAAAACACTGCAGTCCCAGGTCAAGGAATTTATGAATAAAACCCCTTCCTTATTTTGACTCAAAAGGAATAAAGATTTATTACCGTCCTAACCAGGGAACCAGTATTGACCCACTGGCTATTTGAGATTTTTAGCACTGTGGGCAAGAATATTTATTGCTTTTAATTACCATAAAGTAGCAAGGAACTTGTTTTCAATAGATTTTTCTCCCATTCCCTGATGTTGGTTTGCAATTCTGGGTGTAGGAAGAGGGAAAATAATGCTACATCAGTGTTAAGTAAAAATTCTCAGACAAAGACAATAAAAAATGACCAAGGCTTCTTTTCAGTCTTTCTCTCTATTTTCTTTTTAATGCCAGGAAATCAAAATAGCTTCGGGGAGTGGGGGGACCTGTGGGAACTGGCCCCCCTGGCTGCATGACCTTCAGCAGCTCAGTTAACCTCTCTGACTCCCCAGACCAACTGAAGTCAGGATGAGAACACAAGGAGTTCCTAGGGTGGTCTCCCAACCTGCGGGGGACTTGGAGGCAGGTAAGCCACAGCAGCACTGGTTCTCCCTAGACCTGGTCACTGTCCTTTTGGCCTATGGAGAATTTCTTCATCTCTTTAAGCCCTAGTTTCATAATTCATAAAATGGGGAGAATAATGTTTCCTTTGTAAGGTCATCATAATAGTAAGAGGTTACACTGGATTAAAAAAAAAAAAAGTTCCTAGCAGGGTTTTTAGTCCATATCATTCAATAAATGATAATCATGTTGATAATCAGAGGTTTGGATGCCAGAGGCTAGTTGTGCTCACTCTCTCATTCTCTCTCTTATCTCTCTCCCTTGTCTCTACATACATGCACACACATGCAACCATGCACACCTGCAAAAGGGAGAGGAGAAAGATTCAGGTTCCAGGGCAGGGAGAGGTTGTGCTACTTCCAAGAGATCCTCAGTGGTGGTCTGTCAGCTAAGATCTGTATGTTTGAAACCCTACAGATGTTCTGCAGCCAAAGGAAGGAATTTCTGGCCATTTCTGGTTATGTGCCAATAGCAGACACGCCATGTTATCATGTGTGAAGATAAGCTCTCCTCACTCCATGTTGCCCATGAAAAAGGCAAGAGCTGAAAATACTGATTGGATCCACAAAAGAGAAGAACATAAGGCATTGGAGACCCCTTGGCTTGGATGCTGGGGGAAGATAATGAGACATTCCACTTTAACTCTGTTCCAGGAGCACTTGCTTCCACTGTCTTTTTGTTCCACCATCCCCCAGTGGACTGACCTTGGGCACATTCCTAACTTCCTCAAGTCTTAGTTTTCTCATCTGCAAAGTGGGAATAAGTCTATCTACTCAAGGGATATTTGTGACGGTTCACTAAAATAATCTGTGCAAGGCTTACTTACCATTGTACAACCCAGAGGGTGTCAATGAGTAGAGACAGTCATATAAGACCTGTGGGTCATCACTGTCCTTTTCTGCTGGCAAATTCTGAAGAGGAGATGCCCCCAAACTGGCTTTCCAGAAAGGAAATAGCAAGTTCACTCATTGCATTTCCATGTCATTACCCACCATTAAAGTCATACTTGTAGAGCAGGTTAATATTTCCTAATGTGAGAACATCTGGACTTCCCTCCTGCATTTGGAGTCTCAACATGGCCATATTTTATGGAGTGTCTGCCTTCACCACTATGATGTATGCACACGGAGTGTGGAAGAAGCTGTTTGTAAGTAGAGGGGAGAGAAGGGTGTTTTAGCCATGTGAAAATGCAAGGCATAGAACTAGCTCAGAGAATGGAAAGAACACTGCTAGAAGTACCAATAAAGGAAATACTTCCTAACCTATGACCATACGGGCTTACTGATGACCGTCAGTAGTGAGTGTCTTAGGTTAAGCATCACTTAGAGAAAGGCAGGGATATCTTAGACACAGTGATTATATTTAAGGGATGCAGAAAGGGAGAGAAGAATGGAGGGACTGGGGTATGGGAAATTAAAAAAAAAAAAAGAGAGAGAGAGAGAGGGAGAGAGAGGAAAGCAGGAGGAGAGAGGAAGATACCATGCATGGTGAGAGCGAGACAGCAAGAGGCGGGGATCAGGAAATAAAGGAGTCAATAGAAAAGAAGGGGGACCATGGAGGGTTGATAAAGGCAAGAGGAGGGAGGGGACTGGCACTGACTGCCAGACAGACTCCTGCCCTAAACAGGACTGCAGCTGGTCTGGGCCACCTTGTGTGATGACTTCCGCAGGGATTTCCTGGCACAAGGGGGTCCAGCTGTGCTCTGCTAACCCGCCTGCGGCCTCTGCCCCTGCTGGGAAGACAGCAATGTTCTCTGCAGGTTTGGAACAAGGGGAGAGATCCTCCTCCCTTCCTTCTCTAGCCACTCGCCCCTGGAAATGTAGCTCCCTGCTCTCGCCTTTCAATTCTTTGCTAAGGAAGAAAATAATAAGAGAGAAGATGAATTGAGATTCTTTTATATTTTTACTGCAAATGACCATGGACAGAAAACTTTTCCAAGTCAATGGCTCTCTTGTGGGGCTTTACAATCCCTCTGCACCCGCAATCAGCACCACCGGACACTGTCTTCTATATGTCAGAGACTCCTTCAGGGCTTGGCATGGAGCCTTTTGTACAATGGGGACAAACATAGCCGTTACATGAATAGGACCACTTGCCTGGCACCCTTTCAGGTTAAGTGGAGTCAGAGAATGAGCTGGTATATTTTGTAGAGCTTTGGCTGGTGTAGACCTGAGCCAGCATTTCACCCAGTGAAAGATGAGAGCACAGGGCTTCCAAGAGGCAAAGTGTTTCTCTCCAAGTCACACGGTTGGTTGTGGGCAGAGCCAAGGTGCCCCTCAGCCTGGGATTCTTTATCTGGCATGCCCCTCACTTTGAAAACCTGCTGGTCAGTCTGTATAACCAAGGAAAGAGCAAAAATCCCTTCCTTTAGTGCGGTTATATCTCACTTATAAATTGTATATTTTTTCTGGGAGTTAAATATTTATTTATTTTTTAATTTTGTAAAAAAAAATTAATTTAATTTTATTTTTTCAGTGTTCCAACATTCATTGTTTATGTGCCACACCCAGTGCTCCATGCAATACGTGCCTTCCTTAACACTCAAAACCAGGCTCACCCATCCTCCCACCCTTCTCCCTTTCAAAACCCTCGGTTTGTTTCTCAGAGTCCACAGTCTCTCATGGTTCATCTCCCCCTCCGATTTCCCCCAATTCACTTTTCCTTTCCTTCTCCTAATGTCCTCCATGCTTTTCCTTATGGTTTCAAATGAATTTAATAACGCCTAAATGCAATGTCTCTTCTTACAGATGCTATTAGTCATATTGCTTAATGAACATCATAGAAAGCCTTTCTAGGAATTTTCTGATTTATCCTCTAAACGTCCACACAAACATGATTTTCCCACATCAGTCTCTCTCTTAGTGAGTATGCCCACAATACTGTAGGAAGATACCCGTGGCTGTTAAAAGTCCTATTTGTACCACACTCCATTGACCTGTAAATGTTTTCACACTTCATGGGCTGATTTGTGTCAACACAATACCCATTTAACAGACAGAGAAACTGAGACACGGAATTACCAAGGCTTAAGTAAGAATGAAACTCTTTGTTAAAACTACTCGGAGTTAAAAGGTCAAAGAGCCCAACGTTATTGATCTGGAAGCTCTTTAGATTACTGAGGTTTGGGAAATTAGCTTTGTGACTTTGGTCAAGTGCCTGAGTCTTCGATTCCTCACCCACGAAATGAAGATAATAAGGATGTGGAATTCATAGAGTTGCTGTAAGAATTAAGGGTCCTGTCTAGAGGGTTCTTAGCACACAGCAGGTGCTCCACAACGTTGCCATTATTACTCAATATAGCCTCCTCTCTCCCACTTCATTCCTGACAGATTCTCTGCGTCTCCCCATGGCACCTTAGACACTCGGGCAAGACGGTTTCTTGCGGAGGAAATGCATTCTTCCTTTCGATAATAGCTTGCCTGCCATTTCATTCTGCAGAGCACAAACCCGTCCACTTCTCCGTTTAAAAACGATCACTGCTGATTCATGCTTTTGCCTCATCCCGTGTTTGATCCCATTTCCCCTTCAGGGGGGTGAATTTTCTGCCAGATAGTCTCCTTCCCAAAAGCTGTTATATTTGTGATTTTTTAATTTTTAAGTTTCAGCAAGTCAGGCTCTCTCTTTTCAAGAAATATAAAGCATCAGCATCTCTACTTCATCACGAGGACACTCAGGGCACCAGAAATAGTCGAGGAGTAGGCTGAAGGTCTGACCTTTCCGAGGGATGAAGGCGGAGAGAGGCATCTCCCAGGTTCTTGTGACCTCTGGGCATCAGGAAGGTTGTCGGGTCAGGAGGAACCTCCCAGACAGGATGTCAAGAAACTGGGAGTATCGTTTGGGCCAGGTTTCCAACTTAGCGTTTGACCTTGGAGGGAAGGCGGGACCTTCCTGTAGGTCCTCAGTTTGCTTGCCTACAAAGTAAAGAAGTCAGATCAGATGATCTCTAAGGCACTTTTCGCTCTTGCCTGTTATTACTTCTATCACCGAAATCCTGTCAGAGCCCAAAGGAATTAATTTTAATGATTAAATTCCAGGCCCTGTGTAGCTCTGGGGGAGATAATTGGGGAATATGGTTGTTCCTTTCAAATCAATCCACATGGTGACCCCCAACTCTGCCTAATTGTCAAGAAAGGCCCTTCAACCAATCTTTGGATAGACTGAATTATAAATTAGACATGCCCATATCCAGAGACATATTAGGTAGAAATGTTTTATAGGCCATAATTGCACATGGACAATGCAGTGAAAGCTAGCTTACCCGCCATTCCATAACCCAAACCCTTTATTACCTGGCAAGAATGTGTTTGCCCTGTCTACATTCTGCTTTTATACAAAAATGAAAAGAAAAAAAAAAAAGGTTACAAGTCAACCAGCTGATAACCTGGATTTATCTTGAGAAAATAGATTCCGTGATATGCCCTGGGGTCAGTGTTGATTTAACACAATTCCACACACCCTCTGCAGCCACTTCTGTAGTATAGCGGTGCTCTAGCAACAGGAAAAAAAACAAAAAAAAACCAAAAAACAAAAAACCCCACACAATTCTGGAGTGCTTGTCTGAACAATGCTAACAAGGATGAAGCCTTCAAAATTTCATTAGAAATTATACAACATTTCACATGCAATCACCTGTGGGACCCTTACAACAGCTCCCTGAAGTAGGAAAAGTGTCATTGTCTCTAACATACAGATAAAACAAAAGTCACAGAAAAATAATTGCTAGAGGTAAGTTGCTCAGCATTTCTCATGTGAAATTTCACTTTATCCCAGGGATGCTCAGGGGCAGTGGGTGCTTTTATTGCTCATCCACAGATGAGATTACTGAGACCCGAAATGCTTAAAGAAGAGACTCAGATTCCTTGACTCAGGATCATGTGACTCTAAGAATCCGTGTTCCTAACTTCTTCCTCACCGGTCTGGTGACTCGAGCAAGGTTTCCCATACAGAACCGTGCCTGAGCCACAGTTGGAGCCCCATTGCTCCTTCTCACCCTACCCTTAAATACTTCACACTCTCTCTTACCTCTTGCATGCCACGTCCTTGAGGATGGGCAAGAGTTACATGGCATGCTTGACTTATTTCACTCAGCATAATCTCTTCCAGTCCCATCCATGTTGATACAAAAGTTGGGTATTCATCCTTTCCGATGGAGGTGTAATATTCCATTGTATATATGGACCATATCTTCTTTATACATTAGTCTGTTGAAGGGCATCTTGGCTCTTTCCACAGTTTGGCAATTGTTGCTATGAATAGGAAATAACATGGAGGACATTAGGAGAAGGAAAGGAAAAGTGAATTGAGGGAAATCGGAGGGGGAGATGAACCATGAGAGACTGTGGACTCTGAGAAACAAACTGAGAGTTTTGGAAGGGAGGGAGGTGGGGGGATGAGTGAGCCTGGTGCTGGGTATTAAGGAGGGCACGTATTGCATGGAGCACTGGGTGTGGTACATAAACAATGAAACTTGGAACACTGAAAAAATAAAACTAAATTAAAAAAAAAAAGAATTATATGGCATGCTTTTCATTTCTCTCTTCACCAGAACTTTGTATTTCCTGGCCGTTCCTGATAACAGAGAATTTACTTTTAATTTTGCACAAGCCAATAAAGGCAAAAGAAAATTGGAAGTGAGTTATTTTCTCTGTGTTGAGTGTCTGCCTCCTGCTACGTGGTACTTACAGGGATACAGAATGAGGAGGAAGAAGACTGGGTTGAAAGTCATCAATATGTCCCATTTTCAAAGGTAAATCTACTTAGATTTCCAGGGGGCTCTCACAGCCCTTCGCTATTTGCACCGTGTCCCTCCTTTCCTACTATTTGTCTCCATCCCTGTTTGCCAACTTCCCTTTCTATACCACCACTGTCTCTTTCCTGAACCATGAAACTGCCTCCTAACCTGCTTTCCCGTACCAGCTCTTTCTCCCCCTGATTCACTATTTCCACTGCAACCAGAGAGTTCTCTTCAGAAGACAGATACGATTATGTCTCTCTCCTGTCTGGAGAGGAAAAACTTTTCCTTTCTTCCCTCCTAGGTTCTTTACTTATCAGGTCTGATAAGTAAATAGACACAAGAGAGATTAGTGGGAGAAAAATTTAATTTCATATGTATGGGAGCCCATAAAAATATGAGGCTCAAAGAAGTGAGTGAGGCAGGCAGCTTTTATACCTTTTAGACAAGGAAACAATGGATTTTTGAGGAATTGACAAGACAAAGTGCTTTGGGCTTGGGGACATGAATTAGTGAAGAAATAATGAGGTTTTTGGTGTGTGTGTGTGTGTGTGTGTGTGTGTGTGTGTGTGTGTGTGTTTTAACACAGCCTTCTCAGCCCTGAACTCTGTGTCTGCCTGGGAGGACACCTTCTCCCAACCTGGTATAGGAGGGCACCATTCACATGGAAGAGTTATTTCCTGTTTTCAGGGGGACAATGTGGATTAGAGTGTCCTTCTGGCACTGCCTGTTTCCTTACTAACTTAAATTAAAAATAATCAGTATGTCAAAGTGGCATATTTTGGGGTGGACTTTTCCCTTCCCTATCACACACTTAAATTCCTCCAGCCTCCCCCTTGCTGGCCCAAATCGTCATCTGGACTGACCCACATGGCCTTGCCTTCTTCATCCTACCTCCTTCTCTTCCACTGCCTTCCCTTCACTTTCTTTCTTCCACCTCCTGGATCTGCCATGCATAAAATTCATTTCTGGCCCAGTGTCATTGTGTGGAACCCCCTTTCCCTGGAGTCTGCAGATTCTTTTCTTCCTACCAACCCTCTCCACCCCTCTCCCCCACACATGCATCCACACACTCAGTCACATTTAGGAATTTCTCCACCTCAAATGACATATAGCATTCTTATGGAAGTATCCCCAATCTCTGTGGTAGTCCAGGCTACCCGGGTCCATGTTCCCACATGGCTTCTTTTCCTCTCTGTAGTACGTGGTCCTAATTGTTATTATTCTAGTGCATGTTTATTTGTTTAATTTCCATGTTCTCCTCTGGACTCTAGGCTGTAGGGGGACAAGGGGCCACATCTATCTTCCTGAGCTAAATCTCCTTCATGCCTGTTGTGGGGCTTAATATACTTCGGCTGTTTGATGGTGCTGTATTGATTTGTTGGTGAAATGAACAAGTATTCAGGATTAAATAGCTCTGCCTTTACCTTGGCTAGCTCCATCCCAGAATACAGAGACCATCGGACCTACCTCCTTATCTCCCCCCACCCCTTCTTCCCTAAACACAGCTTCCTCTCTCTTAATATTACACATTCATTTCCAAGACTCTGTGATTTGCACTTAGGCTCTAGCTATCGTAAAGGTTACAGTGCAAAGATACAATCACTTTTATTATTTCATCCATTTATTTTTCTCTTCTCCACCCATAATTATCTCCTCTATTCAGTCATTATTATATTAATACTATTAGCATTATTAATAATAGT
This sequence comes from Lontra canadensis, assembly GCF_010015895.1. Lineage (NCBI taxonomy): Eukaryota > Metazoa > Chordata > Mammalia > Carnivora > Mustelidae > Lontra > Lontra canadensis. The sequence goes on along the minus strand of NW_022631024.1, from coordinate 6,801,829 downwards.
ATTAATATAATGTATATGGCCTATAAAGGAGGAAAGTGTATAATTTTAAAAGCAGTTCTGTTAGTATCTGACCATCAGTTTAATTTATACCTAGGCAGAGAGCAAACCATGATAGGTCATAGGTCATGCTTACAGAAAAATGCTGCATTTGAGGTGCAGCAGACCTTTACAAAAACCTCTAAAAGACCAAATATTTCCTGACTGAATATTTGATTTTTTTTTCTTTCCTGGTTTTTTTTTTTTCCTTTGCAAAGAAAAATATTTTCAAAAACATTTTTTACTTTCCTAACAGCCAAAAGGTTGTTAAGCGGCTTCACACATTTTTCCCTCTGGGGTGTTCATATCCACCAAAGTTAATGGATGGAAAATTAATGTTTCTCTCCAAATGTTTCCACGATCACAAAGCAAATAGTTAATTCTGCCAAGAAGAGAGCGTAAATCTGCCCTCAGGAAAAGGCTTTGTCACTATTACCCACATCACTCAGCCCCAGTGCAGCGGCTGGCCTAATTATCATGATAATTAAGGAAATGTGGATTTAGGGACCTTGAAGACCCTCCCTACACAGCTGACCACACCCTATGATCAGTTGTCCACTCCCCTGTTGTTTTTCTGCCAGGTAGACTGCATTTTCCTTGCACACAACACAATTTGTTTTTTAAGTGGTGCTTTCCAAATATTGTGACTCAAGTCAACACAAGTTGAAATATTTTCTAGGCTAGTAAAATGGTTTAATTATGAATCACTTTCCAAGAAAGAGATTGCAGCTAAAGCCCATATGTCCACAGAATGGATGGATTGTTACCAACGTATGCATTAGGGGTGCATTTTTATGCTTCTGTTTTCAAGGATCATCATTTAGTCAGTGTTGATCACAAGGGGGTGAACACCCGCATGTCTCTTAAGGTAAATGCAAGGCAGGGAGAGCCTAAGTTTGCAAATAGATCCCGATTTATTATACTTGTAGCAGAGCCACACACAAAATTTATTAACAATAATTCAGGTGTAATCAGTATTTCTGCTGCAGTACTGTCTTTGGTCTTGCTGAACTCCAACCAAATGTCATCAAAGAACAATAGGGAGGAAAATAACTAATAAAAGTAAGCATGTAATGGAACTTACTGAGGACTGGACACTTCTAAATTGATTTACTTGAATTAACTTGACCCTTAAAACTTATGGAAGTAGGTTGCTCTTATTTTTCAATGTTACAGAAAAAGAAACTGAGGCATGATGGTTAAATAACTTGACCAAGGCTACGCTGCCAATTTGGGATTTGGAATCAAAGCTTAGTAGGATGCCTTTTTGAAAAAAAAATATTTTATTTGTTTGTTTGTTTGTTTTTAAATTTTATTGCATTTTTTCAGTGTTCCAAGAGTCATAGTTTATGCACCACACCCAGTGTTCCATGCAATATGTGCCTCCTTAATACCCACCACCAGTCTCACCCAACCCACCACTCCCCTCCCTTCCAAAACCCTCAGTTTGTTTCTCAGAGTCCACAGTCTCTCATGGTTCATCTCCCCGATTTCCCCCAACTCCCTTCTCCTCTTCTTCACTCAATGTTCTCTGTGTTATTCCTTATGCTCCACAAGGAAGTGAAACCATATGAAAATTGATTCTCTCTGCTTGACTTATTTCACTCAGCATAATCTCCTCCAGTAGGATGTCTTTTGACTCTACTTTTGAACCATCAGGTTATATTGTTAAGCAAGCTCCAGGAAAGCAAGATGTTTACTATTCCTTGTTGAGGGGATCTGCCTTGAAGTCTGGCTTTCTTTCCTGGGACAGGTGTGGGCTCTAAAAGGAGCCAAAGGCATGGTGCCCTTTATCTATAGACCACCAGGAGTTCAGCATGCAGTTTCCTGCCTCCTCTAACGAAGGCTACATTACCTCAGCCAACTTCCCCTAACCAGGACGTGCTTCTCAAACCAAAATAAAGCACCACAAAGAGAAAGAAAACTCCTATCCAGAGACCATTAGGACCTGCTGAAGATCTCTCTTAAGGACTGAACTCTTGACTGTTGCTCTCCTCAGGTCAGGATGGCCTTGACTCTCACTGGTCATATATATGCAAAGATCCTTCCCTTCTCAGCTAATTATATTAGCCTCATTCTGTTGAATAGGTATGCTCCTCAACATGGGAGCCAGGAAAAACTCCCAGTGAGCAATAAAACATGGTAGAGGGAAACATGTCTGCTTTTCCCTCTGGGGAATGAGATGTAGGTAAGTAATGAATCAGTTTTGTTAGCAAGAGTGGTCTTACTAAGAAGTCACATGAAAAGGACTTGACATTTTGTTTGGGTGTGAGAGAAGGATGTAAAGGATAACATTTAGGCACTAAAATGAATTTATTCAAAGGAGGAACATACAAATTAAAAGGTGAGAAACAAAGACAAGATGTGCAGGAATTGTGATAAATTTCATTTGTGATAAATTTCATTTTGACATATTTGTGTGATCAGCCACGTCCCCCTGGAAGGGATCTAGCTGGTTGTTGGAAATGGGACAATGGTGCTTAGGGGAAGGTCTGAGATAGAAAAGCAGATTGTGAGGTCACCAGTGTAGAGGTGATGATGGAAACCATGAAGCTGGAAGAGAAACGTACTTAAAATGAGAAAAATAATGACAATGGCATGCTTTGAAAAAGGCTGATACATTTAAGAGATAAAAATAAGTGTCTGCCTTCAGGTCAGGTCCTGGTGTCCTTCCTGAGTGTGGGGTGGGGGGTGGGGAGTCTGCTTCTCTCTCTGTCCCTCCCACAACTGTTTGTGCTCTCTCTCTCTCAAATAAATAAATAAAATCTTTTTTTTTTTAAAGTAACTATAGGTAAAAAGAAATTGAAGGAGAAGAAGAGGTAGTGGGGAGAGGCTGCAGATCAACAGTGGTGATTATGGTTGTGGGAGGAAAAAAAAGCACAATTCTACTATAAGGGATATAATCATTAGTATCACACTTTCAGAGAGATCACAAAATGTGAAGACTGGGAAATGATTTTTGATGTTGCAGTTGGATGACCCTTGAAGGAGTTTTTCCAGTGTTCATTGGTGCCCTGCAGCAATCCAGATTTCTGGAGAATAACACAATAAAATAACTTTGGAACATCTTATTAAAAACCACTAATTGTTGACCATGGATATGAAGACTATGCCGTGCAATGGACTTCAAATGCCAGCCAAACTTCTATTGGAAAAGGATAGCTTTGCATTCATTTTTAGACATTCCTGATGGAAGGCCAGCTGTTGTCCACGGTGCTAAAAGAGTCATCTGGCATTATAATATTGCAGCAATATGACCAGTGTAGTTGGAGTGAATTAGGTGTTTCATTACATGCCTCTATATGGGGGATTTATTTTTCACTGAGATGAGATTTTTCATATATATTTCCCATCTGGAAGGTTTTGGTGTTTTGTTTTTTTTTTTTCCCCTAACTCCCCAATGGTTAACGTTAGAAAGCAATTGCTTTTTTTCCTTTTTCTTTTCTTTCTTTCTTTTTTTTTTTTTTTTTAAGAAATCCCTTGAAACATGAGTATAAGAAATAGAGGTGAGGGAAAAACAGAAAGTGGAAGACATGTTGAAAAGGTTATACAATTCTTTCTTTTTCCAAAATATCCGAAACCATTAACTCTCCACTCAACTCTACCCCTCCCATAGCACTCTCAAAGTAAAAACAGCAACAACAAAACTTAAACTATATGGAATTCAAGCATTGCACTGATAATCACAATTAAAAATTAAAGTAGAAGAAATATTATATCATTTTTATGAATAATCATAAACTATTAAAATGGTTGCTAATGGAATTATGGTCATCTTTCTTGCATGTTCTCCATAAAACACATTTTTGAATCCTTAGTAAGATAGGTAATACAAAATGATAAACAATTACAATAACATCCCTGATGAAGTCAACATAACTTCTCTTCAAAATCACATAGGTAGGATCTACTGGGTAGAGTTGCCAATGAACTTGAGAGTTCAGGGTTAAGAAAATCACCAAAATATTCTTTTTTTCCAGTAAAAACCTCAGCAGTTTGACTGATTGGAAGATCAAATATAGGAAATAAAATAGGAAATAAAAGATCCAATTTGCATCATGAAATTGTTAACAAAATGTGATCCGTAAGTCCATGACCTGTCTCCGATGGAAGAAGGATAAATAAAAATCAGTACAAACAGTGGAGATAAGTATTTTTGGTTTATCCAGGAGAGGAGGAAACAGGGAAGGTCCAGCCATGCCCAACAGTCCCATCAGTGCTGGGCACTGGGTGCTAAGGATGCCGTGAAGAGCTATAATAACAAAGAATAGACAGGACTGCTTAGGAAGATAAATATTTAAAATTATATGTATATTTACATAAATAACTACAATGGTAAGGAGACATGCCAAAGAGCATGTAAGGAAATGATTCCCTAATTCTACCAAATTCTACTTCTCTAGAAAGTCATGTTTACACTAAGACATGAAGGGGACAGAAGTGACAAAAGATAGAATATTTTGAGTGGAGAGAACATCATGTATGCAAACATGGAGGCCATGGAGGCATATATGTTTAAGGAATAGGAAAATAAAAGACCATGTGGCTCAAGAGTAAAGTATGAGAAGCAGAGAAGCATAAAATTATACAAGAAGGGTGAGGAGGTCGTAACTCGCAGGTCCTTCTCTAGCCTACACTCAGGATATTGGTCTTTATGTGTTAAAGCCTTCATGGGCTCTATGCATAGTGAAAGGTGTATTAGTCAAGGTTTGATCATAGAAGTAGAATGTTTATGATAGGGACTGGACCTTACCCAGTCTTGGAAGCCGGTTAAATAGTTGATGAGAGGCTTTTGCTTCTGTGTCTTCTGATGCGGCCTGAAGTCAGCAGGGCAGGCAGGCTGGAAATGAAGATGAACATAAAACAGGGGAAGTAAGAGCAAACAGAAATCTGTGAGGATGGTAGGAACCCCCGAGGAGAGACAGGGAACCATGTTACTCTCTCACTGCCTTCAGCCTTCCACTTTGATGGTGGGGGTAGCCAGCAAGAGACGCTGCATTCTTTGCCCCAGCTAGATGCCCACCTATTCCAGGAATGGGAGAATTATAAGAAGATTCATGAAAGCTGGAGGAGCTTGCAGGCCTGGCTGTGACCCCACACCAACCAGGGGAGTCAGCAGAGAATCATAGTGTGTGTGAGCTGTGTACCAGTCAGCATTCTCCAGAGAAACAGAACCATGGGATTATGGAAGCCAACACTTCCCAAGATCTGCTGTTGGCAAGGAGACCCAGGAGATGCAATGATATAATTCCAGTCTGAATGCCAATAGACTTGAGACCCAGGAAGAGCTAATGTTTCAGTTTGAGCTTGGAAGGAGGAATCCCACACCCAAGCCTGACCTCCTGAAGGAGTTCCCTCTTACTTACAGGAGGGACAGGCTTTTAATTCTAGGCATGCCTTCAACTGATAAGATGAGGCCCACCCATATTATTAAGGAGGGCAATCTGGTTTCTTTGGTATACTGATCCAAATGTTGATCTCATCCAGAAACAACCTCACAGACACACTTGGAATCATGTTTGGCCAAATGTCAGGGCACCCTGTGGCCCAGGTACAATGACACATGCAATTAACCATCAAAAGTTGCAAGATCACCTTGGGCCTTGCAGTGATCTTCCAAACGTAAAAAGACTGTGGATACTTCTTTAATTTTCCCTCTCAAATTAATTAATATATGGCTTCTGGCTGTTTGCTCTGAAGTATTCAGTGAAGGGAATTCTGGGAAATGTAACATCAGTTAACTTGGCGTAATGCAAACCCATTTATTGCAAGGGCATTTATCAGAACTGCGAGTAGGAAATCACACACTACCTGCAGTGTGGAGAAAGGATCAGAATGGATCCAAAGGGGATATCTTCATCTTCCAATGGGAGAAGGGATGAGGATAACATTACATGGTAGTACTTTTAAAAAAAAATAATATTTATTTGTTTATTTATTTATTTACTTACTTACTTATTAATTTAGAGAGTGGCAAGGGGAGGGGAAGAAGGAGAGGAGAGAGAGAATCTTAAGCAGACTCCATGCCCAGCATGGAGCCCAACATGGGACTGGAGATCATGACGTGAGCCAAAACAAGTTAGGTGCTTAACCAAATGAACCACCCAGACACCCCATGCGGTAGTATTCTTGAATAACATAATGTGGCAGAAACAGAAATGTAAATGGAGTCTTTCAATCTGAGGTATCAGAGGTAAGAAGTGCCCCATCACTGAAAAGTATCCAAGCAAAGAAAATGCAATCTCCTTCCACAAATTTTTCAAAGTCATTTTTAAATTGCATGGATATTTGAGCTAAATGATGCTGAATTGTTTTTTCAAAGAACTTGTGGCTCCATTTCTTGAGGAAATTCTATTTCTCATAAAAAGATACAACTAGTACACTGAGAAAAAAACACCATGATGTAAGATAGGAAAAATAATGTAAAGAATTGGGATGTGGGTCAAATAAAGGGAAAAACATAAGTGCCATGGAAAGTGATAAAGTTGAGACACATGTGTAAGAAGGATTTTGGGGGCTCCAGTAGGGAGGGGGATCCCATGTTGAACACTGGGATAAGACCTTGTTGGGAAAAAAATTCTGATGGTGGCATCCTCCAGCTTAATTGCCCTAAGTGCAGTAAGGCATTAACTATGGTCTATATGACCTTGATGGATATGCTGTTGTAATTACTGCTAACCTCAGCTCATGCCACTCTACACCTGATACCTACTGTTATTGCTATCCTGCCCTTCTCTTTTTTCTTGAAATTGTCAAACTCCTTCCCACCTTAAAGCTTTTCTAACATGCTATTGTGATGGCCTGATGATGCTCTTGATCCCAATCTTGATCCCACTCTTGACCTGCATAAATCTATTCATGTTTCCATCACGGTTTCAATATTATTTCCCAGAAAGACTGTGCCTATATGCTTTCTCCCCACCTCTGATCTAGACTGGTCCCTTAGTTACACTCTTACTGCCTCCTGTACTTCTCTTTCATCACACCAAGCACAACTGTAATTTCTTAGTTATTTTTGAGATAATTAGTTTGTTTCTGTCCCTACCACTAAACCATAAAGCTAAGTGAAATCACTTTGCATGACATTGTACGGTTGTTAGATTATTATTTGAATGGAGCAAACGAAGGAAGAAGACTGACTTTTTGAACAGCTGGATCTTGGGATCTGCCTCTTGGTAGATTAATCATTTAACTTACAAGTCAAGGTGACAATCAGTTTTGGTACTGAAAGCATCATCGTCTTGCACAGTTTTCAGCTCTCTCCCTATTGAAGCCAAAGCAGTTTTTATTTTGGATTTGCTAAACATGGCCCAAGCGTCTGTAGCATCAGAATGAGCTGAGCACATCTCTTGGCATTTCATAGCTTCCTTGGCTTGCTCAGGAATAGTCCAGTATTTTCCTGCTCATAGTTGAACATTACTTTGCAAACATCTGCTCTGGGTCCAAATTCCTAGGGAAACAGGATTTAAGACAGCATTGTGTCTCTATTTCTGTGTTTACCTCATTTTCTCTCTGAAGACCTTTTCCCTTGAGCTCCCATGAAGCTAAGAACATTCTGCAAATCCTCATCTGGGAGTTGGTTGCAAAAGGAGTTCATAGGTGAAGCCTCCTATCTGGGGTATTGAGAGTTTGTCTTCATCTCAGATACTTATGCCTTCTCTGGGAGGGATAGGAGATGTGGATCTCTCTGGTGTAATCCAAAGAAAGAAAGTCAGAGAATAAATCGAGCAGTTAGTTGGTGAATAGAAATGTCTGTTCAGGTTTTTCAGTCCCTAATTTCTCTTTCAGCCAAAGACAGATACAATACGGACAAAGCGCAAAGCAGAGAGTTTAGGGCTCTGCATGGGAAGCCAAGGAAGGATTTGCAAAGATGCCTTTGAGATAGCTTTTGAAATATAAGGAGGGATTTGTCAGATGGTGAACGGGAAAAGGTATTCTCTTCAGAGGAGACAAATTAGGGTGAGGAGGAAGACCTTGGGTGTGTACAGGATGGGCAGGGTGAGGTAATGGGGATAGACAAGCCGTGAGATAAGATATGCATTTCGTATTGTGATTCCTTCCCTGGGGACCAAGAGGACAGTCTCCAGTCTTTGAGCACTCACAGGCACGTGAATTTTACTGCCTGTAAAGAGTCTCAGAAGGGAGATGCACCCTGTGATCATCTGCACCTCCCTTTTCTGTCTCTGCTGTGTAAACTTGGAGCGCCCAGCTTTGGAACATCCTCATTTCTCTGTCCTCACCTCTGAGTTTAACTCATTCTCTGATTACTCACAATCAAACTCTTTCAGTGTCTTTCTAGCATGGAGAGGCCCATGTTTCTTCTTTTGTCCTTTTTATTAAGTATTTGCATTAATTATTACAAACATAAAGAAAGATGACCAGGGGTGCTTGGCTGGCTCAGTGGGTTAAGCCTCTGCCTTCTGCTCAGGTCATGATCTCAGGGTCCTGGGATCCAGCCCTGTATCAGGCTGTCTGCTCAGCAGGGAGCCTGCTTCCCCCACAACCCTCTCTGCCTGCTGCTCTGCCTACTTGTGATCTCTCTCTCTCTGTCAGATAAATAAATAAAATCTAAAAAAAAAAAAAAAAAAAGAACCATGACCAATCCTTTTATGTTGATGTTGTATCAGGAAACTTTGCTGGTTTATTGTTAGTTCTAATGACTAGGCTATTGAATCTCTTGGATTTTTCATGGGGATTCTGAAGATATTCATATTGCCTGTGTAACAGCAAATACTTAATGCACAAGTTGCATTTTGTTGAGGGTAATGGAAGTATTTGTCTTTATTGGAACTTAATTGTTTTAAGCATTTGATAGATATTAACTTACTGAATTTGTGCACATAATCCTGTGGGTGGGCCATATTATCATCATCATCAAAATCTTAATTTTATAGCTGGGTTAATTAAGGTGTAGGGCTTAAAAAACATGTCCAGGAATTCTCAGACAGTAAGAGGGAGAGCCAAGGTTTAAGCGCAAGTGTGACTTAATCATCCATTCTTTTGACCACTAGGCCACCTTGCCTCTCTGTTTTTACTTTATCTCCTTCTTTCCAACACTGGTCTCTTATTTATTTTTCTTGTATTATTGCATGGGCTAGCTAATAGTTTTCAGGATAGTATTAAGAGTGTACCTAACTTTGGGGATAATTCCTATAAAGCTTTAGCATTACGTATGACATTGGCTATCCCTAGAGTAGAACTCGTGTGCGCAATAAGACTTTCACTGAAAAATTAAAACAAGATAGTGTTCTCAGTCTGGTCACTGCAAGATCGGCCTCACACAGGAACTGGTGAGGCTCAATCCACTTTCTGTATGCCTCATATGTTCCTCTGTGCCTTTTTTATAGCTTTCTTTTATACTAAGTGGCTATTATCTAGTGTAACATTTTAATTTTTAACACATTTTTCATTATATATATCTTTTTCTTATTTTCTTACTGTTTGCTCTAGGGCTTACCATATACCTCGTACAGATGGCATATTTTTAAAGTGTTTTCTTGGTTTAACTACCTCTTGTTTTAAAACTGTCTCAGGTCAGAAGCAGCAGGTCTGCTGGGTAGGAAATCATGAGAGCTCAAGGCTGACTAATGTTCACTCTATGTGTGAAGTTCACTTTGATTTTGATAGGGAAATGTGTCTCCTGAATTTATGTGGTATCAAATTCCATCTTTTAGGTTGGACCTCTTGGTCTCACCCACAGTTGTGAACTGGGACAGGGGACCTAGCACCAGCATGGCAAGGCTGTAGTGCATATAGGAAAACCTCCTTATTTTCACTTTAGTTAACTCAGAATTTGTAATTTCTTTACACTCTCCCTGTGTAAAAGGATTTGCTAAGCAAATGTGTGAAGAAAGCAGCAAGGGAGAGAGTTCATCTACTTATATAAACCAATAGCTTTTAAGAAACTGAGAACACGATTAGAAAATAAATGGATGGCTTTCATTAAAAAGGAGCCTATCCATCCATTAAAGTGGTTTGGGTGGGTGGGTTGTCTTCTCAGGCAACCTTCTAAGGGCCTTTTGCAGTACCACTTCCTCTGTAAAATCTACCACAATGATCAGGGTGGAGAACAGAACATAGACTCTGGAGTCAGAGAGACCTGGGGACAAATCTTGTCTCTGCTCCTTGGTAACTGGGTGAGTTCAGATGAGTCACTGAAGCCAGTGTTTCTCAAAGTGTGGTCCTCAGATCCATAGCACCCGCATCACCTGCAGGTTTTCTAGAGATTTTGAACCGCAGGTCCTGGTCAGACATACTGTATTTTAAGAAGATCCCCAGTGATCCATTTGCACATTGAAGTCTGAGAGGCATTGATCTAGGCTCTCTAATCTTTAGGGTCTCATAGTGTGAATGGGATTAAATGGTGCCACTATGTCCAGCCCCTGTAATAGATGCTGGTACAGAGAGGGCTCTCCAGAAATGGTGGTTATCTTCAGCATTATTATTGAGGTTTCCGTTGTGGTCATTGCTCTCAGCCTGAGTTTTCCCCAGCCCCATCACCTGGAGACATACCAGACTTTTACTCTACAGATTAGAACTTTGCCCAAGCCATGTCTGGAGAACTTAACACCTTCTCTGAGCCTGTTTTCCAGTCTATAAAGTGGGATGATGGTCCCCACTCAGACATCTACTGTGAGATTAAAGTGATGTGCAGTATCATTTTGGGGGCCTGGGTGCTGTGTTCAACACTTTCCATCCATTTTCTCACTGACTCTTCCTATCACTCCCGTGCAGTGGAAAAATGTTCAGAGAGGCTACAGCATGTGCCCAAGGACACAGAGCTAGTGAGCAGCAAAGCTTGTATCCAAATCTGGAGCAAGTCTGAACCCAAAGTATTTAACTGCTTGATTCTGGGCATCTCTTACAGCATAAAAATTTCACTGCCATATCCAGATGTCCTATCAATCATCAGGTGTCCCCAGCCATGAGGAAATATTAGTGATTGAATGTGGGCTTTGACTTTCCACCCTGCTGTGCTGACCCTAGGTGGAGGCAGTTATTTTGCTTCCCTGCCCACTTGGCCACACTCTGAATCAACCCAATTCACTCCATCATTCCCCACCTTTTCTCTCTCTCTCTCTCTCTCTCTCTCCAAGGGCTCAGCTGGCCAGATTCAGAGTCAGTTGCCTTGGAGAGTCAGGTGTGACCACTCTTGTTAAGGAGCCAGAGGCTGAGCTAATTATAGTAATTAAAGCTTCTTATTTACATAACACCTCTCAGGCAGAAGGAACACAGAGCATGTTTCCTGGGCCAGGCAGAAAAAGCTGTCCAGCTTCCACACTGCTGTGCTGTTGCTTCCCTGGAGGCCTGGAACAGAGACTGGGAAGGAGCACATGCCCACATCATACTGGACCACCTCAGGTGCAGGGCGGAAGGAAGCTGCTTCTCAAGCAAACATCAGCCAGGCCTCCAAAGAGTCTAGAAAGTGGGCTCATTCCAGTTCCCAATAAATCCACAGCCTGAACACACAATACCATGTTATTTAGCTGCTCTTATATGATGAGTGTCTTACATTACCATGACGACCAGTATCAACTGTCCTATTGTTGCCATGTATCTTACTCACATCCATAATCTTTAACTCTTATGAGAGCCAGATGAGGTAATGCCTACTATCCCCATTTTACAGATAAGAAAAATGGGGCTCAAAGAAGTTAAATAAATTTAATCAGGGTCATATAGCTAGTGAGTGGTGTAGCTGACTTTTCCCTAAATTATGTGTAATTTCAAAACCCATGAGCAGTCTGCCACCTCATATAGCTTTTCTCAAGAATTTTACCAATTACCTGGGAGTCTCATTATTACTTACTTTCTACAGCTGGATGTTATCTCTGTTCAGTAAATGAAACATTCAGGGTGCACACGTACATGCACACACACGTGAGATTCAGAGAGGCCTTACATCTATTTCCTGGTGTGTCTTTAGAAAGTGGCAGACAAGGCTTCCACATCTGGATTTCTTGCTACTATGGCTTGCTGCTGCCTTTTATTCAATTAGTATGGTCTTTTAAAAAATCGATAAATGGTTAGTGATGCCTTTAATGGATATTGAATGAATACAAATCTGGTGTTATTTATCATATGAGGAATACTTTATTTATTCCTCTTGGAGTAAAACTGGCTATATCCAATGTACTTGATTTTTGTAAGGGGTGCCCCATTACCTGATTCCAGGGACAGTGGCCGGTCTACTATCATCAGAGAAGCTATCCTCACTCCATCACCAGTGGATCACTACTAGCTGAAATAGACCTACTTGTTCAGAGTCACATAACCAGCAAATGGCAAAGTTGAAACTCTGAATTCATTATCTTTCCACATATCTATATCTGAAATAAATATTAAACTTGATGCTAACCTTCACTCAGTCAATAAATCAAGAATGACCAAGGGCCTATTGTGCTCTGGGTACTGTGCCAGAGTTGGGTATACAGTGCTAAAGATTAGGCAGAGCTGGGGCACCTGGGTGGCTCAGTGGGTTAAAGCCTCTGCCTTCGGCTCAGGTCATGATCTCAGGGTCCTGGGATCGAGCCCCACATCGGGCTCTCTGCTCAGCGGGTAGCCTGCTTCCCCCTCTCTCTATGCCTGGTTCTCTGCCTACTTCTGATCTCTCTCTGTCAAATAAATAAATAAAATCTTAAAAAAAAATATTAGGCAGAGCTCTCACCCTCCCGGGAAAGATAGACAATAAGCAAATAACCAAAGCCATATACCAACCCAAGCTGGAATGAGGATTAAAAAAGAATGAAGGAGATAACAGAGAATAATGGAATTGGAGGTGGGCCTACTGAGTATGGTTAGAGAAGACATTCCTTGGGAATGCACATTCAAGCTGACTGTACAAGATAAGAGGAACCAGGCAGGCTGGTGGTAAAACCACCCAGACTTGGGAACTGTGTATGAGAAGTCTCTAAGAAGAAGGGTTTGGGGGGTGCCTGGGTGGCTCAGTGGGTTAAAGCCTCTGCCTTCGGCTCAGGTCATGATCCTAGCGTCCTGGGATCGAGCCCCACATCGGGCTCTCTGCTCAGCAGGGAGCCTGCTTCCTCCTCTCTCTGTGCCTGTTTCTCTGCCTACTTGTGATCTCTGTCTGTCAAATAAATAAATAAAATCTTTTAAAAAAAAGAGGAAGAAGAAGAAGAAGAAGAAGGGTTTGGAAAGTTCAAGAACTGAAATGAGGCCAGGGTGCTGGAGCACAACAAGAGAAGATCTGTGTGGGCCAAGAAGAGGGAAAGTGGAAAGGTGTGCAAGGGGAAGTGATATAGGACCCAAGGGACCACAGCAAGGATTGAGGATTCTACTTCAAAGTAAATGTAAATTACATTTTGAAAAAGATTACCATGGCTCCTTTTCTCCAAAAGAATACAAATTTTATTATATTTTAAACTTCAGAGTGGAGAAGAAGCCAGACTTCAGAGTGCAAAAGATCTGGGTTTATTCCTATATGGGCCACTTATTTGCTATTGATCCTTGGTGAGTTACTCATTCTCTGGTGAGTCTCTTTCCCCATTAGTGAGGTCAGGCTAAGTTGTGCTACAGTAACAACAGAAAATACCCAGAATTTCAAAGGCTTAATACCACAAAAATTGACTTTCTTTCTTCTTATTTTCTTTCTTTCTTACTTTCTTCTCATTCAAAGTCTATTGCAGGCTCTACAACCCTCCGGTGCATAGCCCTCCCTCACTGGCTCAGCCCTCCAGACCCCTCTCATCTCCTGTGCCTTCATATCAGCTGGTTGTGCTGAATTGGTCGCTATGATAAAAAGTTTCTTTCCGAAGAGCCATCCATCACATGTGCTCACACTTCTTAGACAAAGTGGATCACCTGGCCACTGTTCTCCTAGGGGCAGGGCAGAGGAAGCCAAGGGCATGCAGACTTCAGTAAACAATGGTGATTATACATTTCTCACTCAAATGGTAAATGGCAAGTGGTAAATGTTAGAAATAATCTCTGCAAAGTGCCTATGCCATCTCTGGCATGAAACAAATTCTTAATGAATGGTTTTGATAATTAGCTCCCTCAAATTCCTGGTGCTGCTCCTCTGGGGAATCTCTTCTGGAGGACTATACATTGTATATAGGCTATTGTGAGTAACATATTATGGGAGAAGAGAAATATGGAATCATCGCATACTTCATCGGGGATCCACAAACTATATATAGCCCATGGACCAAATCTGGATGCCACCTATTTTTTTTTTAACTAAGGTTTTATTTTAGTAGTTCCTAACCCAGTCCTCACTTTGTTTTCATGTGGATTCTCTGCCTAATTAAAAAAAAAAAAAAGAAGTTTGAGAAGCTTGAATTTATCTTGGACTTTAATTTTTCTGTTCATTGATGCCAGCTGTGACTCAAAGAAGACAGTGGAGTTGTCAAAGCCAGCTCCAGAACCCAATCTCTACTTCTTAGAGGTGGCTGGTGATAGGTGCCCCTCCCCACTTATCTTTATCCATGGCACCATTTTCTTTTTCTCTCCCACCATGTACACCATCTGATGGGGAATGGACATTGCAAAGATTCAGGGAGTTTGTCAGCAACAGTGGCATTTTTTTAAAAACCACATTAGGAGGAAGAAACCTGTTGTAAATCCCGTCCAAAAAATACTTTATAGAGTCCACATGTTCACAATGGATAAATCAATTGCTCTAAATTAAATTCTCTAAACCTGAAAGGCCTGGGTCTCATGCTGGATTTATTCAGACTCTAGGAAAATAGTAATTTTCTAAGTCAACATGCTGACCCCACTTGAGTCAGCTACCGATCATGATAAAGCCTTCCCTCTACCACTTGCTGCTCCCTTTGAAGGAATTAGACATATATCCTGGGAAGAAAGGTACCCAAGTTCATGGGACAGAAACTAATCACAATGAGTTAGCCAAGAAGTAGGTACGCTGCCTCACAGAGGTCTACTGCCTGGTGCAGAGGCTACTGGACGCCTGCTCCACGTGAGGATGCACAGTCAGAAAGCTGCAATGGTCCTGGTATTTCCTATCCTCATCTAAGGCTGATGGCTCATTAATTAATCCCTCTTCCTGATATTCCCAAATGACACTACAGACAAAGGGCTGATATCTGAGATCCATAAAGAACTCCTCAAGCTCAACACTCAAAAAACAGATAATCACGTCAAAAAGTGGGCAGAAGACATGAATAGACACTTCTCCAAAGAAGACTTACAAGTGGCTAACAGACACATGAAAAAATGTTCATCATCATTAGCCATCGGGGAGATTCAAATCAAAACCACATTAAGATATCACCTCACATCAGTTAGAATGGTCAAAATTAACAAGGCAGTAAACAACAAGTGTTGGAGAGGATGCGGAGAGAGGGGATTCCTCTTACACTGTTGGTGGGAATGCAAGTTGGTGCAGCCACTTTGGGAAACAGTGGGAAGATTCCTCAAAAAGTTAAAAATAGAGCTACCCTATGACCCTGCATTTGCTCTACTGAGTATTTACCCCAAAGATACAGATGTAGTGAAAAGAAGGGCCATATGTAGCCCAATGTTCATAACAGCAATGTCCACAATAGCCAAACTGTGGAAAGAGCTAAGATGCCCTTCAACAGATGAGCGGATAAAGCAGATGCAGTCCATATATACAATGGAATATTACTCAGCCATCAGAAAGGATGATTACCCAACTTTTATTGCAATATGGACGGGACTAGAGGAGATTATACTGAGTAAAATAAGTTAAGCAGATACAGTCAATTATCATATGGTTTCACTTACTTGTGGAGCATAAGGAATGACATGGAGGATATTAGGAGAAGGAAAGGAAAATTGAATTGGGGGAAATTGGAGAGGGAGACAAACCAATGGAGACTATGGACTCTGAGAAACAAACTGAGGGTTTGGGATAGAAGGAGGGTGGAGGGTTAGGTGAGCCTGGTAGTGGGTATTAAGGAGGGAATGTATTGCATAGAGACTGGGTGTGGTGCATAAACAATGAAGCTTGGAACACTGAAAAAAAATAAAATTAAAAAAAATTAATCCCTCTTCCTTTATTCTTTCCCCTAAATTTTGCATGACTTGGACTCTGTGACAGGTGTGACAGCAACATCCAATTCAAACTCTAAGCCATGACTCCAGAGGTAAATAAACTTTGACAGGAGTAGCCACCTGTGTGAAATGATTCCAGCTTCCCAAATGACCTTACCTCCCATACAGATCTTCTTTTCCAGCATAGAATCACAGATTAGTTGGTAGATTTTGTGTTTGATCATCTATTGCTATAGCTTCCAGAGAGCTTTCAAGATCATGTGGTTTGGGTCTTTTCCTTTACAGGAAAGAAGTAGAAGTTCCAAGGGCTGACTAAGGTTACATGATCCGTGGTCTTCTTGTCTCCCATTCCGTCCCAGTGAGTTTAAGGGTCACTGTTCCCCCCAGAAGCATGATTATATTGGCTCAGGGATCTCGAAAGACTTTCGCAATGATGAGGAATCAAATCTCTGCAAGGAACTTTTCAGATCATTTGGAGCCACACTCTTCCAGTGGGTAGACATGCTCCCAGCTGGAATCTGCATGGTTCCCCAGGGCAGGTGCAGAGCTGCGGAATTAGCTCCTTCTGCCTGGGCTCCTGGGAGCTTCCTGGAGACCAGGGAAGGTTTTGTGTTTCTAAGGCCCTCACCTTGAAGCCATTCTAGTCTCCCATCTTCTGATTCAGGGAGTTCCAGGGATTGGTGAATATCTTTTGGGAGCTCCTCTTGATGTTCTTTTGCCTATACCATGGCCCAAATTTACCACTACACGGCAACCAAAATTTGAGGCTTCCCGGAGCTTGAACACCAGGTCAAATGGTCATCCTGGTTCCTTTCCCTCTACTTTTATGGGTCCTGGCCACCGTTCCCTGAAGCATTCCTTGTGCTTGGCACTTGGGGAGGAAAAATATTAAGTAATTTAATTTATATGCAATTTGACATGTGTATATTCAAAGAAAGATGGACAAGAGCAAAGACTGCAAGGTTCCCAAGAATTTTTAAAAATATAAATAAAACATGAGACTTTTATAAAACATGAGACTTCAAAGAAGCGTCTGTTTGTGGCCGGACACTTTGTTCACAGACCTTCCCCCAGGAACCTAGGAACAGCTTCACTTCTTCTCTGCAGTTCACTGGCACTAAAGGAGGAAAGGGAAAAACTTTGAACTGATTGAATCATTCTGTTTACAAATGAGGAAACAAAGCCTAGGCATTTAGGTGGCTCAGCAAGGCATCTCTGTGGGACGGTACAGGAAGGGTAGGCTTGGGGGTCCTAAAGACCTGCTCTTGAGTTTCGTCTTTTTCCCTCGTGTGACTTCAGGCAAAATTTTTCACTTCTTCCAGACAGTTTCCCCAACTGTAAAGTGACTTAAGACAAGATTATGTGGCTAAGATGATACTGCCTGCAAAATAGAAGTTACTCAGTGGATGCTAGTTACCTTCCCCATGTGGCAGAGACAGGAGTACAACTAAGCTCTATAACTTCCTTTCATTAAGCCAGGTCCCTGGATACACATTTCTATATTTTTATATCCCACTGTCTAGCCTCACATTCGGTTCTCATGGGTTATTAGAAGTGGTGGCATTTCTGTTTTTATTTACCTTGTGCACGAATTCCCTCCTTCCTTCTTCCTAAGAAATCTGCCACTGGTAAATTTCTACTCACTCGTCCTTTAAATTGCTGCTGGAATTCTACATCTTCCATGGAATGTATCCCCTCTACCTTCCTGGGCCCAATTCCCTACTTTCACCACCCACTCAGAGCATTTTGTAAGGTTATCTACTTTAATACTCAGCCGGTTGTGTGGTAATGGTCTGTCTATGGGTCTGTCTCCCTACTTGACTACGAGCAGGGACGGAACCTGTTTCCCTTCTGAATCTCCAGCCCCTAACACATAGGCAGCTGGGCATAGGTGCTCAATAAATAAATCACTGCGTGAATGGATGAGCTGATAGAAGGAATCACTCTGCCCTCACCCCCGTAGGAGAAATTAAAGTCTTAATCGCCTTCAGCATCCAAGAGGAAGTGGATCCTTTTTACGGGGAAAAGCCCAGAGTGGATATTCGAAGATTTGCCTGTGTGCCGTCTTAGTAGAGAACAGCTCTGTCACCACAATTCCTGTGACACACCTAGCTCCAAGTTCATTTCTATCCCCACCACAGGCTGACCTTCAAGACTGTGGTTTCCGGACTGTCTCCCTCCAAGTAACACGCCACCTGCCACCCGCCAGTTTGCCTCCCCTGTAATTAGCACCGCCAACTCTGTCTCAGAATGCCAGGCCAGGACCTGGAGTAATTGCAGCTCGAGATGCCTCCTGACACAAATGTTGACATTCTGTTGGCATAACTTGCAATAATGTATGCAGATTGCATCCTTCCAGGGCCATAATTATTACTTCTCGACAAGAAATAGTCAGGTTATTCCCTGGCTTGATTTCTAGGAGCCAATTTCACTTTGAGAGCCGGCTTGTTTGGAGAAGGGAGAAGGAGAGAAGGCGCGCTGGAATGCACCCAGGGAGCAGAGCTGCGTGGCTGGGTCTGGGTGGCATCCCGCAGCTGGAGGGGCCGGACCCTGGGAATCTGGAGTCCTAGGTGACTGTTACCAGTTTGCCCTTCTAACTTCTGGAGCTGGGTCCAAGGAACACGTAGTTTCCAAGATCCTCAGATTATTCTTAAACACAGTAAAGGATCTCCCAGCATCACTTCCCCTCCACGAATAAGGAACTCTGATCTGGATTGAAGGCACAAGGGACACAGGGTTGACCCACAGTACTAGGTTAGAGAGCTTTATAGGAGGCATGAAAAAGTGAGAAGCGACTGGCATCCATTGCTTACTCTGTATCTTGTAGCTGGAAAATATTATCACCTTTTGACAGTCCCTAGTTCCACTTAACTCACCAGCTTTTTGCATCCGTAGAATAAAGAAGTCTAGACATTTTTTTAAAAGACTTTATTTATTTATTTGACCCAGAGAGAGAGAGAGATCACAAGTATGGAGAGAGGCAGGCAGAGAGAGAGGGGGAAGCAGGCTCCTTGCTGAGCAGAGAGCCTGATGTGGGGCTCGATCCCAGGACTCTGAGACCATGACCTGAGCTGAAGGCAAAGGCTTAACCCTCTGAGCCACCCAGGCCCCCCAAGAAGTCTAGATTTTCATATTCTATAATTACAAGTGGGCCCGTGTTCCGTATTAAAAAAAAAAAGATTAAAACAGATTTCAACACTCTCATGAGGTCTATTAGCATGTCAGATTTTTTGGTCTATTTTATGACTTTTTCTGTCAATATATCCTAGGACTGAATTTTATTTGAACAATTTGGACAATTGGTTTATTCTGTTTGAGCTCAGTTTGGAATTCACTGGGATCTTCAGATCTTTTTCCAATCTTTGTGCTCAACTAAACCTTCATTATATCTTTTTATCTACTCATGTGAGAAAAGGCATGTGATCACGTCTGCTTTGGTCCCTGGCATATAATAGGTGCTCAAAAGTAAAGCCATTCGTTGAAATCGAGTGGGACGTTAGCAGGATCGGCTGCTCATTCCCCTACAGGATGGACTACTTTGCCTTCCTGCATTTGCATTCCATCTTGAGGCCTCAGAAAAACAGTCTGTATATAGGCAATGGTGGCCAGACTCTGATTTATTCTGGGAGAATGGGGTTGTTTGTCACGTACTTGTGTGTTCCCCTTGGGTCTTCGGGGAAGGAAGTGAGTCAGAGAAGTGAGGATGATGAACAGCACCTGGCTGGGCTCCCCATTCTGGAGAAAATTGTTCCCAGCTGAATGTTCAGGCCACCCTAGTCCAATAAAGACTTCATGCTTCTACCCGTAATGTGTGTGGATTCTCCCTAATGGGGACTGAGGGATGGATGTACATCAAGTGTTTTCTTCTCCTTCCCTTTCTTCTCATTTTACAGGAAACTCACCACATCATCAACTCTGCAGGATGTTTCCCTCGGGGACTTTCCTTCTCTTACCACCTTGGTCTTCACTCTGGCCTCCTGGGTTTCTGGCTGCCAATGCTGCAGATCTGTGGCCCAACTGTGTGAGGCAGCAGGGCCAGAACCCCTCACGAGAGATGCTCATTAATTCCCTTGATGGGCTGACTCCAGACGCAACCAGACCCATTAGGAGACCATGGCTTGTTTGGTGCTTCAGCCCCTCCATAACGAAGCGAGGATCCATGGAGTCCCCTGGCTGCCGGGATGAAGAACAGGGAGCGTGAATGCCCTCCCCGCCTCTCCAAGCCCTGGCTCTCGCCTAGAAATAGCATCGGAACCAAAGGTCCAGACACCTCCTATCTCAGAATCACACATATCACACTTCCAGAGAGAAAGACAGGGCTGTTTTCACCTCTGTCCTCCAGCTGTGTCGGTCTCACATTCAGACATATCTGGGGGCTCCCATACCACTCAGAGAATGAAATCTGAGCTCCCAAGCACGGGTTGTGGGAACCTTTATGTCTGGCTGCAAACTTTCCTGCCAGCCTTATCTGTCTCTAGCCTCCACTGTCATCCCTACATTATAGTCAAATCAGACCCCTTCCTATACCAACACACGCCCTTTGCTTTCTTAACCACGTGCCTTTGCAAATCTCATTTCCTCAACCTAGAATGCCCTGCTTTACCCTCACCTTATCAGTCTATCAAAATCCTACATGAAAGACCCAGGAAAATGTCATGTCCGCACTATAAAACATTCTTATTTCCTCGAACAGAAAGTAATTTCCTGTTATTATTTTTCTTCTTATTCTATTCAACCTGGACTTGGGATTGTATAATTGTGTTTCTTAAAAGTCTCTCATTACAGGATTGTGAACTCATTGCATGGGGTCACCGCTATCTTATTCATCTCTCTCCTCCATGGTGCCTCGTATGGAACCTTGAATATTTGGGGGACACTGGAAATGCTTAAATGGAAAGTCATCCTCTGCTAGTCTCAAGGTCTATTCTATACGATATGCTGTCCCAGGACTACTCCAAGCACTGATTCTAAGAGAATATACATTTTTCTCAGGGTTACCACCTCCAAGGTCTGTAATAGTATCAAGATCTGTCTAATTTACACTGAATAATTCAATACAGATCACCAAATTGTCTTGAGTTTTTTGGTAGACCCAAACTACACTATCCTGCAGGCAATTCACATTCTCTCTCTCTTTTTTTTTTTTGCCTTCTTTGTGTATTTTGTCCTTAGTATACTGCTGTCTGAATGCTAAGGTGGTACCTGAGGCCTTTTAACTTATCCTCTGGCCTCTACCCTGAGGAGCAGCTAAGCCAGTCCAGAAAGATGGCCCCATCACATACGCCTCCTAGAGATTAAGTTGTACCATCCATCCTCCCTTTTCCTTCCTGTCCCAGCCGGTAGCTGACAACATCAAATATGCCTTATTGGGAAAATGCATACCTGGATTCTCATTTTTAAAAATTTATTTCTTCATTTATTCATTCTTATATTCATTAAATATGAATTGAATACATAGCATGTGATTATTAAATATCTAGTCTTCTCATGCATTCCCCAGAAAAAAAGAAAAAAAAAAAACAACCAAGCAAACAAACAAAAACCCCAAAATCTATTTGGTGTCTTTCAATTGTACACAAAGGAAAATTAAAATTTCTTATCTTGCCATCTCTGTACTTAAAAATACACAGACTCCAGTACCATTCATACTGGCCTGCTCTCTGCTCCCATAATTTCTAGCCGATGAACCAATGCACCTGACAGTCCCCAATCCTGAAATCTGTCCCCACCTCACCTCTCCCATCTTATCATTCCTATGGCGGATTCCTCTACTTTTGTTTCAACTTATATGAAAAATTCTCTATTACAAAAATACTCTATGAAAAGCCCCACCCCCCTTTTTTTTTGAGTCTAAAGACTGTGTCAGTGGCTCCCTCTCAATGTTCCTACCCTCCCAGATGCTTTTCTTTATCGTAACAGTTCACCGTATGGTATTCTACTTTATGTTTATTTGCTTTTCTCTCCCATTAGATTGTAAGATTCCTGAGGCCCGAAATCCTATTTTGTTTTTCCTGGCATTCTTAGAATTGAGCACCATACCTGTAAATGGTAGGTGCTTCAAAGACTTCTTTGCCAGATGGATGGAGTGTTTCAATGCTCTCCCACTAAAACAAACATGGTAAGTCCTATCCCCTGCTTCAGGGGGTTCACATCTAGTGGAAAGAACATAAAGAGATTAATTATGATACATTGTGCTAATGGCTACACTGGCGCCTGAATGAATCGAAGAGCAGCAGGTATCTGGCAACTTCTCAGGGATGAGATGGAGAAGGGCAAGTGGGGTCCTTTTCTGCTCAAAGTGAGGAGTCAGCACCAGCAAAGTCAACGTCATGGTCTTGGATGGAAGTCTGCAGCAAAGCCCCAATTCCTATATAGTTTATGCATGGACCCATAGGTTTTTGTTTGTTTGTTTGTTTTTTAAGATTTTATTTATTTGAGAGTGAGAGAGAGCACAACCAGGGGAGCAGCAGAAGGACAGGGAGAAGCAGGTTCCCCACTGAGCAGGGACCCCAATGAGGGACTAGATCCCAGGTCCCTGAGATCATGACCTGAGCCGAAGGCAGACGCTTAACTGACTGAGCCACCCAGGTGCCCGCATCTGCCTCCACAGTTTTTATTCCTGTAATCCAGGTCTTATCATGAGGTCACTTACAGATTTGATATGATTTTCTACACCCTGATTTAATTTCCCCCGAATTCTAGTATAAGTGCTCTGACCTTGCCCACTGACGCACAGACCTTCCGCCTCCTGTTGCCTATCTGTACTCTGCGTACTCCCCTCTCTCAATGTCCGGACACACAGAATGAAGCCCTCAGCTTCAGCCTGGCTTTGCAAGTTGTGGCATTAATCAGGCACCGATTGCTGCCCGCCTGGCTAGAGTTACATAGTGGTGATTCGTTCTCCCAGAATGTACATGGCCAGAGGAGAAGGTTTGGGCAAAGAGACCAGTCTTTGATGTAATAACCACAGTGTCTGAATCATGGTTTGATCTAATGGCCCCGAGGCTACCCATGATCCTAAGGCCTGATGGAACAAGTAGTTTCTGGTCAGGAAATGGGGATCCCAAAGCCATCCCAGATATCATTGGCCTTGAAAAAACTCATTCTACCTAACAGCAATTGAAATAGTCAGCTTTTTAAGTGTTGCTGAAATAATACATCAGCATTTGGGGTGTTCACAGACATTAAACATCCCCAGATCATTTCCTGTTCTGGCACCATACAAGAAGTTCAAAAGCTAAAGATCCCCAGTGTCTGCCCTATATCCCAACGAAGGAGAGCTACGTGAGAGCTCCATGGGAGATCATGTGTTCGTGACAATGATGGGTTGTTCCTGGGACCTTGTGGAGCACATGTGCGTCTGGTGTGTATGTATTTACAGGGAATTCTTGCTGGGAAACAAAGGCAGAACTGAGTATTTAGGAAGTAGTTGTTCAGGTTCAGGGGAGGTAAATGTTTCTCTAAGAAGTTGAGGAAGAAAGCAGTGAGGGGTGTGTGTATAAAATACGAGATCTGTGATATTGGACAGTACGTTGTCAATCAAGACATTGCAAGAAATGAGACTGAAGAGCCAGTGTGTGGAAGGGCATTCACGTTAAGCTAATTCGTTTGGAATTTACACCAAAGGGAGTGAGGAGTCCCTGTAGGGTTGTAAGCACAGGGAGACCACAGCCAGGTTTTTTTGTAAAGGGGGACTGGAGGGGGAGCCTCCTACTGTGCCCAAGTCCCTGTCTCCCTTCTCTGCCTCCTCTAAAGCATAACTCCCTAGTATCACGATAATCTCTCCTATGGCTTGTCCCTAAATCCCGTGGTGGTTCCCCCTTCCTGAGCAGAGAGGGAGAACAGCTGGTCACCATCCCACTTGAAAACTATTCTTGAGATGTTTCCCAAAATGTGCTATATGTCTCATTCAAATTGGATTTATTCTGGTTTCCACAATCAGTGCCCTAGTTAACTGTTCCATGTTCCTTGAGAGTTGTGATACAGACCCAGGAGCTTGGGAAGCATTGGGTGGTGAATGCCTTGGACCACCTGCCCCAAGAAGCTGAATGCACTCATCCCTCTAACTAGTCATTAAAACCCTCCTCCTCACCACTGCCTCTTTACATTCTCACGCAACCACTTGAATTCATTTGCTTTATAAGGAACTTTCTCATTATGCGTATTAATAGAGCTTCTCAGGGAAGGCTGGGTAGAGATATTATACCCATTTAATAAATGAAAAAAGAGACATCCAAGATCACTCAGGGCAGAAGACAGAAGACTGAATTGGGAAGGTGGACACCTATGTTCTTATCCTGACTCAGTCATTAATTAGCTGGGAATTACTGTAAAAGGAGGTTACACATTTATTCTGAGACTGCATCATGAAAGAATTGCATTGTATTCATTAATTCAACACCGACTTATTGAGTACCCACTTTGTGCCAGGAACTGTTCTCAAAAGAAACGTGCCGAGCAGAACTATCCCTGTGGAGCATCCCTTTCCAGTGGGGAGTTAGATTATAAACAGAAAAACAAGGGAGTGTATCATATCAGACGAACAAGTACAATGGAAACCACAGAGCATGATGGGACTTTATGCTAGATGGTGTTATCTTCTATAGAATGAAAAGAGATTGCCTCTCTAAAGGGATAACTTTGAAACGGAGAACTGATTGAAGACAAAAAATAAGGGATGAATATAGCTGGTGGAAAGCATTCTGGGCTGAACAAACAGCAAGCTCAGAGGTCTTGAGGTGAGTATGTGCTTGGCATGTTCTAAGAACAGCAAGGTCAGTGAGGCAGAGGCCAGACCACGCAGAATCTTGCAAGCCAGGATGGGAACTTTGGAATTTGCTCTAGGGTGATGGAGTGCCATAGGAGGGATTTGAAAAGGATCAGAATCAGCTTAAAAAAAAAAAAAAAAAGCTATTCTGGCTGCTGTTGTTACTGGGGTGTTTGTTGGAACAGGGGCAAGAATGGCCACACTCAGAGCCCTTGGAGGTGGTTGGCCTCATCTCTGTGAGCAGTGAGGCTTGTGGTCCCTTCCAGCCCTACGTTTTCCTATCTTGCTGCAGGCTATGTCTGGTCAAGTTAGGATTGGAATCCAGCTGTTTTGAATTGTGTTCTACCGCATGCTCTGTTCCAAAGCACCAGATACAGTTCAAATGAGCCAGTTTCACACTCCAGCCTATCCGAAGCCATTAAAGGTTGCTCGTTACCAAGCTGTAACTCGGCATTTTAGAAGAATACCTATGCTCATATTCCAGAGCCCTTGTGTGATTTCTGAAAGTTCTCACCTCCACACCTTTGGTCATGCTGTGTCCTTTGCTCCAAATGCTTATTCTAACCCTGTCAATCCCTCAAAGCCCAGATAAAATAAATTCTGCCTCTTTGGGGAGACTTTTTCCGATTATCAGGGCCCACAGCCTTCTGTTTATTATCAAGCACCTGCTCTGTATCAGGCTGTTGGTGCTGCTGGATATGAAACAGGGAAGGAGTCAGGCATGACCCCTGCCCTCCTGGAATGTTCCTTTTTATAAGAATACCTACAGACAAATGCAAACAAATAGACCAAAGAACATCAGACCATGACATATCAGGAATGAGGAGTGTGCCATGAAACAGAGTACCTGTAAGGATATTTTAGATAGCGTAGTCAGAAAGGTCTGTTTCTGCCCAGGCGCCCTATCCGTTTAATGAAAATAATATTCATGAGGGTGTGTTGGTTAGGAAGCCACGCTCAAGTTCCCAACCAAATTCCTTACACAAAGCGTGCAGCTGACTAATGTCATTAGGATCTGAGTGAAGGAGAAAGGGAGAGCATGTGGCAGTAGTAGAAGGAAAAAACGAGGGAAGAGAGGAAGCAAACAAGAGCATATCTTGTGACAAAGGTTATCTTCGAGAGGACAAATTGTCAAGCAAGTGTCCTATTTCTGTCTCCGTGAAAGGTGTCTCTGCAGGAGACTGACAACAGTTTGTAGAGTGAGAGACTGTGTGTGGAGCTGTGGAATAGGTTTCCAACATGTCTGCACCATGGGGTCCTCCTACACACCAACACACCACAGGGGACGCAGATCACCTGTTGGTGGGCTGCCCGAGGGTCCTGCCAGACAGGATGGGGAGAGGTCGAGGTGGTCTCCTTTGCCACCTTAAGTTATCTGGGGTTCTACATCCCATAGGCAAAGTGGTGGAGGTGGAAATTCTAATTTCCTCCAACAATGACTCCAGTTTCCAATTAATATGCTAGGAAGAGAGAACAGACACGAGCCTCTGGGGAAACTGTCACTACTCAGTGGCATTTGTTAAAATTAGCTGATGGGCAGCCTTCTTTTTCCCAGTAGAGACCATGAAAAGCTCACATCCACATTCATTCCCCTGACTGCACCCCCTTCATATTCCCTGGGTGAATAAATGTGACTTTTCTCCTAAGTAATTGATGTTCTTTCTGTCTTGTTCCCCGAAGCAGTACAGGTTTAGCAAAGGAAACAGTGTCTCATCTTCCTTGTTACTGGTTCTAATGACATATCCCTTGGTTGACAACTTATAAAACAGGAAGGTGATGAGGATAGGGCCCTAGTAGACCTTCCAGTTGCCCAGCCCTGACCTATGGTACTGATAACTCCTACTTAAACAGGGGATGTAAAGAAAATTGAGGATGGATGGGGAGAGAAGACAACCTGTGACCATATTCACTCACTAACCTGCCCACCCTTCTGTCACTCTATCTATCAATTGATTGATAGATAAATCAATCTACCTTTACAAACTTACTTATTTATTCACTCATTCACTTGATCTATCAAGGTTCTTTGGTTATAAGCAATCTTGTTCTGAATATTTTAAGAAAACAAAAGAGGAAGTATTCGAATAATACCAAAACAACTTGGTCTCTAAAAGCTAAAAGGAGGGGTGCCTGGATGGCTCAGTCAGTTAAGATCCTGCCTTCAGCTCAGGTCATAATCCCAGGGTCCTGGGATTGAGTACCATGTTGTGCTCCCTGCTCAGCGGGGAGTCTAATTCTCCTTTTCTCTGTCCCCACCCCCCTCATGTGTGCCTTTGTTCTCTCTCAAATAATGAAATCTTAAAAAAAAAAAAGCTTAAAAAATTGTAATGGGTTTAATTGTGTCCTCCCACTCCCCATGCTTCCCACTGCCAAAAGTCACACATTGAATTCTTAACACCCCACGACCTCGGAATGTAAATGTATCTGGAAATAAGATCATTAGCTTACTATTAGTTAAGCTAAGATGAGGTCATACTGGAGTCTAGTGGGTCCCTAATCCAGTATGACTGGCGTCCTTATCCAAAGGGGGCATTTGGACGCAGAGCAGACATGCACAGAGAGAAAACAATATGAAAAGGCACAGGGAGAAGATGGCCATTTACAAGCCATGGAGAGAGGCCTGGAACAGGTTCTCCCTCAGACTTCACACAGACCCAGCCCTGCTGACACCTTTTTAGACTTCCAGCTTCTTGAGCTGTGACACCATACATTTTTGTTATTTAAGCCACCCAGCTTGTGCTTCTTTGCTATACTTTGTGCTGGCAAACCAATATGATGGTAGATGTAAGAATCAGCAAGACCAAACCAAACAAAATAACTTGGGAAGAAAATAGAGGTTCTAAAGACTTCAGCTATTGGATCTGATCAATATCAATATAAATATTGGATCAATTTGGAGCTCATCAAGAGAAGACTCAGACTCAGTAGTCTCTCATCACTCTGTCTTCATTCTTGTTCCCACAGTGGAACTCCATTTGGCCCAGCTTCACGAGGTGTCTCTGTCCTCATGTCAGTTAGCCCCAGCTTGCAGGGGGTGGAGTGACACACCCATGGCTTCTGAGGACTCTCAGAGGCTCTGGCAGAAATGTTGGAGGGTGTCCGCATTCACATTGAGTATCTGTTCTGGCCCCAGCTCTTGGCTAAGTTCTTGGAAACTGTCTTCAAAACAATTTTACTTTGAAAGAGATAAAGCATGTGTCCATCCAGCTGCACAGAAAGAGAAACATGAGCTCTAAGGGAAACAGGATGAGGCATAGGAGTTCAGATATGACTTGCATAGAAGGTCAGGATGAAGTTTCATGAAGAGGTGGTCCTATCCTCCTTGAGATGTGGGTAAAATGTAGACATGAAAATTCTAAGAGAAGGATTTTTGTATATAAAGAAGCACAAGCTGAGACATGGAAGCAACAGACGATTACCCATTGTGTAGGGCAGGGAAGGCTGGCCGGCAGAGACCGAGTGGGACAGAGCAGAGGTAAGTTCATTCAAACACTGTGGTCAGGTCACAAAGGGTTAGGTCTGTCTTGGAGGCTTGAACATGACTGAGCTGGTAGAGGGGAGTCAGCGTATGCTTTGACAAGGATAGTGCCATGATTATAAGTGTGCTTCAGGTCTAAGATAAGGACAGCACCAGTGGGTAGGCTGGATCCAAGCTGGGAAAACTGAGGGCAGGTAGACAGGCAAGAGAAGAGAAAATGGGATGACTGGAAGGAGTTGTGTGCATTTGACCCACACTTTCTTGCCTCTGTGACATTGGTCTTGCTGAAACCACCATCTGGAATGTTCTATCTCCATCTTTTCCTCCTGTGAGGCTCCACAAGTCAACCTACACAAACCATCCCTGAGTTTCTCATTTGGCAGGAATTTCCTCCTCCTCTGACCTCATCTGTTGCTTTAACCGCACTGTTCTTCATAGGCCCAGAAAACTTTTGTTCAAGGATTTATTAATGAAACGATTAACAAATGCCTACGGTATGCCAGATACTCTATTAGGCAGCACAGTTCAAGAGCTAAGCAGCAGCCTTTGTCAATATATAGGAGCTCTTTTTGCAAAATTCCCAACTTTCCCACTAGACTGGAAGATCTTTAAAGAGAGAGACCATTCCCATCTCTACCCTCAATGCCTCGCAAAGCCCTATGCAGGGTCAGCTCCCTATAGGTTGGCCTAATCGATGACGGATGGCAATGCCTTCTTGTTCCAATCAAGTGTTTCATTTCATGTTAAACACATAAATCCACAAATATATATCTATGACCTTGAAAGCAGCCACTTGTCACTTGTTTGGGTTGAGGTTATAAAATAAGAAAGGGTGGGTTGATTGATTCTTTATCTTAATTACAAATCTTTTTATGCTTTTCTATGCCTATAATATTATATTATATACCTGAGATGTCTGTGTACAAGTACCTCTCAGTGGTGATTGAACATTCAACATCGAGCTCAGAGGAGCGACAAATGGCCTCATTATTCCTTATGGCATCTTGGAGAGGCAGCTGAGAAACAGCCCTCATTTTCCGTGCTTCCTAAGCAAAGCCACAGGGGCCCCGGTAGGTCTGGGGGAGGGGCTGAGGGCATAGAGCTACTTCCACATTAGAACCCAGAACCGTTTCGTGGTAGATACAGAAAGGTCTCGAAAGACTACCAAGCTTAGCCCTCTCTGGACAGATGAAGAACTAAGGCCTAGGATGAGAACACAGCTTCTCGTGCCGGGGAAAGACGTGGAACTAAATAATTGATATTTAAGTATTAATGACTTCAAATTCATAGAACTTTAAACATTTAATCCTCTTTCATTCTGCCATCCATCTCATGAAAGGATTCCTCTCCACAGTATTTTTAAGGAGATCATCAGGGTCCTACTTACATACCTCTGAGAAAATGAACTTACTACCTTTTGAGTCAACCAATTCCATTGATGGGCAACTCTCACTTTTAAAGAGTTTTAAAGCCAAACCTTGCCTCTTAGTAGCTTTTATCCATTAGACCTCTCTTCTGGGGACACATAGAATAAATTTGTTTCCAATCCACATGGAAGCTTTTAAGGTATTTGAAGACAACTGTCAAGCTATCTAGCCAGCCTACGCTTTTCCAGGCTAAACATTCTCAATTCTTTCAAGAGATCTTCCTATGAAATAGGTTCTTCCCTCTCATTATCCAATTTACTTGTCAAGAGTTCACTCTGGCCTTTCAATGCTCCTTTCAAAATGTGGTCTATACCACTGCATCTGTAACTCCAGTTGAAGTGTGCCTCTGGTTTCACCTCCTTTGTTCCAGTTCTTATACATACGTTACTATGGCCCGATGCTCTCTTCGTTTGTCTGTGGACTCACGTTGAACAAGTCACTTGCAAAAACTTCTCATTCTTTTTCGGGAGCACTACTGCAAAGCCACATTTTCCATTTAATTAGAAAGAACTTCTCCCAGGGATATTTACTTTCTGAGGGACATCTGCATAGTTTGGATAACATTATACCCTGAAGAACGGCTTCCTAATGGTTGATATTTAGACTCTGTGACCCTGAGGAGAGACAGGAGTTGTCCTTTACTACGCTGTTCTTTCTTTTCCTACTCCTCCTGCCCCTGTACCCCCTTGTGGTGTTCCTGCCCTGTGCCCCAGTGATGGGAGAGCCCAATAGAGGCATCGCGATCTTCCAATCAAGTCTTCTTCCCCAATGTGGAAACTCTGGTTCCAAAAATATACAATTAGCTATAAACCCATGGTCTCCCAAGTGGCCTCAAGTCCTGCATTGCCAGAGGTCATGGATTTTTATGGATATTTCATTAACACTAGAGGATAACCCTTCCTCGCTAACGATTGCCTAACATTTAATAAACACAACCCAAGAGTTTCACAACCTGTTAACTTGAAAGTGGCAGTAATTAACCAAAAATGATAAATAATTAAGCCCTAATTACATGGTATCAGTCATTTCATTTTCCAGCCCATGCAGTAAGTGGGTTTGAACTGCTGAGCAGGGCTCCTTCACCATCCTTCCACCGTCATTGGAGTGGGACTCTGGGAGCACTGGGGTCACACATGCCTTTATGGGGGAGATGAGACAAAAAATGGCTCATTAGATCAGTAATTGGACTCTTTCCTTCAGCAAGGCACATTCACATGGAATGGTTTGTGTGCTTTGGGTTTGGAAGAAGAACAAATGGCTGCACAAGTGATCCCTGGCTTCTCTGACACTGAGGAAGGGAAAGGCTGGATGGAGAACAGACTCTGTAAGGCACAGAGGAAAAGCATGGCCTGAAAACGGAAGAGGCAGGGTATTGGAGCTGTACTCCCATCTTCTGGGTGGCCATAGGCAAGATACCTTCCTTCTCTGGGTCTCTTTTCAGGACATGTGTGAGTGGGGAGGGAAGCATGTTAAACAAAATGTTGGGGCACTCACTACCTGAAAGTTCCAGAAGATAAACATCCCCTCAAGTGGCTGATTATAGGTGTCCAAAGAATCTGCCTTCATCTCTCAATTGGGTTTACTCTTTGTCTACCTCATTCATAGGTCAAATGTCCCCTTGTAGTTATAGGTGATTTCTATCACTTTCTGAGGCCATGTTGCTCCTAGTTCACGTCCCTGGGGACAGGTGTGGGGAGGTAGGTCAGCTTTATCAAAGAGAAAACCCATTTAACTGAAGATAACAATGATGGTGCCAATGATGGAGAAGATAACGCTGAACAGGAGCCTTTCAGGAGCGCTTTGTACATTTCAAGCAATTAGATGAAATGTATCACAGACCTTACCCCAATACAACCTCACGGTAAGACTATGAGATCCGACTATTATTGTTCCCATTTTACAGATGGAGAAATGGGTAGAGTGATTCATTCACACAGCTACAAAATGGTGGGTCTGGGGTTGGCACACCACTGGGCTCCTTCACAGATATGCACTGCAATTTGCAGAGTGTTTTTATATTCAGGACCTCACCAGGCCCTTAACAAGAATCCTGCAGAATGGGTAAAAGTATATTGATCCCCATCTCACTGGTGGATCTATAACCCCTGAGCAAGAGGTATACCCAGGCACAAGGCACAGCTGCTTCTGCAAAATAAGGGGGTAGGTCATACCAGCAATTATTTTAGTTACTTATTCATTTTTTTAAGAGAGAGAGAGTATGAGCAAGTGGGGGCGCTGGGAGGCACAGAGGGTAAGAAGAGAGGGAACTCCAGCAGACTCCCTGCTGAGTGCAGAATCTGATGCAGGGCTCCATCCCATGACCCTGAGATAATGACTGGAACTGAAATTAAGAGTCAGACACTGAAACGACTGAGCCACCCAGGGACCCCACATCTGAAATTTTTAAACTGTGACCCTCAGATCCTGAAGATCTCTAAAGAGAGTTGCTCCAAGGAAAAGGGACTGGGTCCATATGACGTTGGAAGCTCTCACCCCCCAAATAAAGTCAGGATAGCTCAGCTTTTGTCAAATTTACATACTGGATTTTTATTTGTGACTTCCATTGGAAATTGTGAAAAGAAGAAAAAAGTGTGGACACTCCAATAGATTAAAGTCCTGTTAAGCTCCTGCTAGGAGTCTTGACATTTCTTGGGCTTGTCCATCAGGGCAGACTCCCTGGGTCTTTGTCCCACCCTCAAGTGCAGCAGGGAAGGCATATCTAGTACCTGGGGTTTAATCATGGCCAGCAAGCAGGAGAGTGGATTCTGAACTTTTCCATGATGTACCAGTGCAGATTGAGGGGAACTGGGGCCAAGTGGATTCTTAGCTTGGGTCTGGAGATCTTCCTTCAGGTGTTAGCCTAAGTTGTGCTATACTTTGTCTGAGGTGCTTGGGTAGTTACAGTCACCAGGACTGAGGCCAGACCCCATTACAACTCTGCTCTAGGTCACTAAGAACATCATACTGTCTCTTTGGATTTCAGTTGTACCACATGTAATGATTATTTATAGTAATTTTATTGAATGCTTTGCATCCCCTCCTAGACCATGTCCCACGAGAGAGAAGGGCCCTGGATGTACCAGCTCTCAGCCCAGCACCCACAATTAGGTGATCGGTAGCTTTTGTTAGGTGTTCATGGAAAGGGAATGGGTTGTGCTGCCATATATGGTGTCCTTCTCAGATCTAGTCTTTTGAGAGAGTGTTTGGACTCAACTGAGTATGGATAATGATGAGGAGTTTCTTCTCTGGATGAGCATTTGGTGACTGTCATGTCAGGGAGCTGAGGGGCAAACTTGGAACTCTGCTCCATCCTCATCAGGCAAAGGAAGAGGCAGGAACCCAGTTGCCATCCACAACTGTGATGCTGTTGTTCCTCTGTAGGAATAAGAGAGGATCAGAGTTCTGGTCCAGAGAGGAGCAAGTTGTGGTTGCCCCCAGTAGATCCCTACCCCTCTCATTATGTCTCTGTTTCAGGCCTCCAGAGAAAAAGTCCAGGCATCCATCTGTCTGACACCTCCCTGGGGTCCTATGGCCTGCAAGCTGAAAGGCTCGGTTGCGTGCTATGCATCAGGGGGTGAAAAGATCGTGCTGCTTGAAGTAAACAGCATCTGTTGCCAGTTCATGTGAGGACTGGGGCTTGTTCCCAGAAAGGAAGTTAGGAAACACTTGGCTTATCAAGAACCTGGGAAAGCCCACCACAAAGACCTCCCTGGCTCATCATCCCATGCCCTTGAGAGAGGGAGGCTTAGATAGTTTAGGATGCTATGGCTAGAGAAGTGGTGCAGAGAACTCTCAGATGGCCCCAGGACCCCGGCTCTGCCTCTATTAAGAAGGCATTGGGTGACCTTGGATGGCCCACTAGACCGCTCTGATACAATATTTGTCAAGTGAGAAGACAAAAGCTGGTTGTTCCCCTACCTTCCGGGAAACTAATTAATAACTCAGCCTGGCAGAAAAAAAGAAAACTTCCCCACCCACACCCCTGTTCTCTCACTCTGCTACTGTCAGCCTTAGCTTCTCCCCAGGGGAGTGGGGCTGACAGATGGTGGAAAGAAACAGGGAGCAAGGGGGGCTTAAGTCTATTTTTGGCTCCTGTTTGAAAGTTCTTCAAGGAACTTTGGGAAGAGGCATCCTCTGTTCTGCTTTCTATCTGCTCTACACTTCATGCAACTGTAAGGACATATCTTTTCAAGGGCTAAGAATATATGTGGCCATACATCTACCCATGTTTCCTGTCAACAAGTGTATATTGGCTTTAATTATCATTTAACTGTTAGTGCAAAATAAAGTTCTTTACGGTGGCATTCAAGACCTTTTTCATTGTTACCTTCTAGGTTCCCCTTTTATGCTTCTGGGTCTCTCTCCTCACGGGTCTTTCCCCTGAATGGGAAGAGCCAGGCAAGTAAGCAAGCCATCACAAGGTCAGCAACCAGCCTTGAGGGTGTGGCCTAAAAGCTGCTCCCTCCAGGAAGTCTTCTGGGATTTAGCCCTGATTTATCCTATTGCTCCCATCGCTCTTTTCCTTGTCCTGGTACTGATTACCCTGCATGGCAATTTCTGAGTTACCACATCTGCTGGCCAATGGTGAGCTCTATGATCGCAGGGCCACATCTATCTTTATTCATTCCATGGTCCCTGCACTCACATAATCTTGACCATATGATGGGTTTGAAATAAATAGAATCTGTTCCTAGAGCTTTCCCCAAAGCTGTACCATCTGCCTCTTCTCTTTCTGAATAAGCTTCACTTTTGCAAATCCATACACCTGTAAAAACAATTATATCCTCTCGAGGGAATGTTCATCTCATCCCACCCAGATTTTTATGTTGCTTGTACTAGCTCCCTCAATAGTTACCATATTCCAGGTAAATAGTCTAAAGCTATCTTTTAAGTAAATATTGAAAGGAATAATAAAAATACAACTTTCCATTATTTCCACAGTGGTTTACATTGTGCAAAGTAGCTCATCTATTTTCTTATTGAGGCACCCAACCTGGTTTCAACAAAGACCCTGCTTTCCCTCAGAGACATGGGAATTTTATGGACCTATTTCTATGCCTGTTCCAACTCAGTTGTCTTGCTGAAGAACTCTGGAGTTCTTCTTTCAGCACACTCCCCACCCTTGTATACCTTGATGTTGCTCCATTAAATATTTATGCCAAGATTCATTATTTGTCCATTAAATATTTATAAGCTTGGGAGCCCGTATCAGACAATATGTATTTCCTTCTCCAAGTATAGTCTGATAATTAAGTCCACAATCCATGAGTTTCTTCTGGGGAGCCTATATGTTTTCTTCTCTGTCCTGTCCCCAGAAGACTGGCCTGTCCTTCACAAAGCCATTTTACTACCTGCTGGAGCTGTTCCTTGCTTCCAGGTCATTCCAGCCACCTGCACATTCTTCAACAAGGGCAGATTATCTGCCTCTACAAAGTTTGGGAGAAGGCAGATAGCCTGAGGTGCAATTTCTCATGTTTTTCTGGAAAAGGAGTGAGCTTCCTGTTTAGTGAGCTTTATGGTCTAAGCACACATGGCTTTCTGTGATATTTAAGGACAGAATCCAAAAGGCAAGAGGGGGCTTTTTAGGAGGGGTAGTGGTGTGGACAATGAGGAGTGGGGCATTTTCCCTTCACAGGGAAAGCAGGATTTCTTTGGAGGAAGTTTGTTAGGTCTCTACAAGGACTGATGGATCTGAAGTCATCATTCCACCTTGAGGGCTGTGGGACTCAATCTTTTTATCACCTAATTCCCCAAATGTTGCTTTCTTTATGAAACCTCCCCAGATTACATGGGGAGAAGAGCTCTAGACACAGTCTTCTGTTGAGTGTAGAAGAATAGCACTGAAGGGTATACACTGGGAAAGTGAAGAGGACAGTATAGACGTTTGGAGCTTGGGTACTGGGTTTGAAGCCTAGTTTTCTCCTGCAGTCACTAGGTGACCAGTAATGACCATGTTATTGACATTCCCTGACCTGAGAATTGGGGCTTACTATGTGCTTCTCACTCCAGTAATCTCTTCACAGATGTGATCACAAGGAATCTTCCCAATGAGATGACTTTTATCCCTGTTTTGTAGAAAACAGGTGCTTAGACTTTATATGACTCACCCACATGTGAGTGGCTTGTCAGAGGCAGAGCTGGGACTTGGATCTGAGCACTCTGATTCCAGAGGGCCCATTTCATGCAGGCTCTGAGCCTTTTTGCCAATCGGTAGATCAAGATAATCATACTGACCTCATGGTTGAGAGGATGAAATGAGGTAGTGTATTTATCATAATCCCTCATGGCGGAAGTAGAGTTTCCAAAAGAAATAGTAGCCTTTGCTATTCTCATTAATAATCAGAAACATGATAATAACATATTAATTGAATAGGATGTCCCTTTAAATGGATTCCTGGCCTTTGGATTTGTTCACGAAGGGTCTAGGCAAAAAGACCAGTCATTGATGAGAGTTTTGTAGAAGATATTTAAGTATCAATCAGAGGAACTTTAAGGTCCCTCAGGCCCATAGTTCTATGATTCCAAGAATGAAGCACTGAGTAAGTAAAATAGCGTAAGTAATGTTACCTTGGCTCCCCTCCAGCGGAGGCATCTTTCAGGGAGGATGTTTGGTTCTAGAGTTCTATTCTCTCCCCTTCTCCCACACAGGCTGCTCTGAGCACTCCAGTTGCCCTTTCCTTACCCAGGACTCACATCTTCCCTGATCCAACCCACAGGGAAGTTGTTCTCGACCCTGGGGTTTATCTCTCTGCTTCCATTCCTCAGACAGAAGAGCTCTCCTGGATAGAGGTAGGTCTTCTGGATCCTGAAGCCCACCTGGTTTTGGAGTAATTGGTATAAAGATATTAATGAAGTAATTCCCTTCCAAATACTATGCTGGGTTTTTAACAGGCGTCTTTAAACATGAAGGACACTTTGGGGGGGGTGTTATTCTACTTTAATTATATGCGAACATTTGCTTTATTTGGTGTATGTGATGGGTCAGTATATGCAACAAAATTTATTGAACACCTAAAATGTGCAAGGTACTGTGTTAAGTGTTAGGGATACAATAGTGAAAAATAAAAATTGATCATGTCCTTCATGAAGCTTATAGTCTAAAGGGAAAGAAAATACCCAATCATGGAATCTCAGGTGATACTAATCATGGCATTCACTTGAATAGGACTCTAGAGAAACTTCAAATGTATTACCTCTCATTCTTCCTTAGCAAATTTGTAAGTGGTGACTTTTAATATTTTTATCTTATAAGAGAGGAAACTCAGCCTCCTCCAGCTACTTAGAGTTGAATCTCAAGAGTCAGTTAATACATACCTGTGTTTTATTTTTTTAACATATTAATTTAATTTTATTTTTTCAGTGTTCCAAGATTCATTGTTTATGCATCACCCAGTGCTCCATGCAATACATGCCCTCCTTAATACCCGCCACCAGGCTCATCCATCCCCCCACCTCCATCCCCTCCAAAATCTTCAGTTTGTTTCTCAGAGTCCACAATCTCTCATGCTTCATCTCCCCCTTTGATTTACCACAATTCACTTTTCCTTTCCTTCTCCTAATGTCCTCCATGTTATTCCTCGTGCTCCACAAGTGAAACCATGTGATAATTGACTTTCTCTGCTTGACTTATTTCACTCAGCATAATCTCCTCCAGTCCTGTCCTTGTTGATACTCATCCTTTCTGAGGGAAGCATAATATTCCATTGTATACATGGAACATTCCATTGTATATATGGAAGAGCCAAGAAACCCTTCAACAGATGAATGAATTAACATTCACATTGTATATATGGAACATTGTGTATATGGAACATTGTGAATGTTCCATATATACAATGTGAATGTTAATTCATTCATCTGTTGAAGGGTTTCTTGGCTCTTCCCACAGTTTGGCGATTGTGGCCATTGCTGCTATGAACATTGAGGGTACTGATGGCCCTTCTTTTCACTACGTTTGTATCTTTGGGATAAATACCCAGTAGTGCAATTTCAGGGTTATAGGGTAGCTCTATTTTTAATTTTTTTGAGGAATCTCCATACTGTTTTCCAAAGTGGCTGCACCAATTTGCATTCCCAACAACAGTGTAAGAGGGATCCTCTTTATCCACATCCTCTCCAACACTTGTTGTTTCCTGTTCTTTTAATTTTGATCATTCTCTCACACTATATACAAAGGTAAACTCAAAATTAACAAAAGACCTCAAAGTGAGGCAGGAATCTATCAGAATCCTAGGGGAGAACATAGACAGCAACCTCTTCAACATTGGCCACAGCAATTTCTTTCAAGACACATCTTCAAAGGCAAAGGAAAAAAAAGCAAAATGAACTTTTGGGACTTCATCCAGATAAAAAGCTTCTGCATAACAAAGGAAACAGTCAACAAAACAAAGAGGCAACCCATGGTATGGAAGAAGACATTCCCAAATGATACTACTGACAAAGGGCTGAAATCCAAGATCTATAAAGAACTTCTCAAACTCAACACCCAAAAAACAGATAATCATGCTCAAAAATGGGCAGAAGACATGAACAGACACTTCTCCAAAGAAGACACACAAGTGGCTAACAGACACATGAAAAAATGTTCATCATCATTAGCCTTCAGAGAAATTCAAATCAAAACCACATTGAGATACCATCATACCTGTGTTTTAAACACTATCAACTCTCAACAACACCATCATGCAAACGGATAGTGAGCATATAATGTTTAATTCTTTAGTGAGGAAAACAGGTCTTTTTGGTTCCCTAGTTAATGAGTTTATTTTCATTTTGACACATGCTAATCTGCCAGGTATGTGGTGGGGTTAAATGAGACAATGACACTATTAATAAGATGTCAATCTCCTCATAGGCTCCTGGCTCTACTAGTAAGTTCTCAAAAATATCAGTTCCATTCAATCTAACTGACTATTCTACCCCTCCATGCTGAAATGAGTGCCCTAGATGTTTTCACTTACTAGTCGCCTTTCAGTTGGAACAAGATTAGTGACTGAGAACTTTGACATCCATGGAGAAGAGTGGTCCATGGGCCAGCAGCCTCAGCAGTGTCTGGGATATTACTTAAAATGCAAATTTTGAGGTCCCATCCCAGACCTACTAAATAGGGAACTCTTCTGTGTCTTAACAAACCCTCCAGATGATTCTGATGCAAGTTCAAGGTAAAGAACAACTGACCTACAGTCAAAAGGAGCCCATTCCTTCCTAAAACAGAAGTTCTTATCCTCTCCTTTTGCCGATCTCAACTATTTCAATCCTTTAACAAATCAACAGGCATCAGAATTATTGTGCCTTACAAAAGATGATAGAAGATTTCTGAGTCATGAAGGGTGCATCTCCATGATCACATTTAAGAGAGTTCTTCATGGGATTCAAAACCAGCAGTCAACCCATTGCTCTTCTCTGTCCTGCAGGTTGTCAGGAAGACATTCATCAGTCAGACCCATGTTTTCTTCAGATCCTCTGGTTCCACAGAACTTTAAGCGATGGTTTCAGTATCATGTGCTTTGCTTTGGGGTGGGGGTAGGGAGGGAGAGGTGAGAGAGCACATGGAAGTTTCTTTCTATTCAGTCGAATTTGTGTAAGTTCTCAAGCTTCTGCACATTCTTCAGCCATGTTTAAGCAAAAGTATTCATCTCATCACAGGAGATACCTAAGCATTGCCTTAGTTACCATTGTTCCCCAAGCTTCTAGCATGATGCCAAACATGGCAAGTGCTCAATAAATAGTTGTGAATAAATGGATTCCACTATACTCTTTAACATTATGTTCAAGAAAAGACCAAGAGCGCATAAATAAGAGCACATAAATAAGATGGTAAAGTTGTTCCTGAGAAGGAAAGGGATTCATCAGTAGTTGCTAACCCCTTAAGACAAGTTAACCACTTTTAATAAATTCAGTAAATGTCTATCACCCAAATAAAATACCAACTCCAGAACAGAAATGTCAGCAGAATATCATTTGCCTAATGTTGATTTATATAACTTATGGTATTTTCATTCCAATAAGGTGAAATTTTATCAAAGCTGAGAATTTAGCAAAGAATTATAGATTCTATTATCATAAAAACATGTTTCCTTAGGTTCTCTAAGAGCACAATAGTTTAGCAGGTGTAATCTATCATACTTTAAGGAGAGGAAAAAAATGGTAGGGATAAATAGGAACTTTTCTAGCTGGAGAAGTAAAAGAAAGCATCCACCACTCCGACACACAAATATACCAAACATACATACAAAACTTTTTTTTTTTTTTTTTAGAAGAGAGAGTTGCCAGGACTGATCTTATTGAACAATCTAGTTATCATATACATTCACATGAAATCTCCAGCCATGACACTACCAAGCCTTCTTAGCTAATGCAGTGGGAGGGGTTGGCACTTGAAGTCAAATGGGCTCCAGGGTAAGGAAATGTAAGGAAATGAAATTAGAGGAAACAATACAAGGACTGTTCTTGAGATAATGGGCTCGCCTCTTATCGAGGACTAGGTTGATCATCATTGTCTCAAGTACATTCTTGGGAGCACCTCATCTTTCTTGGGATGATCTATAGCAAAAGTTGTCTGGTTTATTGGATTTGGGAGACCTTTCCTCTGTTGGATAGCCAAATACACATGTGCTTAATAAAAGCTGATGAGGGGGCACTTGGGTGGCTCAGTGGGTTAAGCCTCTGCCTTTAGGTTCGGGTCATGATCTCAGGGTCCTGGGTTTGAGCCCCGAAAAAGGCTCTCTGCTCAGCAGGAAGCTGCTTCCCTTCCTCCCTCTCTGCCTGCCTCTCTTCCTACTTATGATCTCTGTCAAATAAATAAATAAAATCTTTTTAAAAATAAAAGCTGATGAGAAGCCCTGCAATAAAGAGACTTATTCACTCAGTGATTTTGAAATGTAATTGATCAATAATAGCTTTGGCTTCTGCATAAACTTATCAACATTCCACCAAATATACTTTGGGAAACAAACTGTATCCTTGAGATACTAATCTAAGTTTATATCCTCAGTAAAGGACTACTTGTACCTAGAAAAGAGGGAGAATTGCAGATTCACCTGTTTGTATTCTTCATGTGCAGATACCTGAGAAAGTCAGAGCAGGGCCTGTGTCCTCCCCATGTTTGAAACTTCGGCATGGGTCTCACAGTACTTAATACACAGTAAGTTCTCGACACAGCTTGATATGAGTTTGGTAAGTGTAGGTCATGAAACAGAGATCGTAGTATTTTCCTTTGCTCAAGAGACATGTATGTTCCTGGAGCTCTGGCTACTGCTTCTTAAAGTCATGGTAAGATGGATTTATTTTAGAGAATGTTGATTAAAACAGCCAAAGGGAAGGAAGGCATTAATTATATCTTCTGGAGGGAGAATAACACTTTGTTTCAGAAAGATGAAGATTGATAAGGAATAATGATTAATAAACTTGGAGAACACAGAGCACCTACTCTGTTGACACATTGGACGGTATATCTGGATGAACAAGGAACTTCCTCAGCTCTCTGTCATGTGTACATCCAGTGCCCTAAGATTGTCAAGATGAACAGAGACCCATGCTCCAAATCTTATGATATAGTGCCTGTATAAATTTGCCTGAAACCAAATCTTTGACTTAATAAAAGAAATCATAACTGCCATAAAATTTAATATACACATTGACTTTATTTCTCTAATGAGTAGAGTGGGAAGAAAGGAGGTTCACTACAGAAAGTTCATAGCTGATAATGAGAAGGTTGGGTTTTTTTTTGTTGTTGTTGTTTTTGTTTGTTTTGTTTTGTTTTGTTGTTTTTTTGCAGTCATAGCTGAGAGAACTAACTTATTATCTTCTTTGTGTGGACCCACTGAAAAAAAGAATCCTATGATTAAAAAAAAAAAACAACTAAAAACCTTATGCTCCACCCATTGTTTTTCTAACAATAGAAGCAATGGCCATGCTATACCCTCATTAAAACTTCCTTTGCCCACCAGCGGAAGATATACAAAACTGTTGACTTAATTCCCAAAATCCTTTCCTAGTACCATCCTGCTCTTTTGCAGCTTCTTTAAATTATAATTTTGCATCCAAGACCAATTAAGTTCATTCATTTTTGTTATGTAGAATTTTTTTTTTCTTGGTTTGTGGTACATGCATTGCCCAGAAAGCCCATGTAATGACCCTCTCAGGCTTCAAGACTTGTCTCAAGTGTCCCCTCCTCTGTGAAGCCATAATATTTTGTAAGATTCACACCCTCCAACTAGAGGGTATCTTCTCTTCTCTATTTTAAGTAGCTCTTTGAATATCCCTCTATTTTTTTAACATCTTAATTTAATTTCATTTTTTTCAGTGTTTTGAGATTTATTATTTATGGGACTGGAAGAGATTATGCTGAGTGAAATAAGTCAAGTAGAGAAAGTCAATTACCATATGGTTTCACTTAGTTGTGGAGCATAAGGAATAACATGGAGGACATTAGGAGAAGGAAAAGAAAAGTGAATATCCCTCCTTTCTGGGGTCATCTCAAACATTGACCAATCCAAATGGTCAGTAACTGTTGGTCTGGAATAGGGTCCTGGAGGCCCCCTGCTGGTTTACAAAGTCTGAGGCACATGGAGGGCCCGAGGTTGGCAAGGGCAGTAAGGAAGAGGTTAGTGATCACTGAGAGGTTCAGGGAATCAGGTATTTATAGAAGTGTTCAGAGCATTTCAATATTTTATCCACATGTGTGGTCATCCCAATGCCCAACAGCTCAATATAAGTCTCTATGATTTCTCAGCACATAAATTTGGAATTATTTACATGTCTGCCTTACCCATTAGATTGAGAAGTCTTCTAGGACAAGACCTTGAGTCTTGTTTATCTTTATGTCTCCAGAGCCTAGCATGGCGCCTGGCATGGAGCAGGCATATTGATTTCTAGGAAGAACTTAAGGGCTCTCCCTAAAGAATCAAGATGAAAGCATTGTTAAGGAAGAGGAGCCCTGAACTTGATTGGTTATATGTAAATTCACCCATTGAGCTGTTTCAATTTTTTATTTGCTTTGAGTGGGCCTTTTTTTTCCCTGTGATGTTTTAGAAATGAGTAATTATGGTTGTCCCTCACTGTTTCATTTCTCCGTTCCTAGAATACTGCAGGCCATACCTCTAGTCTTGGCATACCACCTCTTAGTGGTAAGACGCAAGGATTGACTTTGACCATTGCAGGTAATGAAATAGACAGGGCAGGTCCCATAGTCTGCTCTGATCTAAAACTATTTAGGACTAACAAGATTAGGAAAAAGAAACAGTGGATCCCAGCTTACTAGAGTTTCAACATTGGGGTTTTAGGCAAAAGCCAGAGCTAACAATAGCATCATTTTGCTTCTTATTTTGCCAGGCACTTTGTGATGAGGAATTTAGGTTAGTATTTAAAGATTCCCAAGCTCCCTGGACATAATACAGTTTAACACTACCTTTTTTAATTTTTTTTAAAGATTTTTATTTATTTATTTGACAGAGATCACAAGTAGGCAGAGAGGCAGGCAGAGAGAGAGGAAGGGAAGCAGGCTCCCTGCTGAGCAGAGAGCCCAATGTGGGGCTCTATCCCAGGACCCCAAGATCATGACCTGAGCCGAAGGCAGAGGCTTTAACCCACTG
The DNA here is from genome assembly GCF_010015895.1 of Lontra canadensis. Taxonomy (NCBI): domain Eukaryota; kingdom Metazoa; phylum Chordata; class Mammalia; order Carnivora; family Mustelidae; genus Lontra; species Lontra canadensis. Next base: position 6,758,527 of record NW_022631024.1, on the reverse strand, counting down.
AGCCACCCAGGCGCCCCGAGTTTAACACTACCTTAATAGCACCCAAATCTCACCACAATTTCTCACATGGAATAATATCTATTGAAAGAATAAAGAAAGGAAGGAAAGAAGGATGGACGAGAAGGAAAAGAGGCAGGCAAGCAGACAGAAGAAGAAAGCTGTCAGTTATCAGTGAGCTAATTCACCGTGAAATGGGTGCATGCGTGTGTGTGCACGCACGTGCGTACGTAGTTGTGTGTGTTCATAGAGTGCTCTAACAGCTACTAAGCTAGATCTGGTTTTGGAAAACAATGAAATCTTCAAGGAAAAAAAAGAATTCACCCCCCCCAACCCCACCAGGAACAGAGCATTGGTATTCCTCTCAGAATCTAGAAGCTTTAGTTCTGGTACAGGGTAGTGTTTCTTTCACAAACAATATTTTCAACATCATAGCCCTTGGGTAGTGAGGAGTAATCCAGATGTCTTATTTTCAGGTTGGCTACGCATCCCCTTCCATGCAGAGCTAAATGTGGGGCTACTGAAGTGACGTTTCCAAGCAAACTCAGCCCTGTGGAGTCCCGATAACCTGGTTGATTTGCAGAGTTGGCTCCGGGGCATAGGGATGACACACTTCCCTAGAGCTTCACAGGGGCAGAAGTCATTTGCTGAGCTATTAGTAATGGAACAAAGAGGGAAAGAATGCAGGTATCAGAGAGTGCACGCATAGGAAAGTTGGAGCTGGATTAGTACTTAAAGGGTTTACAATTTAGTTAGAAAAGTAGCCAGGCACAGCCATAATTCAAGGTAGAAGATGTAAAGAGTCCTAGTACAAATCCAAATAATAGAGTAGAGAGAAGGAAAGGAGGCATCTCAGATTTTTGGAGGGTGGGACGAAGGAGATTAAGAAAGGACTTCAAAGAGGTAGGAGCATTTTGACTTTGAAGATACAAAGATTTAGCATGAACTTGGAAGACTGAAAGGATCCCGGTAAGTGACAACTGGTGAAAGACCATTCTAGGTGGAGGGAACAGCATGAGTTAATGCATGAAACTTGGAAAGTGGAAAATGTGTTTCAAAATTCATAATGATGACTTTGATTTGTGCAGAGAATACATGCTAAAGAGAGCAGGAGCTATTTTGAATGGCTTTTCTTTCCTTTCCTTTCCTTTTTTTTTTTTTTTTTTTCTTTTTTCCTTTTTAGAAGAGTGACAAGATAAAAACTGTGTGTTAGAAGGTCTGGAAGCCTACTCAACATACGGGTCTGGAAACCAAGGCAAGTCTATGGTAATTACTTGTAATGATGAGGAGATTAGAGATTTCTCAAGCTATACATCTATGTATCTCTGTATCTGTCTGTCTATGGAAGGAATTTATTACAATATAGGAAGGTGGAATACTGAGAAAAATGGCAGGTCACTGTAAAGTAGCAAAAAGAGAAGTGATTTTAGAAGAGTGTTGTTTAAATATCAGTTCACTTTAACCTCTTAAGTTTTCACACCCTCGTTAATAAAATAAAGATTAAAAAAAGAAATGTTTCTTGGGGTTATTTTGAGAATGTTAGCATGTGACACCTGGACTATAATAGACAATTAATTAGTTTTGCTAAACATCAGCTGTTTGAAGCTTATACATTGAAGATATCAGTATTAGTGAAAATTACAAAGAATTTATTCACAATCCAATTCATTCCATCCATTCTTTGCAAATGAATTGGAGACAAAGAGAGTGTGAAGTTCAGTTCTTTGAGACGCAGGATACTCTGTGAGAAGTCCACCAAAAGGTTCTTGGAAGCAAATAACATCATGGTGGGAAGGGGCTTGGAGGAGACACCCAAGAGCCCATGTTTTCACAATTGACATATCTGGGGCCCTTTTGGTAATCATTGAAAATGTTTTTGGATAGCTCCATTTGATTCTCCTTTCAGGTCCAGAAACGAGACCTTTTAGTTCTTAACCAACAAAGACCCAAATATGTCTGCCCTTAATTAGACTAATGAGGCTTTTGGCTTCTGCCTTATGACAGTAAATGAATTTGCCCTTTTGGTGACAGGTCCTTCAGGGAATGAACTGAAGACTTGTGTAACAATGTCTCCAATGTACTAGGTCATTAAAAATAGTTGTCCAACTATGAAATTAGTTATTGATTAATATTGCAACAGGAAGATCATTACATTATGAAAGAAAAGGAAGTAACATTATGCTCTTGGCCATGACTTACAGAGAGTTTTAAACATGGAAAGTGTGAAATTATTGCTATTTGGCAAGAAAAAAATGATTGTTCAAATACTCCCATGGATTTGAGAGGTCTCAATGGTCATCTCCAAGAATGTTCACCTGGAATCTCAGAAGGGTATGTGTATGTATGCATGCACACCAGAAATACCTAGTCCCATTCTGCCCTACTTAGAACTAGGTCCTGGCATTTATTTTAGTACCAAAGTATTTTAGAATCTGAATTTTCCCATCATTCTCTGCATCACCACAAAATAGTATATCTTTCTGTGGTACATTGTGAAATGTTCTCTGGAGCGATGTTCTAATTTTCAGTAATAGGATTTGCTGTGACAGAAAGGGCTCTGCATGAATTTCCATGGGAGCAGTGAAGAGGGAGTAAGGAATGGCCTGTGAAATCAGGAAGGCTTTTCCCAAGGTGGCAACATTTCAGCTGGGCTTGAACAGGTTAAAAAAAAAAAGTTGCCCAGGAAAAGGGACCAAAGACCACTGAAGTAAAGAGAATAGCATTAATCCATCCAACAGATAGTTGCAATAATGTGGAAGTATTCCAACAGAAGTCCAAGAGCCACCAGGGCACCCAACCAGGGGACTTAAGCCTCAGTGATGAGGGAAGTTCTTCCTATGTAGAAATAAGTCAGATAAGGGGTGTTGAGAGAGGGGCCTTTTAGGAGAGACATCAACACAGGGAGGTCCAAGGCTGAGAGAGAATCTATCTTGTCTGGGAAAGTGAGATTCTGTCAGCAAGCTTAGAGCATGCCATATGGGGAAGTAAAGGATACAGGATGAGCTGGGAGCAGAAGTGGAATGACAGAACATTAAAGGTTTTGAAAGTCATGTCAAAGAATTTAGATTTTGTCTTAATGGCAATGAAATGTCATTGAAGAATTTTAAACAAGAGACAGGAAAAATACGTCAGCAACTATAAGGATAATAGATTAGAACAAACAGAGTAGGGGTGGGTTGACCATTGAAGAGATCTTCTGAGTCATCCTATGAGGAGAGTGATGACGTTCTACTGTAAATGGTAGCAGTGGGGTAGACACATGTGATATACGGAGGTGGAAGCCACGGAGTTTGTATGCCTATGAAACAGAAGAGCCTGCTGTGTATGGAGAATGTCAAATGGCTCATTATGGACTGAACACAGGGTGCATGAAGGTGTGTGAGGAGAGACGATCTTGAAAAGGCAAGTTGGAATCACACTGTAAAGGCCTTGAATGTTCTGGGGAGCCTGGCCTTATCATTAGGATTTACGAGCTGTGAGCTCTAACTCCCCATGTCTTGGTAACCTAAACTGTTCTAAACATCTATTATAGGATTCCAATTTCATTAGCATTTTAACACATTACCACATTTTCACCCTTGAGCGGCCAAGCATGGTTATGTCTTCATATTGGAGAGTAAGTCATAATCAGACAATCCAATACTTTCCACTCCATAAGGTTATTTTCTCGACATTTCCCATTGTGTAATCGCCAGCTATCTGCTCAGTTCGTGTTGAGGTTTCACTCACCTGCACTGGCAATTTCCATACTGTATCACTGCCCTACAGAGTGCTCAGTGTGGGATTACAGGACGCTGGAGCTGGAGGTGATTCTCCTGAACCATCTTGTTCAATCTCTTCATTGTATGGTTGGGGTTCAGGGTACTGAAATGATTGGTCCAGGTACATGACGACGATTTCAAGTCCAAGACTCACCCAGGTCTTTCTTCGAGCCACAATTCCTGGGAAAGATAGTACATGCCAGGTCCTTCTTGGGACAACTCTCCACTCCTTGTCTAATTATCTGGGGTCATGGAATAACTCCGGTTGAATTTTCTTTGGGGAGTTTTCCACCATTTTATTTTGCTATCTACCTTTCTGCTCAAAGTACTCATACGCCATTATCTTGAGATGGAAGAGTTTTAAATGAGTGCTTGAACCCTTCTGGGGAGAATGGGCTGAGCTGTTGAAGAATTACAATTGTCATTAACGTTGTGTAGACTGCTAGATGTGCCAGCCGCCGAATTAGGTGCTTTATGCTGTTATTAACACATAATTTTTACAATAACTCTCTGCAATAGGTACTATTAATTACCCACCGTTATAAAGATGGAAACGGAGGCTTTATCAACTGACCCTATGTTCAATTGTGACCAACTGGTCAATGCCAGGATTTGAACCTAGACTGTTGGATAATAAAGCCTTAATCATGCTTAACCACTATAGTGTTCTTTTTAAAAAAAATTTTTTTTTTATTTTTTAAATTTCTTTTCAGTGTTCCAGAATTCATTGTTTATGCACCACACCCAGTGCTCCATGCAATACGTGCCCTCCATAATACCCACCACCAGGCTCACCCAACCTCCCACCCCGCCTTCCCCTCCAAAACCCTCAGATTGTTTTTCAGAGTCCACAGTCTCTCATGGTTCATTTCCCCTTCCGATTTCCCCCAACTCCCTTCTTCTCTCCATCTACCCATGTCCTCTGTGTTATTCCTTATGCTCCACAAATAAGCAAAACCATATGATAATTGACTCTCTCTGCTTGACTTATTTCACTCAGCGTAATCTCTTCCAGTCCCGTCCATGTTGATACAAAAGTTGGGTATTCATCCTTTCTGATGGAAGCATAATACTCCCTAGTATATATGGACCATGTCTTCCTTATCCACTCATCCATTGAAGGGCATCTTGGTTTACCACCTTACACCGGTTAGAATGACTAAAATTAACAACGTGTATTGGAGAGGATGTGGAGAACGGGGAACCCTCTTACACTGTTGGTGGGAATGCAAGTTGGTGCAGCCACTTTGGAAAACAGTGTGGAGATTCCTTAAGAAATTAAAAATAGAGCTTCCCTATGACCCTGCAATTGCACTACTGGGTGTTTACCCCAAAGATACAGATGTAGTGAAAAGAAGGGCCATCTGTACCCCAATGTTCATAGCAGCAATGGCTACAGTTGCCAAACTGTGGAAAGAACTATGGTGTTTTTTAAGATTATACCAAAAGCATTCAAACTGAACAAAGTGTGAAAAACTGAAATGCTGATTTCATCTCATCACACACTTGTATTCGCATCTGCCAATTTGTTGATATTTGAAACTTATCAGGGTAATAATTTTTACTCCCACAATATTTCTATCTTTGGAATTGTTTACGTCAGTGAGCCTTCAATAATAATTGGAAGATCCCTTGAAGTTGGGGCTGGAGCAGCTGTGCCTGCCTGGGCCATCTCTAAGTCCTGGAGGAAAAGGCAGTTTGCAACAAAATAGGAAAATGCAGCTAGCCTGGGCTGGGACCTCACGGAGAGCAGCCTCCTTGATTCCTGGTGGCTTTCAGTTTGTGGGGACACTCTTTTATAAGGCCCTTTCGAATTTCATCATAGTAGCTTCTGTGGGATATCTCAGCATATTGTCTCTTTGTTCTAGAAAGGTTTGCCAACTCATCTGAGACATGCCCTTTCCTGAACACTGGAGTCACATGGGACCAAACTGGCACCAGGAGCCCTCCTCAATGGCTTTAGGGAAGGGACCAATTCTTAGAAAAGGTATTTGGGGCTGGGGGATCCAGTGTGTTTGTCCTACCTCACATGAGCCTGGAAATTGAAAAGAGTTGACATTTAGCATATGCCAACTGCTGCTGGAAACACAGATACGGATAATTTATCTACAAACAACATTAAAAAGATAGGCCTCCCTCTTCAGGCAATATTCCGAATATGGGGGAGATTGATAACAATATTCATCAATTATCCTTTATATTTGATGTTTTCTCAGACATTTTTCCTATCTCACACAATAATCTTGCGAAATACATAGGTGGTATTTTTATTTTACACACAAAGAAACTGAAGTTCAGGGAGGAAAAGTAACTACTTGAAGGACAGGCAAATATTAAAAATAAGAAACGCTATCCTAATAAGCTTCAAACACCAGGATGTTGGTAGACAATACCGATGTTAATGCAAATGTGTAATGACCTTGGTATTTCAGTGTTTGGTGCCTTGTTCCGGGAATGAGTAGCACAAGAAATTTTGTCCATGCTTTATCTGTAAAGATAATTATTCTTTCATATTGTAATCTCAGCTTCTGATCTGTTTTTACCTAGGGAAATGCAGTTAATAGATTGAAAGTAGATGCTTTATGCAGTCACATTATTCATGGTCTGGCTACAACTGCCAAAATTCCAAGCCTACCTGGTAATCCATTACCTCCACATCTCATGCCCATTAAGTAAGAACAATAGCTGACATATACAAGATATTTATTATGTGCCAGGCACTCTTTCTGAGTTCTGTGACTTCAGCTGAGCTAACCCCTCACCCCAAAACTACCCTCCAAATTCCTCCCCTGGGCCTTTATCATACAATCTCCTTTATATCCACCATTTTTTTTTCTAAAACATTCCTTTCACCCTCTTGCCTTACCTGAAGTATGTCTGTTCCCCAAGGGCGCTGTATCCTTCATGACTTTATCGAGAAGGCAATTTTTCTCTCACGTGTTACATACTTCCAGATGGGTAGTTGGGAAGTAACTGGGTTCCTTCCATCCATTCACGTTCCCTGTCTTTTGCAAAAGTTTATATTCTTGGAAAGTCATTAACTGATTCTTGCTTCCTCATTGTGACTATCTACTGACACTCTTGTCTGTCCCCAATCTAGCTCCTGTGTCACCGTCACTCTGTATGCCAATGTCCATCCTCATTCTTGAAACTGTCAAAATCCAGATGACTGGAACATCCAGCACCCAGATCTCTATTTCTTGACCTTATTTACCTCACTTGAACTTTTGTTCCACTCTGCCCCAGACACTTGGTCCCATGGTCATAACTTAGATCCACATCATTTGAAACCATGTCCTCCTCAGCACCTCTAAAGCAGACATTCAGTCATGAGTCTTGCTGTCTTTCAGTCCATGGACCCTGCCACTTTAACACCCACCCATCACAAACTCGCACCTTCGCTTCATTTCTTACTGAACTTGGATTCTGTGGCCATGATGTAAGCATCATATCATAAAAGGTCTCATGCCTTGGCTCCTCACTCCCTCACCATATGTGATATCTAGACAAAATGGATTGTAAATACCCGTCAGTGCCTGTGTACAAATCTAAGGAAAGCCATGGTATCAAACCTCACATGTACTCTAATGCCTGGGCTATAATCCTTCTTTGATTCTCTAGTCAGTTTGCTCCTGTGGACACGGAGACAGGTGCGTTCTTTAGGATAAACCCACCCTTCAGGCCAGTCAAGCTTCACCAGCACTTAAAGTGGAAAACATTCTCTAAATCTGTCAACCCATCTATGCACAACCTTGTCTTCTCTGTCCCCCTACTGCATACAAGAAGGGCTTCTCCTTCCCTCACATTAGAAGCTAGCCACCCCCCATTCCTCCTAAGGTCTCTTATTTTCTCTCTTCTCACCATCTTTCACCCCTTTATCAACCAGGATCCTGGGTCACCTGCCTCTTCTCTAGGGGTCCATTCACTCCCTATGCAAATGTGCTCCCCCATCCCCTCTGTCTGTTCAATTTCTCCTGGATTCTACATCTCTCACTTATACCTCCCTTCTTATCTTACTGTCACATCCAAAGTCACAAATAAAAACAGTCTACCCAGGCCACGTTCACTTTCTCAACTCCCAAGCCAGTCCACAGTGGTGTGTCCCCAGTAGTCCACTGAAAGTGCTCTTGTCAAGGTCAACAATAATCATCTCAATTTTGTTGAATGCCATGACTACTTTTCTGCCAATGTTTCATTCAGTCTCTTAGCAGCCTTAATCAAAGTTTCACTCCTTTTTTCCCAAACTATTCTTAATAATCCTCTCCTCTCTCTTTCTGCTTTTTCTTGGTCTTCTTTTTATATTTTTCTTCCTCTACCTGACATCTAAATGTTGGAATGCCCCAGGGCCTGTGCTCCTTCTTTCTCCATAAACTTTGCTTAGAGAAGTCTATCCATTTTCATTGCTTTAAATGTCATCTATATGCTGATAACTTCTAAATGTGAATTTCCAACACAAATTGTTCCTTGAACTCTAGATTTGTATATCTGCCTAGCTGACATAACTTTTTAACATATCCATGACCTTAAAGAATCTTCTTTGTGCTCTGTCCATCCATCTCATTAAATGGCAGTACTGTCATCCAGTTGTTCAAACCCCAAACGTCAAAATTATACTTGAGTCTTTGCTCTCTTTTTAACATCCAATTTTTCTGTCATTTCTGTTCATGAAAAGTACTTCATATCCATAGACTTCTGCCTCTCTTGTTGCCACATTATCCCAAGGCTCCATGCTGTCTTTCCTGGACTACTACAATGGCCATTCCTACTCTCACTGTCACCAAATCTCTTCCTCATAACTAGAGGAATGTCTTAGTTACATAACTATTGCAAAGTCAGTCTTCTGCTTTAAATGCTCCAGTGGCTTCCCTTCATACTTAAAACAAAGCTCAGCACCTTCCAAGCCTACAAACTTGACATTCCAGCCCCTACTGACCCAACACTGTCTTTTGCCCTTCCTTCCTTGTTCCAAGACCACAAAGAAAGGGTTGGACATCAGAATAATTACAAGGGATTCATCTGACAAAGGTGAACTCTTCTGTTATTTCCCTTCATAAATTCTGTCCATTTTCATCATAACACTTACAAGTTAAAGACTGAATGTTTGTTTACGTGCTTGTCGTCATAGTCTCTCACTAAATTGTAAGCTCCATGACTTCAGGATTTATGTTTGTTTTCATCACTAATACATACCAGCAAAACACTAGCTGATACCTTATAAATAACCATTGAATACGTGAATGTTGCTGGACAGTAATTATCAGATTCATATGTAGATAAATGACATATTTGATGTGCGAAGAGTTAGTGTTTAGATTGTACTTTGGATAACCCCAAAATACATTTCGAGTCAATTTCAAGTTTTATGTGATCAATACTATTGTGCACTATCTAATATATCAAAAGCACAAACACTGTTACTGGTGGCTTAACATTTTGTTACCTTATGCTTGTTAACACATTCATCAGTAGCTTATAGAACATACTTACCAAATTCTAGGAATCGGGCTAGATACAAAGTTGAAAAAAGAGGACTAACACATTCCTTGCCGCAGGTATACTTGTTGGAGAGAAAGCAAAGACGCACTAAAAGACAAACAAGTAAAATGCAGAAAGAGCTCTGTGATTTGGACTTTTAATCAGGTCCCCTTTGATGAAATAGGAATTAGAACAAGCGGTCCCAGGTACTTTTAAATGCAAATATTGTCATCATGTACTAAAAGCAGCACTTTAAAACCAGAAAACAGAAATACAAGTCATACTGTCTTGTCTCAAGGAATTCATATCCTGGAGAAATTAACTCTAGCATTCTTATTATATTAATCTGCACTCCAAATAGAGGATGTATTTCTGTTTTTATCCATAACATTGCTGCCAGATTAATAAGAATTTTCAAGATGTTAATGGATTGATTTCAGCATAATTGTAACTATATTAATTCAGTGCAATTACTTCTCAGTAAAATTTAAATGAAGCTAAATTGAAGAAATTAGAAATATTTGAAATCTCTACTTGGAAGCCTGGAGGCATTGTAACCTTGTCTACTCTCATCTCAGAGAATTTGTAGCCGAGCTCTGGGAAGGTGGCAGGGACTTTTCCTGTAAGTTGAAGAGTTTCAAACCCTATCAGCACTTTGGAATTCGGATTTAGCAAAATGATCAGGAAGGAATTACTAATACTAATACTAATACTAATACTAATACTAATACTAATACTACTAATAATACCCCTGAACTTCCTATTGGGACAAATGTGCCCAATCAATCATTCAACCCATTTTTTAGTGCCATATTACAGATGCCCACAAGACAATACCCAGATGCAGGGAAGCTAATATGGGATTGTAGTGGAAGCTATAGGGAAATTAGGATAAAGCTTTCAAAGTGCGACATCTTTAAGGAACTCTTACCTAGAAGGATAACATGATGTGATTAGAAATGCCCTGGGCCCCAGCTTAGAGGATCAGCTCTGCCATTCCTTAATGGTTCACCTTCTGACAGGCCCCTTTGTGTCTCGCTTCATTTTTGTAATGATTCTTATTCTTCTAACTTTGCAGTGCAATTGTGAAGGCCAGATGAATGTGGAAGCCCTTCTGTCAACAATTAAAAACTTTACAAATTTAACTAAAGGGGATAATTGGAAAAGTCCTTCAGAATCATAATTAAATCAGCAAGAGGAATCTGGTAGCAGGACTTCTTAAGGACAATGTCCAATTTAGAAAGATTGGCTGGAAAATATCCCAGCAGTCTCTGGTCTTATAAATATACTTGTTCCCTTTCTTTTGGCTACTTAATAAAGAACATTGACTCAATCAACTCTCTTGTTGCACATCCACCATGCAAGGCTCTGTGATAGGCTCTATGAGGGCTAGAAAGATACAGGATATTGACATTTTATGTTCTATGTGAGCTCGCATTTAGTTGGAAAAGAAGGGGTGGTAGAGTAAGATTTATGTGTTTGCATCTTGGTAGATGCTCTCATACTATATATCTCACGTAAGTGTTACAGTAAATCAGGGAGATTTTTCTTTCCTTTTTATATATGCAAATGAGGTCCACAGATGCTAAATGAATACCCAAGACTAGGGTTCTTAAAATTTAGATTTTAAAAAATCAGTGACTTTTTTAAAGTCTTGTATTTTCTACTGTACTCAGTGTACTTCTCAGTTAAAAAAAAGAAGCATTATAAACAAAAATATATATTTTTTAGTTTTTTTTTTTTTTAGTTTTAGTTTTTCAGTGTTCCAAGATTCATTGTTTATGCACCACACCCAGTGCTCCATGCAATACGTGCCCTCCTTAATACCCACAACCAGGTTAACCCATTTCCCCGCCCCTCTCCCTTCCAAAAATATTTTAAAAATAGATATTAGCCATCAAATTAGTGGTGTAATCTGAATCTCTTACACCCCCTCTGGGCTCTCACATGGATACTTTCCAGATCTCTGCCCAAACACCACATTTCCAGACAGCCTTTTCTGCCCACCCTATCTAATGACAGATCCACTCCCACCTGCTTATTGACATGTCGTATTACATCACTGTGTTATTCATACCTTAATGCTCATCCCTGTCTTCAATTGTCATTTTTATTTATTAAGGAGGTAATTTAGCACCATGGGAGCACTGAATATGGATCAGTGCTGTCCAGAGAAATAAAAGCCAAGTCACATGCATTTCTAAATTTCCCAGGGCCCATATTTAAGTGACTAAATAAATAAAGGTAAAATTAATTTTAATAATCTGTTTTATGTAACTGATTATATACAAAATCTTTTCAACACATAGTCAATACAAGCACATAAGCAAGAAGACGTTTTACACAATTTGCTAGTGTCCTGGAAAGATTGTGGGATTTTGCACTTACAGCCCATCTGTGTTTGGACTAGCTACGTGCCACGTGCTCTACAGCCACATGCCACGTGCTCCTTGGCCACATGTGGTCATTTCACATTGGGCAACACAGTGTCAATCCCCTCTCTGGGTTCCATGCCAGCTCTGTCTCTCCTTAGCTATTTAACCTAGAAATCAAACTCCACTAGAAAGGGTCCTACCTGCTCTATACATGTTTTTAACCCCAACACCTAGAAAAGAGATTGACGTGCAGTAAAAAGGATCAGTTACAGCAAATGCTTGTGCTTCACACATGGGAACAGGTCAACTCGGAGACTAATTCTGAAGTGTGAGGTGGATTTCGATATCCGTAGAGGAATGTGAAGACAGAACCAGATCTAGGACCCTCAAGGGTCATGGGTGAAATTAATGACAAATGGCCTGATGCTTATTCAGAGAACAGTATACAGAATCCTCTTTGGCGTGAGGAGATGTGGAAGTAGAACACTGAGTGGAATGTTTATGAATGACACTGAAAATTCTGCCGAGGGATCAGGTGGACCTGAGTTTGATTTGCTTCTGTCTGGGTGATCTTGGTGGTCAACCTGTTCCGTCTATCTGTGCCTGTGTTTCTTCATAGGTGAATTGGAGAATGTTAATTCTTAATCCTTGCTTAAGGATTAAATAAAATACTGTATGCAAATCATTAAGCATCTAGTTTACATTCAGAAATGTTAGTCAGTGCTGCTGATTGTTGATTACCATTGTTGTTATTAATATTTCTATGTGGATGGGGAGGTAATTTGAAACCTTGAACACCAAGCTATGAAATCTCAGCTCTGGCCTCAGTAGTCATGTTGCTATCAGTGGTTATCAGCTCCTATTGCCGTACTGCCCCAACTAAACCTTTCAATAATTCTTCATCGCCTCTCAGCGGAAGCCCGAACCCCTTACCAGTGCCCCCAAAGACTCTACACATCTTGGGCCTCACCACCGTCATTTTCCCCTAACTCTTTTCACATTACAGTCTAGCCATACTGAATCATTTAGAATCTGGGGTGCCTGGGCGGCTCAGTCAGTTAGGCGTCTACCTTCAGCTCAGGTCATGGTCTCAGGGTTCTGGGATGGAGCCTGTGTCAGGCTCTGTGTCAGGCTGAGCTCTGGCTCAGCCGGAGAGTCTGCTCCTCTCTCTTCCTCTGCACCCCACCCCCCTCAAATAAATAAATAAAATCTTAAAAAAAAAAGAAAAAAAGAAAAAGAATCTTCTGAAAAGCTCATTCTATTTCATGCAACTCTATCTTTGAACATACCATTCCTCTGCTCTTGTCATTCACTTGTCTGCCTGAAAAACTCCTGAATGCTCTCCAAAATCCATCCCAAATTTCCTATCCTGGGTAAAGTGGCGGGGGGGCACTTCTTCTATAGAAGGTTTTTTAAATGCAATTTCTTATTTACACGTCAGTCTCCTTCACGAGACTGCCAAAATTTGAAGGAAGGAGCAGAGTTTTACTTGTATGTGCATCCCCACTGTGCAGGACAAAATAGATGTTCAGTACATACTTGTTAAATGAATGAATGTTTACGCTATAGGCAATGGGAAACTCTTGAAGACTGTGGCACTACCAAGGTTTTTGTTAATGTCTGGACTGCTACATTTCAATCCCTCTTTGCATAACTCTTAAACTGATTATCTGGGAACCCCCTCCTTCTTGAAACAACTGCTGTCAGCGTCTCACATATGAGAAAGAGATTAAAACCCAACCCCAATTTCCTGGTACTTCATCTTCCTCAGCAATGCTTTAAGTGCTCCTGGCTTATAAGGTGGGATTTCCTAATTGTGTTTAAATCTCCTATCTACTGCTGGCCATAGATGTGCTAACAAATGAAAGTTTGGGGGGTGTGGGGGGGAGGAAGTTTTGTCTCTTATAGCAGGGAGATAGTTTGAGGCTATGTTTTAATTAAAATGAATATCTGCGCTATCTTAATGTTATTGCCAGTTAAGTGTAGCAGGGTGATTTAAGAGTTCTATAACACAATTATACTCTGGTAATGAAGCTCTGCAGAATTATCCTCAGAATTTAGAATGCAGAAGGGAGCAGTAGCTCTCATTTGTAACCATGTTACGGCCTTTATTGTTACAGTATTTTCTGTTTTCTTCAAAGATTAACTCAATCGTATTTAAGTCTCTGGCTACATTACAGAGAGAAAGAGAAAGGGAGCAATGGTAACTGTTTTGTGGCTCTGAAGCCCATCTTAATGTTCTACTGCAAGGACAGAATAGCGTGGAAATTTTACCACGGTGTCACCTTCTTATTGTTCTCTCTCCAGCCCTCCCCCCTTAGGCTGGTCTGTGCAGTTCCTGGCAGATTCTCACCTGGGCTTCAGGATGATGGGGACAGAGTTGGGAAAGTGAGCCAGGGATGACTGACTTCTAGGAAAAGGGAAAGCAGGCACAGGAGTCTGTGTTGTCCTTTGTTTTGAATCCCCTTAAGACATTTGAGGTAGGACAAGGGCTGCCCTGGCTCCCATGGAGTATTAATAGTGGTTAAAAGTGTTAAATTCTAGGGTCAAATCCAGAATCCATCATGCATTATCTGTAGGAGCCAAGAAAAGTCATTCAACCTCTCTGGGTCTCAGTTGATTAATCTGTAACATGGGGTGGTAGCCAAAACTGCCTTGTCAATTTTTTTGTGAGTGTTAACATCTAAGAGAGGTTACACCTGTAACTTAGAACAGTGACTGGCATATGGTATATGCTCAAAAAGTAATAGCTAACTTAATTACTATAAAAATACTCAGCCTCAAGCAATTAATTTGGATCTGTTTCTCCCAAGTGGCATCATCTAAAGATTGGCAGAAACCAAATCATATACATGTATCTTCCCTAAAACTCGCACTTTGAAAAGCTTAAAAACAAATTTTGATTCAGTTTAACCAATATTTAACACCTATTATGCATAAGACCTTACACTAAGCATTTCAAGTAATACAGGCATGAAGCATGTCTATCTTCAAGGATGTATCTTCAAGGTTCTGTCATCAAGGATCTTACAGCACAGTGGGGGAAGACAGGCATGCAGAAAAAGATTTTCTAAAGAAAGGGGCATGTGAATAGTAATGCAAGGTAAGGAATCTTTTACTTCCATTAAGGAAGATTTTGATAAAGTCCAATTGGAACTGGATATTGGAGGACAAATAACATTTTCATAGGCAGAAAATATTGGGAAGGGACTCCAGGTTGAGGGATCATCTTGACCAAGTTTAGATGTAACAAAGTATAGGGAATGATTAGAGAATGGGAGAAATCTATTGCTGAGGCTTCGTACCATGTTGTGTGTCTTGGGGGAGGGGCTCTAACAGGGCTGATTTTACAGGGGTCAAAGTCCAATCATTTTTCTTCATGAAAGGCAGATGAAGGAGTTTTAACACAACTCTGTACAAAGCTGAGTGTTTCTGAGGTGGATCAGCCCATGATCTTACATCTTCTATACTTTTTTCTGGGTTAACTTCTGCTCAAGGATATAGGATGCTGTAACGCTTTACAGCTATTTCCACATCAACAGACTCAACTTGGAGAGACATGGCTACCTAACCTTCCCCTTGATCCCCAGAAAACAAAACAAAACTGTTAACCTAAACCTTATTTTTTAAAATTTATTTTCCTTTTAAAGTAGGTTCCATGCCCAGCATGGAGCCCAATGTGGGTTTGAACTCACAACCTGGAGATCAAGACCTGAGCTGAGATCAAGCGTCAGATCCTCAAGCTGACTGACTGAGCCACCCAGGTGACCTTACCTAAATTTTAAAGGGATGGAAATAGTTCCTTTTTCTTCTCCTCCAAAGCTCTGCTTCCTTCTTCTCATCCTCCATCATAGTTAACTAATGTTTATTTGACATCTAGTGTGTTTCAAACTCCATACTTTGCTACTTACCTGCTTGAGCTCTTAGCAACTCTCGGAGCTTCCTGTTATCATCACACCCATTTTTCAGATGAAGAAATTGATGTTTATAAAGATTAAATGTGTGGCCAACCATTAACTCAGCTAGTAAGCAGTAAGACTTGAGACAATGTCTGCTTCCAAACCTTTAAGCACACACAGTTCTACTCTACCATGAAAAGGGTAAGGTCATTGGTAGGTTATTAGCCTCTTGAAGTAACATGATGTGGCTTTGGCAGGAGAGTCAAGAGATGTGAGTTATACAACCAATGATACCAACTCATTCTGTGACATTCTCTAGGTCACCTGTCCTCCCCAGATCCTCACTTTCTCCAATAGTGACATGAGAAGATGGACTGAAAACATTTCCTATTTACAGAAAACTTGCCTGTTTGGTTCTTTAATACCTGTTAATGTATTAGCTTTGATGCTTATGGTAATCCACAAGGGCATTGTCCCATTGCACACACCATAGAATTCTGGTTTGGAAAAAGGACTTTCTCAAGTCCTAGTAACTAGCAAGTATCAGAGCCAAGACCTGAGCACACATTTTCTGCCAACTAGCTCAGTGCTCTCCCTACTGCTCCTAACAGACACCCTGCCCAGACTGGAATTGTTGCTGCACTTAACCTACTATCCCATACAACAATTTTTTTCTTAAAACTCCGAATCTTAAATTATCTCTTAAATTATTTTCTAAACCTCCGCTGACCCTTTTAAAATCAGCCTATAGCACCATCCCTTCAACTTCTCTTTGCATAAGCAAAATAAAGGCATTCTAATGAGTTTGTGGGAAATGCTTTGTGTGGATATGCATGCTCTGGGATGAATGTTAGAGCACACTACTTTCTGTGCTGCTGAATGGACGGCATTAATAGTAATGCCCCTAGATATTTACACCACAAATCTCCCTTGTGTCCACCCTCCAGCCAGATGCTATTAAGCCATGATTCCCTACTGATTTGCAGTGATGTCAGAGGGTATAATCAAGACACTGTCAGATCCTTAGCTCTAAAAAAAAATCACCCAAAACATCCGGCAGTGGTGGGGTAGAGTGGCTCAGCCATAGAGCTATCATCCACAACACATGTAAATTCTGTTTCTTGGATGGAGAAAAATAATCATTTGTCTGGAAAAATTTCCCTAGGCTCTGAAATGGTCACACCATAAATAATCATAGCATTAACAAATTACAGTGAGAATCTACCCAGCTTCTCAGAATCCCAACCCTTGTTTTCAGCCTGAAAATAATTTTCTTTGGGGGTGATTTGAAGACTTTAATCAGCATGTCTATGTTGACCCGTGGAGATGTGTGGTGGTTTACCCCACCTGATAGATCTGAAACTTTCTCCTGTCCTTTGCAAGTGGCCCCCTCTGCCTGGCTATTATTATATGACCCGACTGCCTATGGCCAAAACTCCCTGGACACGTTAGGAATACCACTGGGGACCCAGTCTAGAGGGTGGGTTGTGCCACTCTGATTTTTTCCTTCTAGAAATTTAGAAATAGGATACAGCCTAAGTCCATGAACCAAGGAATGGCAGGTCTTGTCCACTGAAGGGCATGGACCACCATTGTGCAGTAAAGTCACGATGAGTGTGACAGGAAAGGAAGTGTTGACCGTGGAAGATGGGTGCAGGGAGAAGAGAATGCAGCAAACAGGCAGGAAGAAAAAGACATAGGAAACCATGAGGCCTTGAAGCAGAAAAGAAAATAGGTGTCCTAGCTTCCTTCTCTGCTCTTTCGGAACAAGATATATTTCTCATTCTCAGGAGAGGCGGTGGATCTCCCAAAGCTTTTCAGCACTTCTCATTATTTTACTCTTACTGATTTGAGAGGTTTGGTTTTTGCTCCTTAAAATCTTACAGATCTCTAAAATGTAAGTTGTTCAAGGTCAGAAAAACTGGGCACTAATAATATGCATGGTATTTCATGATTTCCAAAGGAATGGATGACTGACCAGATAGCAAGACTCAATATTTTATTTCTACACAATGAGCATTTGGGGCAACTGACCATAACCAATGTGGTTTTGCTTTAGTTTTTATGACTGTGTGGTGTTTTCTGCCAATAGTAATAGAGAAGTTCCTGCTAATAACGATGTCTAATATTTATTGAATATTTACTATTTTGAGTAACTGGCCAAGTGTTTCTATGAATTGGTTCTCTTATTTCTCAAAATCACCCAACAGGGTAGCTATTAATATTGCTCCACTTTACAGATTAGCAAACTGAGATTTTGAGTGGTTAAATAAGGACTCACATTTGACAAAGGGTCAGGGGCTGGGGCACTGAGGCAAAGGCGCCAGAGTCAGTGTTCTTAATGACTATCCCAAGTGCCTTGGTAGAATGTCTTGGTGCCCTATGTTTGGAGTTAAAAGCATTAAGCACAAGTGAGGTTTCCCTTCTGAAGTGACTGACCTAAACCATGTCCAATAGCAATGCTTTATATTTAATAGTGGATACAAACTTAATAAAAATTCTTAGGGGAAATATAAATAAGGTGCTTGCCATAGACAGGGAATTTGCAAGCCAGTTACTATTCCTAGTAATTTTCAACCACTTTCCAATAAGCCTGTGTTGCACAGGGTACACATTTTTCTGTCAAGAGAGAGAGTTGTGTTTGAATAGTAGAACAAGCATCCATCTGTTATAGAACTTTGGGGGAGTTACTCTGCACGCCTGTAGCTTCATTTGTGACGTGGAGGTAATTACATACTTGCTCCAAAAGGTCAAAGGAAAGGAACAATACAAACAAAACACCTGGTAAATAGTAAGTACTTAATAGTGAACATTTATTACTAGATACCTCTCAAATGATATTTATTGGGGTGATTGAGGTCCTCGGACCTGTGCTAACAAACCTTCATTCTAAAAACAACAAACAAAACAAAATAAAAAACACAACTAAGTGTACTTCCAGCATATGCCCTTAACAAACCAGATCAAGAAAACATAGGGAAATGGAGAGAAGGGAGTTGAGGGAGATTGGAAGAGGAGGTGAACCATGAGAGACTATAGACTCTGAAAAACAATCTGAGGGTTTTGAAGGGGCAGGGGGGTGGGAGGTTGGGAGAGCCAGGTGGTGGGTATTATGGAGGGCACATATGGCATGGAGCACTGAATGTGGTGCATAAACAATGAATTCTGTTACACTGAAAAGAAATTAATTTAAAAAAAAAAAAGAAAAAAGAAAACATGGCCCCACATCCATAACTCCATCTGAAATAAGTCAAGCAGAGAGAGTCAGTTATCATATGGTTTCACTTACTTGTGGAGCTTAAGAAATAACACAGAGGACATTGGGAGATGGAAAGGAGAAGTGAGTTGGAGGAAATCGGAGGGGGAGACAAATTGAGAGACTGTGGACTCTGAGAAACAAACTGAGGGTTTTGGAGGGAAGGGGGTGGGGTTTAGGTGAGCCTGGTGATGGGTATTCAGGAAGGCACTTATTGCATGGAGCACTTTGTGTGGTGCATAAACAATGAATTTTGGAACACTGAGAATAATAAAATAAAATAAAATAAAATAAATCTTGAAAACAATCACCCTGTGAATCAGCAACCATAATTACCACTTTACAGATCAGAGAGGTTAAGTCCCTTTTCAAAGGCTGCAGAACAAGAAAGAGCCAAAAGGAAGACTTGAATCCAGCTGTTTCAGAACCGGTACAGTCCTTCTAACTTGTTGAGAGAAAACCATGGAAGACTGCAATCTTGCTGTGGAACATATGTCCAGAGAGAGAGGGGAGTAGAGCCAATGAGGCACAGAGAATGAGTGTGCAGGAATGACAGGGACATACTTTATTCCTGCCTGGAGAGATTCTGAGATATTGTCATCAAGGGAATAGTTATCAGCACTTGGGGATGTCAGGAAAATTGTGAAAGACGAAATGAGCAAAAAAAAAAAAAATTACTGGGGGTGCAATTTGGTCCACCCTTTTGGGTTATACCTCCTTTTCAATGTCTTTGAGCTATTTTACCCCTCTGAAGTATAGAGAAAACCCATGATAATGCAAATGATCATTAATCCCTAGAGATGCACATTGTGTCCAGTGGAGACGAATTGAAGATTGCCCTGTGGATATTAATTAACCAGTTTTGCATCAATGTGTCTTCTCTGTCAGCCTGCCTAGTTACCTATGTGTGTTCCTTAAATGCTCCTTTGAATGGGTTGTAACATCTTACTGGTTCCCTCATTAATTCACAAGTTAAATAAAACATTTGGCATATGTTCCTTTCATATTTATATGAGAGTCAGGTTTTATCTTTTGCTAAAATTGCTCATAAATAGGACAGAGCTGCCCACTGCATTATACAGGAGACCTAATCGGGTACAAGTAACTGTTTCAGAGGGAAGTCAGAGATTTTCTTTGCTTAGCAGGAGCAGCTGGACCAGAAACACACCATTCATTAGATGGAAGGGAATGACAGATGAGAGGTCTGAAGCACAAGAAAGAAAGGCTTCCCTATCTATTTCCAGGGGTGGGTTACTGAGAAGCAAACACTATGGTTGCTTTGGTGATAGCCAAGCAGACTGAGGAGGCAGCGTGGGGGAGAGGACGGGCAGTGGGACCTGGAGTCTGGTGAAGTGGGGCTTCGGTCCAGCTCTGCCATTAACCAGCTGTGTGACCTTGGGCGAGTCACTTAACCCTGGGTTTCCCCGTCTGCAAAATGAAATGCCAGAACTAAATTACCCCCAAGGTCCCTTCCAGTACTAACTGGCTATGGCCCTGTGATTGAAGATATTGCATAGTCATGGCTCAATGGTCCTGAGCAATTCTTAGCTTGGACATCAGCAGGCTTGTGGTAGAAGCCAAGGACCCGATGGTCTGTGGAATCTGGAATGAACTCCTCCCTTGTCATCTTTCCTTCCATCAAATAGAATGGTCTCTGGCTCGGGGAAGAGTATTGGGTTGGAGACACTGAACCGTCTACGTAAAAGGATTTAACTTCAAAAACAGGCTTTTTACGAGAGAGATCTTTGAATCACCTCAGCCTGCTGTTGTAGGGGATATATTCTAATTGTTTCTAAAAGTGGAATTGAAAGCCATGGTAGAAAAGCAGTGCTTTCGAGAGGCTTTGCAATTCACTGTTCACTTTTATGTAAAGTCACTCGAAATCCCCCATTCTTTTTACATTTTTTTATCATGTTATTTTAGTCACAATAAAATACATCATTACTTTTTAATGCAGTGTTCCAAGATTCATTGTTTATGTACAACACCCAGTGCCCCATGCAATGCGTACATTCCTTAGTACCAACCACCAGGCTCACCCATCCCCCCACCTCCTCCCCTCTAAAACCCTCAGTTTGTTTCTCAGAATCCACAGTCTTTCATGGTTTGTCTCCCCCTCCTATTTCCCATAGTTCACTTTTCCTTTTCTTCTCCTAATGTCCTCCATGTTATTCCTTATGTTCCACAAGTAAGTGAAACCATATGATAATTGGCTTTCTCTGTTTGACTTGTTTTACTCAGCATACTCTCCCCTGGTCCTATCCATGCTAATGCAAAAGTTGGGTATTCATCCTTTCTGATGGCTGAGTAATATTCCATTGTATATATGGACCGCATCTGCTTTATCCATTCGTCTTCCTCTTACACTGTTGGCAGGTTGGTGTGACCACTTTGGAAAACAGTGCAGAGATTCCTCAAAAAATTAAAAATAGAGCTACCTTATGATCCAGCAATTGCACTACTGGGTCTTTACCCCAAAGATACAGATGTAGTGAAAAGAAGGGGCAATGCACCCTAATGTTCATAGTAGCAATGTCCACGATTGCCAAACTGTGGAAAGAGCCGAGATGCCCCTCAACAAACAAATGGATAAAGAAATCCTCCATTCTTAGTGTTCACCTAGAGTTTGGGTAACTTTGGTTGAAAAGATGACAAAGGATTAACCACCACTCGTAAAAGGCCTGTTTTTGAAGTTAAATCCTTTTACATAGACGGTTCAGTGTCTCCAACCCAATACTCTTCCCCGAGCCAGAGACCATTCTATTTGATGGAAGGAAAGATGACAAGGGAGGAGTTCATTCCAGAGAGCAGAATTGGGTTCAACGACCTCTGATCTCCTTGATACCGCCACCCCTGCAGCCAAATATTACGCCTGCAGACCACTGCTTTTTGTAACTTTTCTTCACTTCAAGGAGCTGCAGGTTATATACAGTGTACACTGAATGAGGGCTTAGGCGATTTTATTTGGAAATTCACTTGGTCTTTCTAAGCCTCATCACTGGACCTCTAGAATGAGGGCCCTGGCTTCATACTGTTAAGACCTTCATCCTCTGAAGTGAGCCCCCTGCTTAGTACCTACAGTGTGCCTGTGGTCTGACAGGAGAGCAGAAAACAGAATATAAAAACAAGACTCTTGACCTCAGGGGGTTTACACTTTAATTTTCCAGGAACCCTTCTGTCCATAGATTTCTGCCTAGGGCTTTAAAAGGCAGGGTTTGTACCACCTCAGAGTCCATTTCCAAATTTCTAGATTGCCTTGCAATTCTCCTCCCCCAATCCCAGGCAGGTATTTCTGAGATACGTAATTGATATATCTCTCCAAATGTTTCTTCCACATGACATCTGATTTTTCAAGGTTCAGAACTGCATTCTGTTCCCTTCTAGGAAGATCAGTGAGGTGAAACATCGGACTTCTCAGAGTATAGGCAGTGATGGAAGAATTTGTAAAGTAACAACAAATCTCTGGTTTCCTCTCAATCAGAAGGGAAGCCATGATTTCAGTGAGAGCATGACCTTATCATCCAGTGTTGTGTTATCATCCAGTTAAACCCAGAAGCCCTGGAGTCAGCCAGAACCAGATCACATTCTCTACTTCCCACTTCCTAGCTCCGTGAACTTGGCCTCTTCTTAACTCCTCTGGGCCTCAGTTTTCTCATTCTAGAATCTTCTGCGAATTAAATGAGAAAATGAATGAAATCATGAGATGTATTAAATATGCATGAATTAAATGACAGAAAGCATTTAATACGATGCCTGACCTATAATGAGCATCAACAAATGGTCACTATTATCAGTGCTTTAACCAGCAGTATCATATTTCATGGGTCACTGTAATGACTCTATTTCTCACTAACCATAGTTTCCAAACTATGTTGATCCTAAATGTACCGCTTCACTCTTGACCTCAGTGCTTTCATCTGTAAAAGTGGGGAGATTGATGGACAAGGTGGCCCCCAAGAGTATCTCTCAACAATAATGTCCTATTATCAAGGGGGCCAAGAGGTAAAATCACTTTCATCTTGTCTGCCAACTCCAGCAGCTGAAAAGTGCTTTTCTGGAATGTTCTCTTAGAATAACATCGTGATTAAGAGCATGTGTTCTGTAGCTAAATTGCCTAAATCTATCCAAGTTGTCTAGGTTATTTACCACATGGGACTTTAAGCAACTTATTCAGTTTTGCTGTTCTGATGGTTTCTCATCTACAAAAGAAGGATCATAAGCACACTCACCTCTAAAGACTATAGTGAAGACTCAGTGAGTTAATCCAAAAACAGGCTTGAGTGTCTCACTCAGACTGGGTGCTGTGTAAGTATCTGTTGCTCTTGTAGCTATGAGTGCCCAAGGCCACCTCTGGATTCAGGAGCACAGTGGTGGCCAGCCCTGTCCACCAAAGGCCTAGAAGGGGGAGATGTCAACCTTCTTTTCCTGTGGTGACATAGGGTCGTATGTGATTAAAACAGGACAACACTGCCAGATAGGTCATCGGGTAGGTGATTAGCTTCAAAAGAGAGAGAAACAACACAACCCACTGCACAAAAAGTCACCTTCATTGGAGGAAAAGGGATTGGATTTTGGTGAAGGTCAGTCAAGTGCTGGAGGGGTAGGCAGAAGAGAAAGAGGAGAGAGCTTGCTCTTTTCTGGATCTGTGGACATGAATTACATGTGGCAGGACAAGGTGTGTCAAGCAGGGATGTAGAGAGAGATGCCTTTTGGGACAGAGAATGTGGGAGAATTTGAGTGTGTTTTCTCTGAGAATTTCCAGACAGATGTATATTGGAGCAGGTCCCATTTCTGGCAGAGCCTTTTCCTTTGTAGAGGATTGAAAGAATTCAGCCTCTCAAGTCACAAATTACCAAATTGAGTCCAGAATAGGGTCTAAAACTCTAATACTGTGTCTGTGGTTAAGAGTAGTGGTGTACTTCATTTCATCCCATTTTCTGTAAGGGTAACGGAGATTCTAATGCTTATCAGCCCCTTGCTGGTGATGTTAGGGTGTACTTGAATACAGGAATTACTGAGTATTTGGTGAAACCCTGAATTTACAGCCAAGCTTCTTTAGTTTGGTGTTGTGTGTTGGTAAGGGTGGTTAGAACATACAGAGAAGGGTGTGCAGGTGGTGCGACACACTAGAATCATGGGATGCTTTTAATGAAACACAACTTGAAAAAAATTGAAGTTGAATTATTTTAGTAAGAACATCCATAATGGAAAACTCACCATGGTTCTATGTGGTAGTGACAATAGTCCCATTTTGCCCATGAGTGACCAAGGAATCAAGGCT
This sequence comes from Lontra canadensis, assembly GCF_010015895.1. Taxonomy (NCBI): domain Eukaryota; kingdom Metazoa; phylum Chordata; class Mammalia; order Carnivora; family Mustelidae; genus Lontra; species Lontra canadensis. Next base: position 6,734,483 of record NW_022631024.1, on the reverse strand, counting down.
CAGAAAGATGTTTAACTTGCTCAAGCTCTGTACTGATTAAATACTGTTGCATGAAAAACCACCTCCAGACCTCAGTGACTTGAATAAGCATTTGCTATTTCTCATGAGTTCTTGGACCATGTAGGTGGTTCTACTGATCTGAGCAAGGCTTGGCTAATCTTGGCTGAGCTCAGTCATGTATCTGTGGGTCAGGTTGGGGCTGAATGGTCAGGGATGGCACAACTCAAATGCCTGGCATTTCCTGGTTGTCAGCTGGGGTGACAATGTGACCGGGCCATGGACCTCTCAAATGCTAATAGGATATCTCAAGACTGCCCTTATGGCAGTGGCAGGATTCTGTGTGTGTGTGTGTGTATGTGTGTGTGTATGTGTGTGTGACAGAGAAAGAGAGAGAGAGAGAGAGAGAGAGAGAGAGAGATGAAGAGGAGAAGGAGGAGAATCTGCTTCAAGGTCTCTTGAAACCCCCACTTGGAACTGGTGGTGTCTCCACCACCTTCTTTTGCTCATCCCAGTCATAAGGACAACCCAAATTCAAGGATCATGGAAACAGACTCTTCCAGTCTATGGGAGAGGTGAAAGGGTCACAACACAGAAGACATGGATAAAGGGAGGTCTGACGAATTGCAGCCAGTTTTTGCAATCAACCAGCTATAAGGTCTTGGAAAGAAAACTAGAATTAATCTCAGACTAGGAGTCACTCCAAAGCCCATGCTCTTAACCCCTCTGTATAGACTTACCATGCTTGTAATTAGTCCTTGAGTTGCTGGCAAGCTTCTCCCCTTCTGGGAAGGCTGAATCTCAATCTCTCATTTAAACAGTGGCACAGAGGGTTAACTATCAGCTCCAGCTACTCCAAGATAAGCAACTGCCTCGCACTGATAGGTTCTCCCCTATGTCTTTATTTTTCCAAAGTAAGAAAAAAATAAACAAATAAAACCAACTGAGAGAGTCCGTGTTGTCTGGCGAGGCTCTGTGTGGGAGGAAACGTGATACAGGAAACCAAGCTGCAGTGGTCAATATGGGAAGGAGAGGCACATGTGTCCTTTCACTTGATCCCTGGATTGAGAAGCCAATTATCAATACATCTTTAACTTCACTGGGTGAGACAGCCTGTCCTGAATCAAAGTATTTATGGAACACAAAAGAAACTGTTGCTGGACAACGACTTCGTGTTTACCCTTTCCGTGCAAGGAGCCCATTTGGAGGGACGGTGTGGATGGCGCAGGCGCCCGGGCTACGCCCGTGACGTTTCCCTGCCTCCGTCTGCAGGTGCTCTTTTTCTTGTCAGTTTCACTTCCGTTCTTCATACTTAATTTTTCTATGCATTCTTCAGAGTTTGCAGAAGAGACATTAAGTTTCCCACATGGCAGTTGAAACGGAATCATGGGGAATGAAGGGATGCTTAATTCTGTATGATTAGAAATGGGCTGAATGAAAGAAACGTGTGATCTTGAACCCTAACTGGTGCTTTTCTTTTCCACCTCCCATGATCTGGGTTCAGAGAGGAGTGGCCCATTCTCATGTGTTCTTGGGCCCATAGGGGCAGCCAGGTGAATATCCTGTCGGCTAAAAACCGGCAGAGAAAAGAGGTTGTAAAATAGCCATCTCTAAGCCATATTTCTCCCTGCAGATATTGTATTTGTGCCAAACAATATTTAAAAGTGAACATTTTAAACATATTTTAAAATTAAGAGTTTCCCTGTGAAAACTTGGATTTTGTATTCTCTTGAAAAATAGGATCTGGAAACACTGGGCTCCCATTCCTCTGCCTATGGTGGTAGTGGTATACCAGATGGACGGCCCCTTGGGGTAATTGTCTTCAGTTTCCCATGATCTTCACTTTGTCAGGTTCACCCCTGTGGTGCCTGGCTGTCTCCCCGTAGGCATTTGCATTTACAGCCTCTTTATGCTTAAAACACACACACACACACACACACATACACACACACTCTCTCCCTCTCTCTCTCCCATCCTGAAATTCCTTTGAATCACCTTGGAAATAGAGTACTTCATTCTGTAATTGAAAACAACATTTCAGGGCATCTGGGTGGTTCAGTTTTTAAGCATCTGCCTTCGGCTCAGGTCATGATTCCTGGGTCCCAGGACAGAACCCCGCATCAGGCTTCCTGCTCAGAGGGGAGCTGATTCTCCTTACGTGCTCTCTCTCTCTCTCTCACTCTCTCTCTGTCTCAAATAAATAAATCTTAAAAAAAAATCTATCTTAATATAAGATATTGAGGGAAATTCACTCATCTCTAAATAACAGGCTAGGTGCTTTTTTATTATGATCCTAACCCAAGGTATCAGGAAGGGTTTCTCCAAGAAATAACTCCTGAATGGGGCCTTGAGAGGCTTAAGGTAAGAGCTAGCAGGGTAGGGATGGAAGGGTAGCTGAGTTCCAGGTGCCCAATATATGTGAAGCAAAACTTTGCAACAGACGGTTGTGTACAAAGCAGTCCAGAGTGTCACTTTCCGTGGAAGGAAGGAGTAGCAAGAATTGAGGTGTGCAAGATAAAGTGGTGTCCAGGTCCTAGAGGCTGAGCATGCCATGTTTTATAGACAACAGGAAAATACTTAAATGTATTAAGTGGAAGATGGATTTAACCACAGGACGACACAGTAATATTTGCCTTTTAAACAGATTATCTGGTGGCCATAGAAAGGATGGATGTCATGGCAGGTGAAACTGGAAACAAGGAGGCCACAGGAGAAGCCACTGCAGGAATCTAAGTAAGAGGTCGTGAGGGACTCCTCTGAGAAATCCCATAGGAAATAAGGTCAGGAAATTGAGACATATATTACTTTGACTTTTACTGAACACTAATTGTGGGTAGATGCTATGGGGGAAGTTAGCTATGGAGTCCAACTTGCTATGAAAGGCTTCCATCTGCTTGGTGGATGGTTCCCCAATCTCCGAGGGGACAAGACCACATGACAGGGAGTTGACTCCCTCACACCACCCTGGAGTCTCATTTAAATTATTAGAAACGACTTCCTTACATTGAGTCGAAACTGTAGCTCCCCTTCTCACTTCTGGCTGCTTCCTTTGGAGCTGCAGGGACAAAGGGTAATCCCTGTCCTGCATCACAGCATTTCAGGTATTAGACAGCAGGAATCATGTTTCTCAGAAATCCTCTCCTTCTCAGCTTAAAAAAAAAAAAAAAAAAAAAAAATCCTTAGTTCTTTACGGGAATCAATGTCCTCCACCTGCAAGCATGACACACAGCATGTTCAAGCTCTACCCATTGTGGAAGGTCCTGCTTTGATGCCACAACGATGCCTCCAGGCTGTGGCTCTGTGGACGGAAGCAAGCTTCCAGTGGGATTCTGGAAACGTAAGACTCAGAACCGCACTGGGATACTGAAGCTCTTACCTATGAGGAGGAGTATGAAGGTTCTGTTGTGGCAGGACTGCAGAGCGGTAAGTCTCAAAAGTTTTGTCCGGGGACCAGCGACAGTAGCATTATCAGGAAGCTTATTAAAAATGCACATTCTCAAAAAAATTAAAAAAATGCAAATTCTCAGGCCCAACCTTGATCCAATTCAGAATCTCCAGCCCAGGAATCAGTGTTTTCCAGGTGATTCTTCCACAGGCCAGTTTGAGATGCACTTTCATAGAGGGTCTTTGACTAGGACCCAAGGAGCTTTAAAAAAAAAGTCTGGCATTCACCTTTAAACAAAATTCTTCTCCTTCTCTCACAAAATTCTTCTCCTTCTCTCACAACGGGGTTTGAGTAACCTTTCTAAAGACCGGGAGCATGGCAGCATAATACGCAGGTCTTTAAATACTGGGGGTGGGAACCTCAACGAAGCCAATTAAGTTTTGCAATCCAGCGGTTGGGAGAAATATTTAAAAAAAAGAGAGGGAGAAAGAAAGAAAAAGAAAACAAAACAAAACAATATGCTTTTGGTCAATCCATTACAAAAAGGACTGAGCCGCTGACCTTTTCATTCTGCCTGTGCTGTGTGCGCAGCAACTCTGTAACCTTTTCCAGCTGGAATAGAAAGTTCAATTAAGTTTGTTGGCTCAGAAATCTGCCCGTGTCCCCGAGAGCAGATTAGGCACTTAGGGGCTGCAATTATCCATCTGCTGCTTCTGCAAAACTGAAAAGAATGCACACGTGCCGTACCTATCCCTGGGCACAGGCAGAAGCGGATATATGTGTATGTGTATGCACGTGCACAAGCAGAGCCTGCAGACAGGCGCTGGCTGCAGCTGAGACATTCAATCGTTTCCAAATTTGGGTCCTTTATGCTTTGCTGGGGATGATTTTAAGTTAGACAAGAGCCTGAGAGTTGAGACCTGCACGGTTCTTGGCCACCATATTCGTCCTTCCATCCTTTTTTCAGAGTTGGGTCTTCTGATGGGCACCTCGGTCCTCTCCCGACTTTGAGGGCAGAGTGTGGACTTGGTCACGGATAAGGGTCTTAAAGGATTATTTCACTGTTCTGCTGACTACACATAACAAGCCTGCCCTGCTCGGGAGAAGAGATATAGTGTAGTTACTGAAGAAACCAACTCAGCAGGGATTACCAGCTGGGTAAACTTGAACATGTCCCTTTAACTCTCTGAGCTTCCTTTTCCTCATCTGTGAAATAGGAAGAACAGTATTTACCTCATAAAGTGGTAGTGAAGATTCAACAAGACAGCACACTTAATTGTCTGACACCTAGTTTATACTTAAGAAATGGTAGCTATGTTTAGATGATATTCAGTCACTCTGACGTTCAGTTACTGGTTGGTCTTAAGTTGGTGATTTGAGCCTTTAAATTTCCCCTCTGACACCTATGTCCCATGTCTGGACACTGGGCCACCATCTCCTTGTGCCTTGAAAGCTTCCCTAGCTCACTCCAAAACGATACACTCTCTTGTTCTTCTGCCTGAATCTAGAGTCTTCTCTGAATTTCATGTCGACTCTACCATGTTCTAAATAAAAATTGTTCTTTGAAGACCAGGGAAGTGAGCTTTTCAAAGCATAAGTTAGATCAAACCAGTCTCCCCACTCCCATCCCATCTTCCCAGCATGAAGCTCTCCAGTGACTTTACATAGGATTTAAATTAAAATGCAGACTCCTTACAGAGCCCTGTAAGGTCCAATAGGATCTGGCTCTCGCCTGACCTCATTTACAGTGCCTTGACTTCTAGCTCACATGCTCGGATACAACAGCCTCCTTTTCAGGCCCTTGAATATACCCAGATCTTCCTGCCTCAGGACCTTTGCATGGCTCTTTTGTCAGTTTTGTTTGCTCTTTCCCTAGGTCATAGCATTGTTGGTTCTTTCTTACCATTCAGTGCCATGTCTTTGGAAGGCCTTCCTGAACCGCACTTTCTAAATTAATCCCACTCTCTAGTTACTCTCTGTCCATCCAGCCCCAAGCTTCATGTTCTCACAGTTTACTTGTTATTTACTTGTTCTATATTTATGATCTACTTACTTATCTCTGGATTATGGACTTCACAAAAGGAAGGAGTTGGTTTGTTGTGTTGGACACTGTATTTCCAGCACTAGAGGTGAGCAATTAACTTTCACTGAATTAATAAGTTGATGGGTCCAAGCCTGTGGCCTGAGGCCCTTTTTTGATGACAGTTGCTTAGGTCTTAGATTGTTCTTTGCTTCTGGATCCTTGGTGGCTTAGCTCTAAAATGCATTGACAAAGGCACATCTCCATTTCTTGCTCAACCTCCCCAATGCCCACTGACTTACTCATTTATTTCCAAATATCTGTCATCATTGTGTCTGGACGCCATGTTTTATGTGCTAGCTTTAATTTCACCTCTCTCCCTATAGGTGTCTGCATGCCAAGCACAGGGTCAACTCTAATGGCATGTCTGGAAAAACATTCTTAATGAAGTCTAAAATTCTTAAGGTAGCGAGATTTACTTCTTGTCTACTCCTGCAGCCTCACCTGGTACCATGTTGCCTGAGATACTGAATGTATCTATGGACAATACCATGTCACACATGCCATGTATGAAACAGAAGTCTAAGAGGACAAGCCACTTCTGCAGCAATTGGCCCCCAATGGCTAGGACTTGATCAATTACTGCCAGCTTCTTTAATTTTTGCTCCAGCTTCCAAGTCAAGAGCACCCAGCAAAAGCTAAATGTGGTCCACAAACCAAGCACCTTGGATGGCCATCTCTAGCTTCAGATGCGGACAACCTCCAATACGAGAATACCTGAAGCCTTCCCTTTATTCCACTCTAAACCTTTCCTACTCCCCTGTTTTCCTTTGAGTCTCTGCCAAGCACAAGCAATGCTGACTATTTCCTTTGGGATATTGAGTTCTGAATAAACAGTGTCTGTTTCTTCTCATTTGAGTTGTATCTGTTTTTTTCCACATGAATGTTATGGTTATCCATGGCTTCAAAATCAATCATCCCCAAAATTAATGGCTGAAAGTGTGCATGTTTTTGCTCACAGTTTTGGAGTTAGGGATTTAGGAAGGGCTCAGCTAGGTAGGTTCTCTCTGGTCCACATGACATCAGCTGGGCAGCAGGGTCTGGAGGGTAAACTTCCAGACATAATTTCTTCTTGGTCATGAATAGGACATATCTGGCACATCAGTGTGCTTTGGCCTGTGTTCCACTCTATGGTGTCTCAGCCTTCAGGGCCCCAACACATGATGTTCTCAGTGTGGCCACTCTTCTTTTATGGAAGCTGGCTTCCAAGAGGCAAAAGTATAATTTATACTCAAAATGGCCCTCTATCATAGCCACCATATTTTATTGGTCAGAACAATCACAAGGCCACTCAGATTCAGTGTGTGTTGGAGGATGAGGCATATCATATTGGGGAATGGGGGAGTGGGAACATCATATTCTATAAGAGCACATGGGATGGGAGATACTGTCATGGCCATCTTTGGAAACACAATCCATGTTCTCTTCCCTTTCTGTTCTCCAGCCATGCTGGTCTTGTTACTTTATCACAGATACAAGATAGTTCTTCTGTGTTCAAGGTTCAGGATCTTTGCAAACACTGTTACTTCTGTCTGAATGCTTTCCCTCCTGATCCTTGTCTAAAATTTGATATCCACTACAAATTTGAGCTACAATATTACTTCCTGTCATGTCCTCAGGGAGACGCTTTTTGATACCTCCCTCAAAACCCACACATAGAAACTAAATCAGATCTCCCCCATTTTCCACAATCTTAACATTTATCAGCATTTGGGATTACATTCTTACATTATTTTTTAATTAATCTGCATCCCTCCTCCTTCCTCTTGCATGGGTATAAGCAGGGTATAGGATCTGGGTGTGCTGATCGCTGTTTTAGCCTCAGTGCCAAGTACAGTTCCTGATACATAGTAAGTGCTTAATACATTTTTGTTAAATCAATCGATGAATTTATTTAAACTTTTCTGCCCTCGTGCATACCTCTAATAAGAGTCTAGTGTTTGAACTTTCTGTTAGGGCCCTGAGCCCATTGAAAAATCAATTCACATGGAATTTATCCTTGCTTAATGACATTAAATGTAAAGATCTTTTACCAGTTGTTGTTATTTTCATTAAGTCTCTGGTGAACACTGACAAAACCTGACAGAAGTCCAGCCTACTAAGGTGAAAGCAACTAGGAGTGCTTCGGGAAGACCTGGGTTTGAATTTCTACCCTTGCAACTGATTGTGTGAAGTTAGGTGATTTATTTAACATTTCTGACTCTCCCAATTTCACCATCTGTAAAGTATGGATACTAATATATTCCTTATAGAATCTTCTTAAAGGTTATGTTGGATAATAATCCTGGAACAGCCCAGTTTTTAATCCCAGAATCACCACTCTCGTTCGAAGTTTATCCAAACAACTGGAATACAAATTGATAAAAAATATTGCCACTTGATGAGGTAAATTTTGCTTAAACCCTGATTCCAGTTTTGCTCTGATCTAACTATGCTTTTTAAGGTAACTAGAAAATACTTTACTGTTGGCCTTTAAAAAAAAACCAAACAAATAAAACTTGAGATGACTTCTAATGAATCAGCATACTTGATTTATTGACTTTTCAAAAAGAAAACTAGGACATTTGTCCTCTATGGTTAACCTACCTGTTAATGTATTTATTAACTTGGTTTTTGATTATCAGATGAAAGACCAAAGATAAAATATATTGAAGGAGCTCCTTTGGGGGCAATGGAATATATTCAGGAGGATAACCACTATTTAGGACAACTGAATTATTTATGCCCAGACCTAATTCTTTTTTTTTTCCATCTTATTTTATTTATTTATTTGACAGACAGAGATCACAAGTAGGAAGAAAGGCAGGCAGAGAGAGAGGAAGGGAAGCAGGTTCCCTGACGAGCAGAGAGCCCGATGTGGGGCTCAATCCCAGGACCCTGGGATCATGACCTGAGCCGAAGGCAGAGGCTTTAACCCACTGAGCCACCCAGGTTCCCCAGCCCAGACCTAATTCTTTAAAGAACCTTCTAGCCCCAGTGATTTTGGCGGCATCAGACCCCACAGACAGAAACTTTACTTACACAACAGGAAATTTACTTGTATGACCTGTGAGCATGCCCCCATTTTTCAAGATGACGAAACTGGAGGTCAGAGAAGAAACAGTGGACAGCCAGTGCAGAGCACAGCCAGAACATGATCTGGTTTTGCATTCACATTAGCCAGGGCTCTTTTCTCCTCCAAACCCTTTCACAGCTTGTGAAACCGTGAAGAGTTAGGCAAAGCAACAGAGAGCCAGCACAGCAGGGAAATTAATTTCAAGTTGCCTTAGTCATCGCTGTCAGACTCCAAAGCCCCGACATGGATTAGCAGCCTGTCTACTTCCTCCTCGGAGAGGAACCACCAGTCATGCTTGTGCGTGACCAGGGTGGCACCCCCAGAGCCTCTGCCAGTCCCGCCATCAGACAGGACGTGTCTGGGAAGAAGAATTTGCAGCCGACTGCTCCACCATTCAGGTCCCCATCTGTGTCAATTGAGTAATTTATAAATGCACTTTTTCCTGTGCTGCAAAGGAGATGCACAGGACCTTTGGAAATAATTCAATCTCTTTCAAGGGAACACATTTGGGGAAATTATTGTTAATGCATCTGAGTAAGAGGTGCTCAACCCCGACAAATATTTCATGCAATTATAGCAAAGATGAGACAGTGACAACCAGTGACCATCAATCATTCTCCAGATCAATAATAACCATGGAACATGCAATCAAACCTAATCAACACCCCGTGATTAAGGAACGGAGCCTCTCTTCTTTGCTCTCGAGGTCATAGTCCCTTGAAAGGATTGGCTCAGAGTCCTCGAGACAGGGCATAATATTGAAACAAACATACAGCTATGGGCTTTAAAGTCTAACAGATCTGGGTCAGATCCTATAAATAACTTGCTTCTCAATCTTGGACAAAATTATATGATAAAAATTAACACTTACTACATTCTTTGTCTCTCTCTCTTTCTCTCTCTCTCTTTGGTGCCCTACAAATGTTCTGAACACTTTGTCTGTATTATCTCATTTAACCTTATAATATGTGTGGGGTTTGTGCCACTATGCCCCCTCCTTACAATAAGGAAACAGTCTTAGAGAGAGGGGTTAGCTTGCTCAAAGCCATTACACAGCAAGGGACTCAAATCCAGTTCTGCCTGACCAAAGCTTTCATAATTTCCAAAGTGGAGAACTTTTAAAATTAACCAATGCCAACTCATTTCATATACCTGAATCATCATCTTTGAGGGCAAATACAAGGCATATACTCTTTTAAGCAAAAATTTTAATGAACTATAGCAGATATACAGAAAAATGAACTCATGAAGTATATAGCGTGGTGTATTTTCCCAAAGTAAATATACCATGTGTGCAGAACAAACCAGCCCCCAGGAGTCCCCTGGTGTACTTCCTAGTCACTACCACCCCTTTCTGTCCAAGGGTAACCAGCATCCTGACTTCAAATGGCAGACCTGCATCTTCCACCCTTTTGAACTTTACGTAAGTGGAGTCATAGCACTGACATACTTCTGTGTCTGTCTTCGCATTACATTCCTGAGATTCATCGATACTGGGAAGGATGGAAGTTGTTTGTCCATCCTTGTTGCCATAGCGTATCCATTGTGTGACTATGCCACAATTCATTTGTTCTGTCTGCTCCCGATGGATGACTTTCCCATCCTTGGGTATTACAAACGCTGCTGCTACTGACATTCTTTCACCAGTCCTTTGGCTGGCAAAAATGTATCCCTTTCTGTTCTGTGTCTAACTAAGAGTGCAACTTCTGGGTCTCTCTATGTGTGCATTCACTTATAGCAGATCCAGGAATGGGTATTTCAAAATTCCCAGGTGATTCTGATACATATCAAAGGTGGAGAAACCCTGTGTAACCCTATGTCACCTCCCTTTTTTAGAATGTAGCTGTTGTTGCTTTCTGGAATATAAGTAAGTCATAATAAAGTTCTAGATAGAAGGCTTTGCCTTGTTACTAAAGACAGCCTCTCTTCCTCCCTCCAGTCCTCCATTTCATTTCCCTGAACCAAGGCACTCTAACTTTTTAATGCCTAAGCTTCAAAGGCTGGCTGGTCCTGGAAGAAAAAAGAACCTGCATGCCTGTGTCTCTTATTCTTGGAAACAGTAAGATTTTGCCATTGCAAGGAAGAGAATAATGGAACAGTATAATTTTTGGCACCAAATCTCTTAGTTCCTGAGGACCCATGAAAAGAACTGAGGGTGTTATGGCAGATAATAAGCACACAAAATGCATAGTACATGGCGTGGCTCTCCATAAATGGTCCTATTATTATGATTATGATTATTGCTATCATCAGTAGCAGCAAAGAAGTGAAAATATGCTAGGGCTCTGGGTTCTTCATGAAGCAGATCTGGCCAGTCATTTCTGAATACTCCCGACACGTACCATGGACCAGACTGTATATGGCACAAGGAGTTCAGGGAAGAACAGGCCAGGCTGTCTTGAAGACACTCACTTGTCTAGTGGCAGAGGGCTGCTGTATCTCTGAGCTCATTTTGTCCATGCATGATGTTTGCAGTAGAGGGAGGGCACTTAAAGAGGTGAGTATTTCAGAGGAAGCAAGTCCCCACTACTCCAGTACTATAGGAAAGAACATTCCTACTGAAGATAGACTACAAGTTTTATTTCATGCTCAAGGAATCTGTACACAGAGACCTTCTCAGAAACCACACACCTCTGTCACAGTGATTTTAGTCTGTAATAACTAATTCATTTTAAGTCAGAAAGAAGAGGGTAAGAGGCCTTGTAGTTGAAAGGTTTCCAGTGCACAGACAAATGGCATCACTGGGCTTCAGGCAGGAGAAATAGGCAGATCCATGGGTGGACAGGGAGAAGTAAGCAACTCCATGGGTGGACAGGGCTCAATGTTCTGGCTTCTTTGCTCTGTCTGTGTGCTTTTAGCTCTGTCTTGTTTTCTCCCTCTGCCTCTTTCACGTGGTCTTTCTCTATCTCACGGTTCTTTGTGTCTTTGTGCCTCTGCCCCTTTCTCCTCTTTTCCTTCCAGACTCCCTGCTTACTCACAGTTTCTGCTCCCCAGGATTTCAGCTTCCAAGGGTCATTGGCTTGCCATGGGCCTTAAATCTGTCACAACTCAGCCTCAGGTTCTCTGTGCCTTCAATGACTACTGCTCTATTAGTAGCTATATTTTGTGTCTCTTTATTCAAGCCCCTAATGGCATCTGATTATCTCAGTTGACCTCTCAGAGCTCACCACTTGAATTACAGATGGGTTTCCATTGCATAGAGTGGCATCCTCCAAGTAAGGAGCCCAACTCCAATACAGTCAGCTATACCGAAGGGAAGAGAACCACCTGATCTCACGCTCCAACCATTCAGCTACAAGATGAGCAGTTGCCTTACAATAGTGTGTTGGGTGGAACAGGCAATGAAACATGGTAAGGAACCTTTCAAGCTGCAGCGTCCTTGTATCTGAAATTTGCTTGGGGGTGACCAGAGGCTCCTGGGGGCCAGAAATTTTGTCTGGGTCCTTTTTGAATGCTCAGCAACTGGTTTATAAGGCTCAATAGTATTTTTGGAATGAACAGATTCACTTCTCTGTTCTCTATCATATACGTGTTTTCCCTCCATGTCCCAAGAATTGGGGTTTCATTCTTTCACTTACTCATTCAACAAATATTTACTAAGCATCGACTTTGTGCCAGACACTGTTTTGTACACTTGAGATTTAACAATGGATAAAATCACCCTTTAGTAGAGCATAGTAATAAGTACTAAGAGAAAGAATAAAGTGGTCAGGTCATGATAGGAAGAGTATTTATGCAAGGAGGTCAGGGAAGTCTAGTTTGAGGAAGTAATACTGAGTAGTTAATTGAATAAAATGAGGGGTAAAAATTACACAAATCTAAGAGACGTTTTCCCTAGGGGAAAGATTACTTTTTACTCAGAACAAGCAACAAGTATAAAAGCTGTAAGATGGGGATGGACTCTGCACTTTATAGGACAGCAAGGTGGTAGGCTTCCAGCCTCCAAGACAGTTCCTAATCTCTGCTTCAATGTGTGTGTGTGTGTGTGTGTGTGTGTGTGTGTGTGTTTCCTTTCTCTGTGGTCTAGGTGACCAAAAGAGTATGAAAGAGGTGATGGTGTGACTTCTAGTGATAGGTCATAAGAGGCATTGGCAGTCCTGGCTTGGCCTCTTGTCTCACCCACTCTGGGAATAGTCAGCCACCATGTTATGGGATCACACAAGAACCCTGTAAAGAGGCCCTGTGGAGAGGAGCTAAGGCCTCCTGCCAATAACCAACACAAACTTACCAGCCACGTGAATTAGCCACCTTGGAAGTAGATGTTCCAGCCCCAGTCAAACCTTCAGATGACACTGGCCACAGCAGACATCTTTGAAACCTCATGAGACCCTCAACCACAAAAGTCCAGTCAAGCTGCTTCCAAAATTCTGGCTCACAAGAACTGTGAGGTAGTAAATGTTCACTGTTGTCTTAAGCCTTTAAGTTTAGGCATAATTTATTATACAGCAACAGGTGATCGGTACATGTGACCAATGAGTCTAGAATAGAGTGAGCTCTGGAGGGATGCTGTAAATCAAGGATGGAGCACATGGTTCTATTATAGAAGACCTTGTAGTTTATAATAAGGAATTTGAATTTCCCCTGAACTTGATGTTAAACCTGTGAAGGGTTTTGACCATGGGAATGGCATTAGATTTTAGAAAGATCACCGAGGAAGCTAAGTGGAGAACTGAAACCAAGGGGAATAGTGTAAAGGCAGGGGGACATTTTAGGGGCTACTGTGTTTGTCCATGTAGAACATATTGATGCCAGGGACTCTTTAGGCTCTATTTTGAGAGGTATAATCTGTGGGTTTTCTGATGGGATTGGAATAAAGTGTGGGAAAGTGAAAAGTCAAGATGTATTTAAACTTTTTGACATCAGCCCCTGGGAAAAGAGGGTGCCATTTATAGAGATGAGGGTCACAGTGCTGGTGACATGGTGAACAGATCTGAAGGTGGAAGAACGGAATATTGGGGGGTCAGTAAGAGGAAGAAAAGCCAGTTGTAAAGACTGAGAAGGAATGGCCAGGGAGGTAGGAGGAAAACCAGGAGAGTGGGCAGTCCTAGAAGGCATGGGAAGAAAATACTTAAAGGAGCAGAGAGTAAACTACTCAACCAAATTCTGCTCTGTGTATTGGTACAGTGAGCTGTAAGCTCTGATGGCTGAATTTGGCATGGAGGACATCATTGCCAACCTTAGGAATGAGAAACACAGCCTGGCAGGTGTGCTTATGAATTCATCAGCCCCAGAATATATTTTGCTAGTCCTCCTCTTCCTCGTGCCATGATGAAATCAACACAGCCAGTGCCAGTTGTCACCCATCTGTCAAACTTACATGGCAATCCTCATTTTGTGATTCTCCTCTGCACACTGACCCATCAATGGTGTCCAATTTTTCACACCTGTGGAGACTGATACCAAGTTAGAATCTACTCTGCTTTGGAAGTTGAGAGTCTTAAATATGTATTGGAAAGAGGTAGAGCTGGAGGTGAGCAGACCAGGCAGGGCTGGGTAAAGTAGTGAACCCCTGACCGGATTCGGTGGGCCACAGGAATCCACTGAAAGGCGTCCTGCGAGTATTTGACACATCCACCTTGTACATCGTCAATCCTCCAATCAGCAAAACAGAGAACAGAGGGGCTGAGAAGGGGATATTAATGGAATTTAAGAAGTTAAGCAGGATTTGAGTCACACAGTTATTACTTGGGATGAAGAAAAGTTTTGCTGAATTTTAGGGATCTATAAAAATCCAGGAAAAGGAATAGGGATGATGTTGTCAGAGGATTTATACGGTGAAGTGAAGAATCACAGATTCAAGAGACCCACTTCTTTCTGGACTGGAAAATTAGAAAGATGAGGCTGACTGTAATTCTTCACCTCAGTTTCTCCACGCGGAAGCAAGGATTGCTCCAACACCTGATCTTTGATCACAGGCATCTCTTAAAGAGGCCAACGGAGCTCCTGCCTCCTGCATCAGCAAATAGTCATTAGCTCCCAGGAGAGCAGTTATTTATGCAGGTGAACAAAGCAAACCTGGAAGGAGGTACAGTGCGATGCTCTCTCCTCAACACCTCTACTGCGTCAGTGTCTCTCCTTCAGCACCTCAAAATCAGATCAGATCCATAGGGTGCTGGCACTTAGAAGATCCCCAACCAGTGCCACCTACCATTTTTCAGTATTGTCTTAGAACCCACAGATCAGTGTATATAGCTGATCTCTCTACCAGGTTGGCAGCCTGCTTCTCTGGGGAGCACTGTTTTTCCCTTAGGTTCCCCTTTGATTCCCAGGACATAATAAGTCTCTGTCACATACCAAGTGCACAGAATGATGCCAGATTTTACTCTTCACTCAATGATTCTCTCTGTGCCTTTATAGCTTTGGCACCACTCCCCAGAAACCCCTGCCCTTAAGTAATTTCCAGCTTCCCAGGAAATGCTAAGGCATCATGGTCATGCTTTCATTCATGCTCCCGTCTCATGGATATGCATTCGTTGGTGGGTCCAGACCTTGCAACCCAGTGAACAAATTAGAGTCTGGGCTTATAGTTTCATGTCAGAGTTCTTCCATCAGAGTCAACTGGGGAACTTGTAAAAAAAAATTATATATATATATGCATATATATATATATATGCATATATGTATGTATACACACAAACATACATATATATGCATGTATGTGTGTACACATACACACACACACACACACACACACACACACACACACACATATATATCTCCCAGGACCACATTTCCATCCTGTTGGTTAGTAAGTTTTCAGGTCCTGGGGACTGGCATTTTCCTACAGGTCCCGTGGGATTCCGTGGGTGGGACACGGAGAGTTCCATGAGAAGATATGGTGTGTCTATTATTCCTGACTCAACAACTTAGTTGGGAACCTCAGAAAGGTCTGTCATAGTTAACATTCAGATTCTCCACCTGCAAAGCCTCTCTTCTGCCTACCTCTAAGGTCCAGTGTGGGGACAATATAAAATAACCAATAACAGTATGGGCTTGGTATGTGTCACATTCTCTACACAAACCACGAATTGTTGTCCTTAAGCATTAGCCAGTGTTGGAGACTTCCGTGTAGCTGGCACTTCATTACTAATTTAAAAATGCATTATGGGGGGCACCTGGGTTGCTCAGTGGGTTAAGCCTCTGCCTTCAGCTCAGGTCATGATCTCAGGGTCCTGGGATCGAGTCCCGGATTGGGGTCTCTGCTTGGCAGGGAGCCTGCCTTCCCCTCTCTCTTTGCCTGCCTTCCTGCCTACTTGTGATCTCTCCTTCTGTCAAATAAACAAATAAAATCTTTTTTAAAATGCATTACTGGGGTACCTGCCATGTTCAAGTTAGAGTCTTCTATCTTCCATGGACTCTTGATAGGGGTTCACTAAATTAGCTGTAATATTAGTGGCTGATGACATTTTAATGTACTGACTCTCTGAGTATGTTGCATTTACCATCTTGAAGAAACTCATAAAATAATATAATTGATAATAATAATTGCTTTCATTTTATTGAAATTTTATAATGTACCAAGCGCTGTGTTAAGCGCTTTTCTTAGAGCTGAAAAGGACTTTTGGAACTGTCTACTAGAGGCCACAAATCAACCTGTAATTGATCATTTTTTTTAACCTTAATAGTGTTTTAAAAGGCAGTGTTACTAAGCACGAGACACATTTAATAGAAATAGAAAAATCCTAATCCCTGTTGTTTCTCAGAAGACTCATGGCACACGCCACTGTCACCTGCCTGAGACTCAGAGGTAAACTCAATCCTCCCACTTCTCAGATTAAAAATTGGATGCTCAGAAAGTTTATATGGCTTACATGGAATCATTTGGGTCTGTCTGAGTGCTCCAGCTCTTTTACGAAATTGCTTCTTCAGCTTAGCAGCCATCAAAATCTCCAGTTCAGTCAATTAACCTGGCGCCTTGGCCTTCAACTCATTTACACACCACAGGCTGAGCAAAGCCTCTTCCTTCATAGCCATGACCTACCATGATCTCTAGCCCTCAGTCTCTCTGTAGGCTCCCTCAAGCTCCATATCTTTCACATGCGCTCTCCCCTGCTCCCGTGCACAACACAGGCATGGAAATGTCCCATCAGGTGCACACTCCTGGTGCTTCCTCTCATGATCTCCTCCTCACCTCATTAGCCACTAGGTACCCTTTGTCTGGAAGATGGGTTCCTGGCACGATGATTTAAGCAGTCAATTTAATTGGAAGATTAGGAAAGACCTGGTGTCCGGCTATCATTTGAGAATAGACAGAGCAATAGTCCATTTTAAAACCTATTCCCCACTCTCAATTCTTGCATATTTTGCCCAGTTCCCAAACTCAAGAAATTCCACATTGTTTTTGCACCACTAACTCCTTCATTTGTTGACATCTCTGCCCGAAGATCACCTCTGTAGAGAGGACTTCCTGGCTGCCCCCATCCAACATGGCCCTCCATTGCCTCCTGCCACTATACATTCAGATCACCTACATTTATGTCATCTGCAGTATGGCAGTGGGTTGATGGTGACCTCACATCTCACTCCAAAGGGCTTGGGGCACAGACTGAAAGGTTCTCCCAAGATCCTACCTTCTAGTCTTCACATCTGTGTGTAAGTCCCTCCTGTTAAGTATGGGCAGGACCTGCGACATGCTTTTAACCAATAGCATACTGTGAAGTGATGAGATGCGATCACAATTTGAATGTGATTTCCTGGTTGCATCACAGTTGGTACACTCCATCTTGCCAGAAGACTTGCTTTCTCCATTGCTGGCTTTGAAGATGCAAGCTGCCATGTAGTAGGTAAATACCCTGTTGGAGAAGTCATTTTAGCAAAAAGTCTACAGGCAGCATCTAGGAACAGAGCAAGAAGCTGAAGTTCTTGGACTTACAGCCAGAGGGAGATGGATTTGGCGAACAACCTTGGTGAGCTTAGAAGGAGACCCTTCGGCAGTTGAGCCTCCAGATGAGAACTGAGCCTTGGCCAATATTTTAATTTCAAACCTTGCAGAGAGAATGCATCTCACTCTTGCCCAGACACTTGAACCGCAGAAACTGTGAGGTATTAAAATATGTGTTCTTTTAAGTTGTGGTTTGTGGCAATTTGTTTGAAAGCACAGAAAGCTAATATGGATATTTCCTCCTTCCTCTACCTTGGTTTTGTCTGTGTAACTTGCTTTGACCCATAGAGAATGGTGACAATGTCAGTGTGCTGGTCCTGAGCATGGGCGATAAGAGGTCCCGTAGGTTCATGCCTGTTCTCTTAAATTTCTGTCATCATCTTCAGAAGCATATGCCAAGGCTAGCCTGCTGCTTCCAGAAAGGGAATGAGAGCCCCAAGGAATATTCTCCAGTGAAGTCTACCCTAGATTGGCCTTTCCTCAGTTGACCTGCAGATGTACAAGAACCTCTGAATCTAGGTCAGTTTGAGTCCATGGGTAACTGGGTGGAACTGAGACTACAGCTCCGCTCTTCTGATTCTTAGTGTGGTGAATTCCCAGGAGAAAGCAGCTCCAGCTAAATATTAGTATTTATATTCATTTTATACTTTGGCATCTGGGGTTTTCATCTGGGGTGAAGAGATAGAGGCCATGGAGGGAGCTCTTTGAAACATTTGAAATTATACATTGAATTTATATTTTGTGCATTTGGGTGGGAGACATAGCCTATAATGGTCTCTCCCATTTAGAAAGCGATCCGTAACTCCTCTCCCGTTAAAGAACCGGAGAGGGTTTTCTCCCCTGCTAAGGCCAAGGGATGGTGTTTTTCACTTAAGAAATATGATTCTCAACCCCTGTTCATTTCTCTTAGTTATTTATCTTAAAATTTTATGGATTGGTTCTTGGTAGCTTTCAGAAGATACCATTTCTTAATACCCATGCATTTTCTTTATAAAAAAAAATCAATATTTCCCTAAGGAAAATGATTCTAATAAGGATGTTTTTAAAATCCCAACAACAGGACCTATTAAGAATGTTTAATTCCCCAAATTCCTTCAGTTTTATATCTCTGAAAGAAATTACTTCCATGGCTGTGAGTGTGGTCTATTGATGGGACATATTGTGTTTCCAATTGCCAGGAAGAAAATATTAGAGAACCCAAGGGAGCATGGAGTTCAAATCCCCCATTTGACTTTGCTCCCATTTCCTAACTGCACAGCCTTGCAAAAATCACTCCACCTCTGCATTTTGGTTTTCTTAGCCTCTAGGCTGAGACAATCATATCTATATTCGCAAGATTGCTGTGAGAATTACATGATCTAAATGTGAAAACTTGTCTGGTACATAGTAAGTTGTAAATAAATGTTGGAAATTCAAATTGATTATATTTCCTGCCATTTCTGCTCATTTGCAACTCTTCAAAGTGGGGAGAGCCACTTCTTTGTTTCAAAGTGATCACTTGGGGAGTAGAAGTGGGATGTTTATTGACTATCCAGCCAGGCTCCTCCTTTTGGGAGACAGGGGCTATGTAAATACCAGTATTATTATATTATCCATCTGGCACTGTGGCTTCCGAGTGTAATTAGCTATTGAGGAAAATACATTGAAGAAAGAAGGATCCAGGAAGATTTAACAATAATAGTAGCAATTAGCATTTTTCTTGTTTTATTAAGGACATGGAATTTATGAGACACTCCAAGAATTTCCAAATATTAAAGAGACTTTAAAATCATCATTACACTTTTCTCGACTCCCATTACCATACCCTTCATCTCAGCCATCAACCCATCTCTTGTCAAGAATATTCTGACAGCTCCTAACTGGCCCCCTCCACTCTAGTCTCATTCTCTTTTAATTCATTCCGTGCTCTGAAGTCAGAATGATCTTTCTAAGATAAAACTCAGACTACGTTCACTTCAAGACCCCTTGATGGCTCTTCAATGACTCTAGGGGAAAGGCCAGACTTTGTTAATAATATGCCCAAAGCTTTTCGGGGCTGGCCCTTGTCTCATACCTCCTCACACATCTCTCTCCATCTCTGCCCCTGTTCTGTCAAATTTCATTTCATTCTTCCAATCACTCACAACTATTCTATAAGAGGGTGAGGGAGTTGAATACACGGTATCCAGATACTTCATGCCTGACCTTACAGCCAGATGAGACTGGAGCTGGCTGTTGGGGTATCTCCATTTTACCCAATAACCCTGTAAGAGAGCCTGGCTTAAGGGCCATTACACATGGTGGCTTCCACTGCTTCATCCCTGAATTATACAGACTCACTGGCTCCCACCCCAACAGAGAAGACATCTACAGGCCTTCAACAATGGTGCATTGCCTTGGTGAAATTAGGGCATGGAGGAGCATAGCAGAAAATCTTTGGCACTCTAAAAATGTCTTAGCTACACAAGGAGCACAAGTCATAAAAGAAAGCAGGTCATAATTTGGACTTTATGGAAACTGCTGTTCTTCAAGACATACCCTTGGAAAAAATGAAAATGTGACCCACAGACGGGAACAATAGTTTCAAAGATATATCTGATGAAGAACTCATATCTAGAGTATGTAAAGACCTCTCAAACTTCACTAATAAGAAGATAAACAAATCAACTAAAAATGGGCAAAAATTTGAACACATATTTCAGCAAAGAAGAGATATGGTAACAAAAAAGCACATGAAAAGAAGCTCAACATCATGAGTCACTAAAAAAAAATACAAACTAAAACCACAATGAGGTATCAGTGAACAATTATTAAAATGGAGAGAAAAATTCACACCTGTTGGCAAGGAGGTGGGGAAACTGGGTCTCTGACACTGTTTATGGAAAATGTAAAGTAGCACAGCCACTTTGGAAAGAATTTTGGCAGTTTCTTTCTTTCTTTTTTAAAAAGATTTTACTTTTAAATAGTCTCTACACCCAGTGTGGACCTTGAATCCAAGATCAAGAGTCACGCGCTCTACTGACTAAGCCAGCCACGGGAACCTTGGCAGTACAGATGAAAACACATGCCGGCACAAAGGCATGGATGGATGCCTTTGTGAATGGGGATGGATATAGGAGCTTTATTCATAATTCAATAATCAATTTAATAATCATAATCAATAAGCAATCATAATTCAATAATCAATTATTCATAATTGTCCCCGACTGAAAATAATCCAAACATCCATTGACTAGTAAATGCATAGACATCCTGAGATACATCCAGGCAGTAGGACGCTACTCAGAGATAAACAGAGCAAACTCCTAGGGCAGGTGACAACATGAATGAATCTTGAGTGTGATGCTAAGTCAAAAAAGTCAGATGCAAGCAGCTGCATACTGTACGATTCCAATTCCATGACATTCTGGAAAAGTCAACATCATGGGAGAAGATACTGGATCTCTAGCTGCCTGGCCGTGGGGGAAAGTGGGGAGGGAATTAAATGCAGAGGGTCACTAAGGACCTCCTGGGGGTGGAGGCAACATCTGCATCTTGATGGCAACAGTGTTTATATGACTCTATGTTTGTCAAAACTTCTCAAACTGTACACCTAAAAAAGTGCATTTGATTGAATGTAAATTTTATTTTCAAAAATCATGAGTAAGAAGAAAAAGAGATACATGGATTGAAACCCAAACAGGTTTATGAGCCTGCGCAAAATCTCTCAGGAAGTTATTTATGCAGATTCGACCTGCACTCAGCATCTTGTCCTAAATGTAGTCATCATTTATTGAGATGCTAAGGAGAAAAATAATTGTCCCGCCAGATAAAGAAAGCAAACTCGTTAGCCATTCTCTCTGAGAAGGAATGACAATGAAAATCCATGAATGAAGGCACTGCCCATCAGGGTTCCCATCTGCACTGGCAACAGTCTTCCACAGATGTGTGATCTCAGGCAGGGCCAGGCCTTTGTAAGAAGAACATGTCTATTAAGGACATTGGTAGCCTCGGATTCCATTCTTGAGAGAGTCATGCAACATTCTACTGCTAAGTTGTCTTGTTTCTTCAGAGGAGTCATGGATAACTCTGGGGATCAGTTTTCCCCCTCTTGGGAAGTCTAAGTGCCTTGAGTTTCTCAGGGACAGACCCAGGGTTTGTTAAAAAGTAAAAAAGACAGCTAACATTTTTAGGTACTTATCATGTGCTACCCACTGTGCTGACAACTTACACAGGTGATGAGGGCTCACTTCATTTCTTCAACAATCCCATTTTGTGGGTCAAATAGCTAACCCTTTGAGATAGGTGAGAGAGATAAGCACACAGTAGATACCATCCTGCCTATGCCCACCATGCTCTGACTACTTCAGTCAATGCTCCTGGCCTAATTTCTGACTGACTGTGATTCTTCTCTCTTGAAACTACTTTCCCCATATATGCAGCAGGATGGAAATGCTCCTACTGCACAATGCCTAATAGAGGTCAATGTATAAACATTCTAGCTCCTTTGGCACTTGGAGGGGATAATTCTGAAGTCCATGCTATAAACCAGTATCAAAATTTCCACAAGGAGTTACTTCCTCAGGTGCCCAGCCTTGATGAGTTGCCTTCTTTTCTCTTATGTTATTTCTCCATTCTCCTACTGGTATCGGTTTCACCATACAAACAAACTACTTGCCCACCAATCCTTACCTCTTGGTCCTTATCTGGAATAATCCAAACAAAGAGCCACAATGGCACCTGGACAAATTACTGTTGCAATAACCATGAGAAGTTGTTCTCAGAGGAGGCTCAGAGACCACGTGCAGAATCTGAATGAATGAGTCAATGAATGAATGAATGAATGAATAAATGCATACATAAATTAAGTCACAGAACATCAGAAGGAAGAGGGTTTGTAGGACCTTCTCATGCTGAGGGAAGGCTTTCTGGAAATGGTGAGAATTTAGCTCAGCACTTAAGTTTGAGTGAAAGTTTAGGTGTCTCCTTAAGTACATAGAGCAACATGTGGCTGGACTATCGTGGCTGAGGGATGAATGAGCAATGACACTGGTCAGAGAGGGCCCAAAGTGAACAAATTGACTCTGCCCTGATGGTTTAATTTCCTTCTATGACACCCACCTCTCTGTAAGCCAGCCCTCTTCCTTCCAGGAAGTGGGAAAAAAACAAATGAACAGTATGGCCAGCTCATGCAGTGGCATCTGACAGGTGGCTCCAGATCCCGGAGTGTCTCTGAGCTCCTGGACCCAAAATCAAGGCTGGGAGGAGCAACAGTATTTAGAAAAAAGTAGAGGCCTGACTCTAGGGACAGCTTCTTCATGCTGATTCCAAGGAGATAAGCTGGAGGCATGACACATCAGACATGACTGTGTCTGTGATATTTCACATGTGGGTAGTAATACCTATCATGGGGCTGTCATAGGTAGTAAATGACACAATGTCTGAAAAGCTCATCATAGTGTCTGACACAAACAGATTCCAATTAATGGGACCCCCAATGAGCAAAATGTCTTAGTAGCAGAAGATGGATCTTGTCTTCAGTTTCTATGTAATATTCAGCTTTGTTCTTAGAGGAGTGAGTGGTTTCCAACAGCAAAATCAGAAAGTGGAGACCATGATGTCTCCCTCCCCAGGTGAAGATTTTTATGACCTTATGTATATGGAGTACCAAACCGATGCTTACTAAGTACCATGAAATCTCAGTCTAAAGACATAGGAGGAGGGGCTGGTCTTGAAGACTAATGGACCGCAGCTTCCCCTGCTTATTATCTCCCCCAGGCTTATTCTATCCATGGGCATAACTCCAGGGGGAGGAAGACTTACCCTGAATCTCATGGTTCCTCACTTGCTTAGGCCTCTGAGACCAAAATTCTGTATTCATACTTTGACATTTTTTTTTTTAAATAGAGCTCCCTCACTCAACTGAACACACCTCAGTCCCCATGAGCACAATTTGTTCCTCGATAGAGGCAAAGATTATGATGGGAACATTCTCTGGGCTTACATGTGGAATCCAGGTGAAGCTGAAGGAGTGAATTCAACTAGAACCATTGTCAGAAGCCTGCTATGCCTTCACTTAGGTATCTCTTCTTTCATCCTTTCCCACCTCCCTGCCTTCCTCCCATAACAGAGTCACAGGATGTCCAAATGTAGGAATCATCAAGAGAGGGCCCAAAGTGAACAAATTGACTCTGCCCTTTACCACCTAACATCTGAAGAAAGGAAGGTGTTTATTTGCTCAGTGGCTGAATCAAGTTTCTGTCTTTGAGTTTAGAGTGACTTTCTTATACTGCACCTCCCTTCCTCTCTTCCTTCCTCCCTCCCTCTCTTCCTCCTTTCCTTCCCTTCTTCCCTCTATCCTTCCAATTACTGCCCCAAAATAAAGAAGTTTTATCATTTCTCTAAAAGGAAGTTACTTCCTGAAAGGGGCCAACAAGGGACAAAGAACGGTTGAATTTTTTAGACCTGGGACTCAATTATTTCCATTGGCCTTCTGTGCTCTTGGTTTATGAAAAATCAATAGTTTAATATAGAAAAAAATTCCCCTGGCTATCCTTTTAGAGCTGTATTGCCTTTGTTGCAGGGCTCTGGCTCTGCCTGCCTGCCACGAACTCCTAAGTCAGGTTGTTTGGTGTGGTGTCAGTCCAGCTCTCTGTGCCAGTCACCTGATGAGGGGTGATTATAATAGAAACAGCCGTAACAGAACTCAGACACACGTCCAGGGCTAAGCACTTCTGAGAGACATTTCATGTATGATGACCCTCATCTACATAGTTGACACCCAATAAATTCTTAACTGAATTGCTTCAAATGAATAATTGTAGTACCCAAGTAGATAAGACAGATAGCATCATTCTTGTAACAGTAAGAGAAGCAGCTATGTAGTGGGTGTCTACTGTATTTCCCACTTCCAATATTAATCTCATCCCCTCTGTAGCATACTCACTTAAGGAAACAATTGCTATCCCAATGAAAAAATTAATGCTTAGGGAGTTTATGTGACTTGCTGAGGTCATTGGGGAAAGCACAACTAGATAATAATACTCCTTTCCTCTTGCTAAAGCCCATAGTTTCTCTGCTTGACCTTGGGGTTTCTGGGCATATGGGAAAATACAACCCACCAAGAATTAATGATGAGCTCTTAAATACCCACATCTTGGACTTAATCTTGCCCCTTGTTCCTTCCCCAACCCCAACTAACTGAAGCCCCCAAAATAAGGAATGTAGACCTTTGAATGGAGCATGACTGAACTTTGGTTTCCACAGTGACCTATGATCCATGCTTGGACTCCAGGTGAGGTGGGATAATTGGGTTCCTTCCTTAGAATTTTAGACTGAGGGACTCAGGGAGTGAACTAGCTGGTAGTGACTTCCCATGATGCGAAGTCTTGCAGGCACGCACTGTGGTTGGAGGAGAGCTCATGGGTTATGCTCAAGACACAGCAACAGAGGAAGCTTGGGGAATGAGAGAGGAGAGAAAGAACAGAAAGGAGAGTAAGGTTGTTGTGCATGTATAGAGGAGGAAGAGAGAGAGAGGTAGTCTTTTCCTGCTCCATCTCCAGCTCAGTGGTTTGGAGTTAGGGTCCCACCACTGAGTCGGGGATTAGCAAACACAGTGTGCAGGCCAAATCTGGCCAGCTCCTTATTTCTGTAAGTAATTTTACTGGAACATAGCCACACCCTTTCGTTGATATATTATCTGTAGCTGCTTTCAGGCTACAATAGCAGAATTGAATGGTTGCAGTAACAACCAGATGGCCCACAAAGCCTGAAATATGTATGAACTGGACATTTGCAGAAAGAGTTTGCTGACCTCCGCACCAAGCCCGAGGAATTCCTGGTACATGAGGACTTGTGTTCATAACTAAGGTCATTTGAAAGATTTTTAGGTTTCAGAGACTTTGGATACTTTTACTTTGGGAAACCTTATGAAATACAGTCACACTCCACTTTAAATAATTTCCTTAAAACTTACATTAAGATGGAGATGCGGTTGATGTAAAGGATACAATGTTACATTTTAGATGAATTTAATTAAGCAATTGATTTTGACTATACACACTGCATTTGTATGAATTTCGAAGGAAAATTCCTCTCCCCAGTCCCACCCCAGGGGGAATATCAGACCCTGGCCAATCTCATGAGCCTGAGGCTTTGCCTATGGGCCCTGTGGATACCATGGCCAGGTTCAAAGCAACGTCAATGTCACTTCTTCCTTTATCCTATTGTTTTCAACAGCTCAACTGAGATATAATTTATGTGCCATAAAATTGACCCATATTAAGTGTGCATTTCAGTGAGTCCTCGTAAATTTATAGAGATGGGCACCCACCGCTGGAATCATATTCCCATCTTATTTTTCAGACAGCTTTCTGTCCTATCTTGAGGTTCACTTTTCCTTTCAGATTGATTGTCCCTTTCTGAGCTCTGTTCCCTAAGGGAGATCCTGTGCTATTCCAGGTAAGCAGCTCACCCTTGTATTTGCTGGACTATAAGGTTTATGGTTTATCTCCATGATCTCATGACATTTTCATGGGCCTTAAGTGTGGCAGGCCTGGTCATTCCAGTTCCCAGATCACCGCCCAGCTGACAAGTGTTAGCCACATTTCTAGGCAATGTGAGAGGGTCATCAACACAGCTACCTTTTTTGAAGTTTGGGGAAAGATCAGAGATGGGTATAAATAACGAGCAAATGAAAGGAGCAATCTAGACTCTTGAGGAGTATGGCATTGTGATTAAATCTAGGTTAGAACCCTGGCTCTGACTCCCATTTGCTGCACAGGATGGGC
Organism: Lontra canadensis; assembly: GCF_010015895.1. NCBI lineage: Eukaryota > Metazoa > Chordata > Mammalia > Carnivora > Mustelidae > Lontra > Lontra canadensis. Next base: position 6,708,338 of record NW_022631024.1, on the reverse strand, counting down.
CTGCTATTTTGGTTCCTCAGATATAGAGAAGGATAATCCTAGATGCATAGTTAAGGTGAGAAGTAGACCTGTTAATCCACATAAGACACTTGGAATGGTGCTTGGAGGATGGTCAATTGTGATAAATTTGGAAACAACTTTTAGAGATGGATAGACTTCCTCTTAGCAGGCAACTATCAAGTGAGTTGAGGAAATATTTGATGAATTTTCTCGAAGTGGGGGCTGGGTTTCAGAGGGGGCAGGAAGATTTCAAGGAGAGGCAGTATGAGGATGGAGAAGATAACAACATGTCGCCCCTCCCCAGTTGGGAAGAGAGTGGATCTTAAAGTTTTGAGAAAAACAATGGAAAGTTTATAAGAACAAGGAAAAAAAAGCAGAGGCAGCATACCTGGCTGTAGGGGCTGTGTTAGAATGATTCCCCAGGCTCTGGGATTATGGTTTACTTACCTCTGCTGGGAAATTGAGTGGGTCAAGGAAATTGTACTTAAAAAATAAAGACAAATCCCCAGCTGTCATCCAAACTGAGGAAGAAACACAAGACAGAAGTGCGGGTGCCATTTAAGCGAAGTGTTTGTAGATGGCCCTATTTGTCAGAGGAGGGAGAAGCCTTTCCAGCCAAAGGATTTAGGGAGGCTCCATGGAAAAGTGGGCTTTGGAACTTGGCCTTGGGTCATATGTAGGGTTGTTATATGCAAAAATGAGGGAGAAAGGCATCTCAGAAGATGAAATAGTGGACATAAAAGAGGAAACTGGGACCTCACAGAGGCAGTAGGAGAAAGAGCAAATTTATTTTAGGTTGGATAATAACATAAATAACCATAAATGTTATATATCATGTTATGTGCCATAAACTTTGTGATATCTCATTAATCACGACAGCAATACTGTAAGATAGATACCATTTTCACTATTTTGTAGATAACGAAATTGAGGTCCAGAGAGATTCAGCAACTTGCTCAAAAGTCACATTGCTGATATTCCAAAACCTTTCATATTTGTGCCCCAAACCCCAAACCTGTGCTCTCTGTTACTGCATGAGGAGCTGCAGTGGGAGTTCCGTTTGGACAGGTGTGCTAGGACTGGGCCAAGGACCACTCCAAGCTCAAGGTGGAAGAGTTTGCTCAAGGCAAACACTGTCTTGACAGCTTGGTGAAGGAAACTCCGTGATCTGTGAGCCTGGGGCACACTGACTAACTTCTCTGGATGTATCGTTTCTTCATCCACAAAAGGGGGTTCGGAAGAACACTCTTTCTGATTTCATATGAGGATGAAAGGGGTAATTCACATGAAATTGTCTCATAGTTCTGTCTGTGAAAAGTACCACAGAAAGGACAGCTGAAATCATTACATACTTTTCCAAGAGCCACCATAACAATTGACCCCAGATCAGTTGGCTTAAAACAACAAAAATGAATGCTCCTATGGTTCTGGAGGTACGAGTCCAAAATCCAGGTGATAGCATAGCTACGTACCCATCAGATTTCCCAGGGAAGTATCCTTCCTTGCTTCTCCCCAGCTTCTGGTAGTTACTGACAGTCCATAGTGTTCTTTGGCTTACGGATGCATCACCGCAGTCTCTGCTTCTGTCTCCACGTGATGCCCTGCTCTGTATCTCTGTTTTCATGGGGTATTCTCTTCTCTGTGTACGTGTCCAAATTCTTCTCTTCTTATAAGGTTACCAGTGATTCGGTTTGGTCTCACCTTAACCCACTATGACCTCCTCTTTACTTAATAACATCCACAAAGACCCTATTTCCAAATTAGATCTTATTCTGAGATTCTGGGTTGGCTTAACACTTGGACCTCGTACAATCATCATCATCATCATCATCATCACTACATAAGAAGAGCAAAGTGCCTGGTGAGATTCTGGTGCAGCCTAAGTGCTCAATACAAGGTAGCCTTAAGTAATAGCAGTAGCGGCAGCAACAATGACAATCATAAATAAGATAATGTTTACATTTAGTATCATGTTAGGACTGCTCATTGTCTTCTTCCCCAATGCACCTAGCACTCACGGGTACAGGCAGCAAGGGGCTCCATAAATATTGGTGGAACAAACAACACATCTCAGCTTCTTAGGAAAGGCCCCACCATTTGTCTCCAAGAAATTGACATGAGACGTGGCATGGAGCAGCCGGCGGGCCTGTCACCTGCAAGCAGGAGGTGTGAGTGGATGATGGGCTAGCTCTCTGCTACAGGCGCTGATGGCCGCTCCTAATGAGACAGGGTGAGAAATGAGCTCAGTCTACGGGGCTGCAGTTTAATCCTTTTTGAGCCCACAGGGTCCCAGCGTGATGACACCAGCTGTTTTCAGATTCCTTTCTGGAGAAAGCACAAGCTGTTTTTGGTTTCACGAAGCACGAGGTACCCTCAGGACCCGCCCTAGCCCTCAGGATAGTTTGAAACACTACCAGGCAAGGAGGGAAATGAGGGGGCCTGTATTCTAAGCCAGATGCAGCAGCAGGATCCTAGTGGCTGAGGGCTAGTTCTTCTCTACCTGTGACCCTCGGTCTTCTCGTCTGGGAAGTGGGTGTGAAACACACAGCACAGTGGGCTGTCTTGAGGATTAATGAGATAATGGGTCTGAAAAGAACTTTATAACCTGGAGAAATGTAAATATGTTATCTGTCCAGCCATTCCACCCTGACAATGCTTAGCTTTTCCTCCCTGGCCTCTCCCTACTTTGATGCGGATTTCTTTTCTCTCTTCATCAAATCACATGCTTAGATAAGCATTTGAGGGCCACCTGGGTGGCTCAGGAGGTTAAGTGTTTGACTCTTGATTTCAGCTCAGGCCATGATCTTGTTGTGTTGGGCTCTGTGTTGATCCACACTGAGCAGGGAATCTCCTTGAGATTCTCTCTCTCCCTCTCCTTTCCCCTGCCCCTCAAATAAAGAAATAAATCTTTGGCGGGGGGAGAAAAACATTCAAAACTGATTTGAACTCTGACATTCCTGAGTGATGACACCTTCAAGTGCTCCTTTCCAAGGGGTTTCTTCCCAAGAGGGACCAAAATGATAAGTGGGGTGAATTTGTTAGTTCATTCATCCACTTACTCATTCATCTATATGTTTATTCATTTGTTTTTAAAGCCATCATCCATTTAACTACCCTTTATTACGCACTTGCTCTGTGACAGTCATTTCCTAGGTATGGAGATGAATCCAACGAGGAGTCCTCTCATGGCACTCACCAGCTCAGGGGCAAGTATGTGAACACAGATAACCAAGGCAGGGTCATATTTTGTGACCTGGGACAAGTCTTTTCCTCTCTCTGGAGCTCAGTTTCCTATCTATAAAATGAGACAGTTGGACCAATTGTGCTCAGTTCCCTCTCTTAGCCATCAAAGAAACAACTACGCTATTGGGAAGAACACCAAACTGGGAGTCAGGAAATTCCCAGCACGGTCCTACCTCTGCAAACAACCTAGAAAGATTCTAAGTCCTTTCCCCTCTGCGGTGCTCCCTTTCCCAGGGTGTACCTGCTGGGGCAGGGTGACATAATCCCCAGGATCCTTGCAGCTTATAGCCTTTTACTTCCTGAGATCACTGAGCTCCTTGTTTGGAGGCCAGTGACACAGTGGTAGCAGCTGAGCAAAAATTCAGAGGAAGATACCAAAGGGATGGCACAGGAACAGAGCTCCTAGAAGTGTCTATCAGTTGTCAGCAGGTGTTTCCCTGGGATGCTCAGCATCCTGCCGGGGCGGATGATCTCTGTCTTCTGCCCTCACAGGCTGAGCACAGAAGTGTCAGAGGCAGAGAACAGAGAGCTCCTTTTCCTCACCGAGGCCATCCTGCTACCACATCCTTTATCCTACCCCAGGCAGTGTGCAAGCCATGCTGGTTTTAAGTATTTATGGGAGGAGCAGGAAGAAGGGTAACAGCCCTGGACTGCCTAGCTGGGGAGAGTCCTCCCACCTGGTGGCTTCACTGGAGCTTCTTGGAGGATGTCACCTCTAACTTGAGATATAAAGGATGACAAATAGCTAGACCAACGGTGATGGGGGTGGGTGGGGTGGGAGAGAGAGAGCAGGGTGCTCTAGGAACGAAGAGAAGTTCAGTGTGGCTAGAGCACTGCATGCTGAGACAGATGTACCTAGGTCTTGGGTCTCAGAAAAAAGATGACCAGAGCTCCAAGCTCAGCAAAGTACTGTGCTCAGAGTAACTTGAGTCTCTGTTTTGAGGGTCCCCAAGCCCACATTAAAAAAAAAAAAAAAGAAGTTCTAAATGCCAAGTAAGTCTTTATTTTAGTTCTCTGGTTTGATGGAAGCCTCTCTATGATATTTTCAAGATCTCTGCATGTCTATGACTTTCTTCCACTCTGCAGCCTTCAGGCACTGAAGACTGAATCTTGATCTCAATCAGACTCCCCTCTGGGTGAACAAAAGAAAAGCTGATTGGATGTGTACATCCAGGGAGGGGGTTCTTTTTTCTTTATTCTTCTTGCTTTGTGACATCCATTTTTCCCAAGTGCATTTCAAAGAGATGTGATGAGTGGAACCATCGAGAGGAAGAGGCTGAATGGATGGCCAGGGAGATTAGATTAGAAAAAGGACAATCCATGTTACTTTTAAGGTTAATGTGAGCAGACAAAAGAGAGTTCCTCTGGAAAATCAGGTTAACAGTAAGGAGATGGAAGAGGGATGCATGTTAATGGGGACAGGTGGGGAGTTGTAAAGGACACTTAAAGAAGAGGAAGCAGAGGATAGACGCTGGGAGGATTGAATAGGGGCCCTGGAGGTCCTACAGGCTTCCTGCAATGGGAGCTGCTCCTGAAAGGGGTTCATCTTCATGTTGGGGTCTTTCCAGCGGCCACTTTGAGAGGAAATGGAAGGAGCTGTGTCTTTCACCCAACCCTAGATCAGCCTATATCATTGCTCATGTGGACTTCGGACCACTTCCTCCCTCTGCTGGGTTTCCTTGTGTCCATCACTATGATGCAGCCAAGGTTATTTTCCTCCCTAGCCTCTCGCTGCCTCATGGCCCTTTCTTTATTCCATGCCACCTATCTCTAGTCACCTAACTTATCTGGCTATTGGCTGAGATTTTGCTTCCTTCAATGCTTCTGACGGTCCTCCAGTCCCATCTCTCTACTTGGGAGAGATATGTTGAAGATATGCAGAAGTTCTAACTCCCGCTACTTGTAAATGTGACCTTATTTAGAAATAGGGTCTTTGCAGATGTAATCAAGTTAAGATGAGGCCATACCCGATTAGAGTGAGTCCTCAATCCAATTGGCCAATGTCCTTATAAAGAGAGAGGAGGCACATTTTCCTGGCAAGAAGGCCACGTGACCATGGAAACAGATATTGCTTTATGTGATAGAACTACAAGGTAAGGGACACCAAGAATTGGGGCCAACCACCAGAGACTAGGACAGATTTTTTTTTTTCTTACAGCCTTTGGAAGGAGCATGGCCCTGCCAATAGCTTGATTTCAGATCTCTAGCCTCCAGAATTACGATAGAATAAACTTCTGTTGGTTTAAGCCCCTGGTTTGTCATGGTTTATGTCAGCAACCCTAGGAAACTAATAGAGTTGCTTCTCTGTTTTTGTTCTGTTTTGTGTTTTAGTGAACAGCTGTCCTGCTTGCCTGTCTCTCATCATCCTGGGAATGAGGGCATCTGATTTCCTTTTTGTGAAAGTGACCCTGTCCCATCCTGTGATCCTGTGTGCCTCGCCAGAGGGTGGCACCATGACCTGCTAGGTCAGTCTGACACACTCCCTGGAAATCTGAATCTTGTGCAGAGTGGCACTAGCTGGATCAATGGCTGGGGCTCACTGCTCTCTTTGGCATTGTTCTGAATGGACGGTCCATTTGTCCCCTCTCCCTAGATCCCTAGAGCAGCCCTTGCTCCTTTTCAAGACCAGAGATCAACCCCATACCCTTCCAGTAATTTTTTTTTTCATTTTCTTCTTGAACTAGAATTGATTTCTGATGTTAGCAATTCAAGAACTGGATATAGTGCAGCCTCTTCTCCACCCCACTCTCAGGAATCCATGCCTCTACTCTAGTGCTCTCGCGGTGATCAAGTATGAGTCTGTAGAGGACATCCTCACCTCCTTTCCCCAGGAGGGAGAACTGTGTTTCTGTCTGTGTCAGTAGTGCTGGCGAATGTAGAGATACTTCCTTAATGAGTATTGAATGGCCAAAGGAAAGGAGCCTCCCTGGGGTCCCCTGTAGAGTTGGGCTTGCTTTGGTACTCAAAATGAAAAATTGATATATTTAATACTATCTTCCATCACAGCTCCACAGGACATCTCTCACAAATGCCTGAGACTAATACTCATATAGGGAAGGGAGTAAGGCTCTAGGCGGGGGATGGGTGGGAAAATTTAAGGAAGTGCTCACTCTCACGACCAGGGTCATACAAGTGCCATCCTTGAAAGTAACTCTTTCATTAAATTTTGCCCAAATATGCACTTTTCTTAATTAAACTACCTAATATCCCAGTACTTCATTATCAAATCTGCAGTGTCTTGGCCAAAAAAAGAACCCACCCACATTGTTCCATTTCTTTAAGGAAAGGACAGATATGTAATAAGATGTGGTCAGTGCAGTGGAAAAAACATTCTAGGCTAAGACACAGGAGAAATGGGTCTTATTTTTGAGCTTCTCTGTAATAGTTGTGGGATTTCAGTGATGTCAGTCTTCTGGGAGTCAATCTCATCATCTTTAAAATGGGGATGATAATAACACTTACTATTATTATTATATTATTTTGTGAACATTAAGTAATACATTTAAAGTAGTTAAACAATGCCTAGCTCAGAGCAGACATATAAACATTAGCTGTTCTTGTCATCATTTGATGGGCAGAATGGTTCTGAATTTATCTCTTTTAGTCTTTGGAAAGAGGGGATAATGATGTTCATGCACATAATTGTTAGGATCATTGGGTATCTCCAAATTTAAAAAAAAAGAAAAAGGTGAGAAAGTGAAAAGCATGGATGGTTATCTCCATGCCAACAAGGCTGGTTAATCTGTGATGAAAGAGTTTGGGTTCAAATATCAGAGAATTATTAACTCTGACACGTATTTGCTGCCTTACCTTGGGCAAGTCCGGCTAAGTTTCTAAGACTCCATGTAGTCATCTTTAAACTAGAGGTACCAATAATCCCTACTTTATAGAGTTTTGTGGAACTTAAATGGGATTATAGAGGCAAGAAATTTGTATAGATTCTGACAGATGGGTAGTGATCAATGAAACATAGCTGGTGTTAACGTTGGTGAAGTTTCTGTTGAAGCAGGGGTTAAAATGGCAGTCGTCCATGACTTTGAAAGGTGATTTATGGGAGCCAGTGGTCCTCTTCAGCGGGCAAGGGAAGGATATCAATCGGCGAAAGTAAGCTGTAAGTGAAAATTGAAACTGTCAGATGGTGTGGACTCCCTGCTCAGTCTTTGGCAATTTTTCCTCTCTTTTTTTTAATTAAAAGTTTTTGTCTTCTGATGTAGAAGTGGAATGAATCACTATGAACGTTGGCATACTCAGAGCCTACCTGGGACTAAAGCCTGGGAGTCTTCCTCCTGGGGAATCCAACATGAAGACCTGCTCCTGGAAGTCACTCAGCACGTCTCCCAGCACCATGGGCATGATGGCTTTGGATCCTGACCTGTTTAAAACCCAACTTTGGGTTGGATTTTGGCAAGTGATTCTGAAATAAACTTTTCTTTTTTTATGAAACGGAGGTAATAACACCTACTCTAAAGGATTTTTTTGAACATTACATCAGAGAAAGTATTTCTAATACAATGCCTATACATAGAAACTCCTTTCTTCACGCTGGGTACTGATGCCTTGTTCTCTGGAAGCACCTGACTTTCTCAGACCTTTCAAGCAATATTCACCACTTAAGGAAACACTATGGCCCCGTGGTGAAGGGTGCAGATGCTGGAGTTATGCCACTCGGATCTGAGACTCAGTTCTAGCGCCTACTCTGACTTTGACAAGGTGAGTTAACCAGTCTGTTCAGGTTATCTATTCTGGCATCAAAATTGATCTCAAAACTTAGTTGTTTGTAATGACTGTTGTATTCTGATCACGATTTAGTGGATCAAGAATCCAAGACTCACTGGGCAGTTGTTTGTGGATCCATATGAAGGCAACAGGTGGAGGATTCATGTCTAAGATAGCTTCTTCCCCATATGCCTGGTGTGTCATTGTTGCTCAGCCCACATCTGCCTCCTGTGACATCCAGGCTCCAGGACATCTACCTATGGTTTGGACTTCTCATGGCGTGACAACTTCATGGTTTTTGGGCCTTTTGCACAGCTTCTCAAGGATTTTAGAGAGAAAGTACTCCATGAAAAGCTTCTCATGACCCAGAATCTTGGTCTCCAGACTCCATTTCTGCTGTCTTCTCCTGGTTCAATGAACTATTAAGACAACATTGATTCAAGGAGAGGAGAATTCAGAATAAATGAAACAAGATGGGATCGGGAGGGAGACGAACCATAAGAGACTCTCAATCTCACAAAACAAACTGAGGGTTGCTGATGGGAAAGGGGTAGGGAGAGGGTGGTTGGGTTATGGACATTGGGGAGGGTATGTGCTATGGTGAGTGCTGTGAAGTATGTAAACCTGGCGATTCACAGACCTGTACCCCTGGGGCTAATAATACGTTATATGTTAATAATAATAAAAATAAAAATAAAAACAAAACAAAACAAAAAAGAGTAGAATTCAACTCCATTTCTCAATTGAAGGAACAACAAAGAAGGTACAGCCATCTTTATTATACCCCCAAGCCTCTGCTTTCTATCTCATGGGACTTAAGAAGAACTTAATGAGGTACTGAACCAACAGCATTTAGCACAGTAGCTGACATATAATAATCACTCAATAAAAAGTGATCTGTTATGAATTATTTGCCTTTTCTCCAGCCATCCCTTCTTCCTAATGGCTGCTACCTTCATCCCCACCACTTATCCCCAGGGCACACACACAAATCAGAGTTTTGCCCATGTTGTTATGAAAGGATGAGGGAATAATGACATAGTCCTGGACATATGATTATGGGTCATGATATGATTCGGACCTAGACAGTGGTGGTGGTGCAGGAAATGGGAAAAGTGGATGAGTTCAGGGGCTACTGGAAAATTATATTAAGAGCTTATTGATTGATTTATTGAATATTTGATGGGATGTGTGTTTAAGAAGAAAAGATGAGTCAGGACAATGCCCAGGTAGTTGACTATGGTAACTGGTTGGGTGGTGGCATGCTTCACCAGCATAGGAGACACAACATTTAGGTTCTGTTGGCTACTACTTCTTTTTGTTATACCCTTGTCTTCCCCATATCTGGACAGCAGGCAGACATCCTAGGAATTTACGCATTGTTCTTTCAGTAACTGGGAGGCCCTGAAGCTGGTTTATCAGACGAATGACATGAAACAAGTTGTTCCTTAGGCAGAGTTTGTGGTTTACAGTGATGCAAGACCGATGACTCTATCTTGTATCAGTTTTGGTCTGTTCATATTTAATGCTCTTCGTGGCATTAATAGGGCCTCATCTTTTGCATAGATAAAGCACAATTTTCTGGTAGAAAGTTTCAACTGTAAAAGAGAGTGAGAAAAACAACACTCTCCAACTTAATGAGAACATAGACTGCCCAGATTCCCAGGGAGAGGGTGTCTGTCAATCTGGTTATTATTATTCAGAGGTCCCATCCCTTTGTATCTCCATCAGCCTAGGGTGACATCCCAAATGAAGTCTGTCTATCACATTGTCTTGTATCCTCCCTCCAGCGTGGTCCTCCTTTATGATCTTTGTCTAAACTCATTGCTCATAGCTCCACGCATGTGGCTCTGGGCTTCTCCAAATGCCCTCTGGCCAGGGAGGGCTCTTCTGTGATATTTGATCTGCCAGCTGGTGTCAAACAGGCTTGGTTTTTCCTCAGAGTAAATACACTGCAGAGAAACTATAAAAAACACATATCGTGATGACATGAATCCAGATACAACATGATAGGCAATTTCCCCCTTCTCCTTAGTAGCCTTACTCTAGTTTTTTCTTAAACTTTGTAATAACGTGATCCCACATTTTATGCAACAGAAGATTTGGACCCTGTTTGGTGCATTATAATGGAGCAACAATAAAAACCGCAATGAAACTGTTAACAATTATGGTAACAACAGCAGCCAACTTTAGAGTGTGTTTATTACATGCCAGGCCTTGTGCTAAACGTTTTATGTATGCTTATCTCATTTAATCACCATTAGAATCCTTAGTGATGGGCAATTTTTGTGTCCATATTACACATAAGATTTAGATCAAATAATTTGCCCAAATGGCTAATATGTAGTGAAGTCGAACTTCAGCTCCAGGTCTTTCTGATTTGGTTCTCCTGGTGCATTGAGAATATTCACATGATACTGGATATTCACATCGGATTGCCCCGGAAGGTTTTTGGATGCGTTGGGTTTGACCTGAGCTTTGTCTTGATGAAGGACTTGCAGTCTAGACTGGTTTACTTTACTGAGTGCTGTACAGGGCCCTGACATCCTGCTGGATGGAAAATGATAGAAACACATTAGGCAATCAAAATGTAAACGTTTTCACTTAAAGAGCAAATTGTGGAACACGTAGGGGACTTGAGATCCATCACATTGGAATTCAGCAGCAAGGGTAGAAGATCCAGGTATGGTAATAAGTTCAGACCAAGAGAATGTCTGCGGAGTGGTGATTTAATTAAAGATACAGGGCTAGGTTTCATACCCCCACTGCTACTGACACAGGCAAGTGGCCAGGGCTCTGGAGGACAGGTGACAATCAGTGCCATCTGTTAGGGCTCCAGGGGAGATTTGCAGAGACTTCTTGTTGGAACTCTTTTTTGACTAATATCTTAGAACCCATTCATGCATTTATTATAGCATCTACACCAGGCAGGAAATGTTAAAGAGTGATGAGGACCAAGCGTGTGAGCACTAGGCAATGGGACAACCAGAGAGCACACGCTCCTTATAGAATGGCAACCTCCACTTAACTCTAGCCCATAGTGGTATATGGTTATTTCATCTATGAGGGTGTTCTAGAAGAAACCAGAAGCCCAAAATGAAGTCATTTGCTCCCATGATAGCAAACCAAGGCCTAATTACAATGTCAAACCTGTCCCAGGAATGTGACCTTTCAACAGCCAATCCACAATTTCCAGATCAGCACTAGTAAGGTCATGAGCAACGAAAACCTTGTCATTCCCTCTCCCCCAAAAGAAAGATGCCCTGGGCAGAAACAATCCTCATCCCCCTCCCTTTTTTTCCTTTTGCTAATAACTTCCTTGACCCACCCACGTGTCTCTAAAAACCTTCCCTATGTACAACTCCTCAGAGCATCTTTCTACTTGCTATATGTAAAGCTGCCTGATTCGTGAATAGCTTAATGAAGCCAATTAGATCTTCACATTTTCTCGGTTGAATTTTGTGTTTTAACAAAGGTAAGCTGGGCATCAGAATGCCTGTGTGAAATACGTAGACCTGTAAATACTAGGCAAAATAAAGAAGAAAGTCCTTCTGGTCCACATCTGTTGGGCAAATAAATCCCATGTTTCTGGTTGGAAATACAAAATTTATTCAAATGTCACTTGCTCTAGGAAGCCTCTGTGTTACTTTTCTAGGGCTGCTATAACAAAGTACTACCATCTGGGTGGCTAGAAACAACAGACATTTTTCCTCTCATCATTTTGGAGGCTAAAATTTGAAATCAAAGTATCAGTAAGGCCATATCCCCTCTGAAACCTGCAAAGGAATCCTCCCTCCCCTCTGCCTAGCTTCCTGTGGTTTTACTGGCAATCGGTGCTGGGGAGCTGGGGACAGGGGGTGGGGAGGGAAGGAAATTTCCAACCCTCTAATCCCTTGGTAGTCTCCACAGATAATCAGCCCCAATCCCTAGGTGCTTTCCAGATGTCACTCATTAACATAACAAAAGATGCTCTTACTGCTCTCACCCCTTAAGAAATTCCAAGGGGCTCTGTTTCCCAGACCAAATATATATTTTTTGTTATAAATCACAATATTCCAAATATCTGGGGAGAAGGGTTTCTGGAAGGCATCAGAGAAGAGTTATTTATGCTGGAGGGTGCGGTCAGAAAGGATGAATAGAATTTCTTAGGTGGGAAGGGGAGTTGGGGATAGAGCACAATCTGGGCCCAAGCAAAGCCCCAGGCAGGGAGACTCTCTAGGCAAAGACAAGGCACAAGTCAAACCACAGCCAGGTCAGAGGGCAGAGTGCTTGAGAAGAAGTGACTGGCAGTGATGGGGGCATGTCAGGAGGAAGGGTGAGAAACGAGACTAGAAAATCAGGTAGGGCCATCAGAGGAAGGACCTTGAATCCCAGGGTAAGGACTGTGAATCAGGGTAGTGGCCCTGGGATGGGGAAAAAATTATCCTCATGAGGTTTTCTCATTTTCTCAGGTGGAATAAATAAGAGGCAAAATTTGGTCTACAGAGTCACGTGGACAGGTGTACAAGAGAGAACTTCTTTTACTCTTCTATAACTGAAGTAATTTCTGTTTTAAGCCACTGTTCTACTGCATGGTGATCATTTTTTTTTTACCAGAGATGTGGGTAAATTCTCCCCTTCTGGGAAGCTGGGTCTAAGTCCAGTAGGATGGACGTACAGGGCATAGTCATGCTGAGAGTGGACTCTGTCAAGATCCATCCTTCTCTTCTGGCCCTGGCAGCTTACCAGGAAGCTGCTGAATCCTGCCATCTTCAGCACCACAGATCTTTCCACATGGACCATTTCTTCAGACCACAGTCCGTGCTGCCACCCATGATGCACTGTCTTGTCTTTGGACAATTCCAGAAACATCTCTCAGCCCTGCCTGTCCAGACCCTGGGCTCTTGTAAGCTTCAGATGCCCTAGACCTATGCTGGGTTTCTCTTAATTTCTTGGTCACCCTGGGGCAGACAGAACCAAGGCACCTTCCTCAAACACGTCAATAATGTCCAACATGCTTAATTTGTTTCATTTTTTACCTTTCCTCTTCAGTTTGAATAATCATTCTTGATCTTAACATCATCAGTGAGGGGGGATTCTTTTTTGTAAATCTAACTCAGAGATTCTTAATATGGACGTCAATAGAATCTTAAAGGTCTGTGAACTTAGACGGGGGGAAAAATGCAACCTTTACTTTTATTAACTTCTGACTAAAATGTGTCATTTCCTTCCCTTACGAATCTAAGCAACAAATCACATTGGTTTTAACAGTATCTGTGGCTTGTAAAATACAAAAATAATAGATATTTTCATAATCACATTATAGTAATTACAGATATCCTGAAATATTATTGACATATTTTATATATATATATATATATATATATATATATATATGGCTCCTTCCAAATTATAGTAGTCATTACAGTATCTTGTTACTATTTCAACAAAGAAGCACATATATTACTCTATTACGAAATTTGAAACTGTTTTAATGAGTGCATTTCTGTATAATTGGCTTCCTCTATGTTTATTATCTATTTCATTTTTCAGGAAGAATTATTAAAAAAAAAAAAAACACCTTTGGGCTTCCTGGGTGGCTCAGTCTGTTAAGCGTCCCACTCTTGATTTCAGCTCAGGTCATGATCCCTGGGTCCTGACATGGAGCCCCACGTCAAGGGGTCTGCTTCTCTCTCTCTCCCTCTGCCCCTCTCTGAACACACACACTTACTAACCCCCCACATAAGTAAGTAAATAAATCTTAAAAAAAAGAAAAAACCCACAACTTTGAAATGGTGAAAAATGAGCACTATAGTCTCCTGTAGAATGAGAGACAATCTCTAATGCTCCCTCTGCTTACCTAATTGTGCAGTAGTCTTCACCTTTCATTGCCTTTAAGCTATTTTATGACTCTACAAATTGAGCAAACGGACCAGTGGAAATAACTCTTGTCTGGAGAGGTGAAATGTGTCCTGTAGAGGTATAGAAGCTCCGTCTCTGAACTTTCCCAAGAACCCAGCTGCAAGCAAGCTTTGCATGCACTAATACATTCATGTCAGCATCTCTGATCACCTATATATATGTGTGCTTTTTGGATTTGCCCTTTGAACTGGTTATTAACACCTTCCAGATTCCTTGATTCACTAGTGCATTAAACGAATACTCGGGAAACTCGTTCATTTTGCAGTTGTATAAGAGTTACGATTTGTGTTGTAAAATTATTTGCAATATGGCTTATGCATGGAAAGAACTATTCTCAGGTGCTGTTAGCAAGAGGGGATGGTCAGGTGAGCCAGAAATAGCAAGGGTGGGGATGAAAGAAGCAGAAGCACAACCTAAGACTTCAAAATCATCGACAACCTGAAAGAAGGAACGATCGTTTTCATCTGACAGAAAAGGAAGGGTCTAGAGTGATGTTAAGGGCTTTGTCTAAAGTCACTCTAGAATCCCAATCATCATTTTCCACAAGACTATATTCCACAGAAAGGGGCATGGGGGGGTGGGTCACTGTCCGCTTTGCACTGAAGGCAGAACCCAGGAGAGGCTGGGTACAGGCAGAGCGTCCTCAGGCACGCAACTCTGTATGCTGAGCAGCCATTTGGCTCCTCACTGTAGCTGTCGTTTTTCTCAGTAGGACCACGGCAGGGAAGTGTCAAGCTGGTTCCCCATTGTACACATCAATGTAGCTGTGTTGTTGCTGGTATATCTCTCTCTCTCTCTCTCTTTTTTTTTTTTTTTTTTTTTTTTTAATCACAAGTCTGGGCCTTCTGGTAATAGACAAAACATGAGCCTCTGCTCGCTTGCTTTCCCCTGTGCGTGTCATCGGTGTAATCAGGGAACAGGTGGGTGCAGGCGATTAATAGGGAGGGAGGGGACCGAAGGAGAAGGGATCTACTCAAGGGGAGGGGGAGGCAGGAGTTAATTTGACCCTGAAGCTTAGAGGCACTGTCTCCTCCAGCAAGGCTGCCACCACAGTTATCGGTGGGAACAGCCTTTCTCTGGGCTCTCAGTCTCATTTCCAGTCTGGGCATGCTTGAGAAGCCATTACCATATTTATAGAGCTACCTGGCCCCACAGCACACGCATGAGAGGGTTAGAAAGACCTATCTATTTTTCCAGCTGTGCTGCTATCCTTGGCGGCAAGGCTGGAGGGAGAGAAGGGAGGGCCCAGTCCCAGTATTAAGACAGACAAAAATTAGCCTGCGGAGGCTGGCCAGAGAGGAGGGACACACTGGCCTCCTGCTTGTCACTCCCAAGGGGTCGAGCTGAGCCAGGGTGGCTAGTGTTGATCTCTCAAGGCTGTGAAAAGGAGCATGGAGGACTGCTGGTGAGGGAGAGGATTGCCCAGGAGCTACAGTCAATGTTTGTTCGCCTTCACCCTCAACCCAATTCCCTTATTGAAATACAAAGCTGCCAGCAGATGGTGGTGGGTTGGGGAGGGGAGTGTTTGGAAGCAGTGCCTGAAAGTGGACAGAGCATGAATTTAAGAGACAAAGAGATCTTATTAGTTGTATAACCTTGGGCAGATTATCTAATTTCTCTGACCCTCATTTTAGTCATTTGCACAAAGGGGATGATAATGAATTGTTGGGAGGATTTAATTACAGACATAGTTGGATGTGTCTTAATAAGTGCTCCTCTTCCTTGATCAGGCCATTCTGCCCTACACTTAACAGTTTTGCCTCACATCATTACATAGGATGCTTGTTGTAGTGGTCATAAATGCCGGTGTGAATGTATCCACCCCCTCCCTACCTCATCGCCAAGCACATGTGTGCTTCTGTGTTCTCTCTTTCTTTCTCTCTCACTCTCTTGCTTTCATGCACATGTGATTTTGTCCTAATCTTCAACTGTGCCATATCGACCTTGTCCTTTATACAAGTTAGTGGGTCCTGCAACTAGCAAAGTGGCTCTGATTCTTAGGACTGTAGTCCCAAATAAGGGTCCTGAGACATTTCTGATTGTTTGTGTCTCTAGGCACCGGGTGTTCCCAAGACCATTTGGTAACAATATCAAGGTTACAGTGAGAGCAATTGCCAGCATGCTTTAGCCCTTGCTCAGTCTAGCTAAACTCAACTATATTGGTAACAATTTGAGACTTTATTTCATCTCATGCTCTGATGGGCTGATGAGCAAGAGAGAGCAAGCATCTTGAAGTAAACCTTTGGTTCCACGAGAACTCTACCAACTGAGCCACAAAAGATACTATGGAGTCTTCATGTTGGGACTATCTGTGGGTGTTAGTCACAACCCCCTTTTCCTCTTTTCCTTTAATTAGGACACCTGATTCCCAAGGGGGAGGGAAAATTTGGGTATCAGTTGAGAAAACAAATATATGCTGAGAAAAATATTTGCAGATAGAAGGGCATCACAGTGGCATATGCATATTATGGGGGTGGGTGGGTGGAAGTGGGTTCATGGCAATTAGAGAGGCCCTCCAAGCACAGGCCTCTGGACAGAGATGCCAGGGCAAAAGCAAGAGAAGGCCAGATAGAAGGTGGGGAGAAGTGAGGTGTTCCCAGAAAGTACAGGTCACAGTGTGAAGATAAAAGAAAGAGAGAGAGAGAGAAAGAGAGTGAGCTATAGAACCAGGAAGCTAGAAAATCTGTCCTGACCCACTTAGTCTTCCCAAAAGTCCGGGAAGACTAATCTCACATCAGAATAGGCAACGGAAAAGGATCAAGTTTGAGTCCCATACAAAGTTATTAGTGAAGGAAAAGGGGACCGGAGAGGACAATAATTCTCGATTGGCAATTTATTGGCAGTGAAAGTATACCATAAAAACATACTCTAGACAGATGAAAACTGCGGGCTCAAATTTCAAAATGTACTAAAAGAAATTAAGGTAATAATGGAGAAATGAAAGAAAACATAAATCTGTAACAGAAACACTTAGTAATAAAGTTACAAACTCCCAAAGAATTAGAAAATTTTAAGAACTCTGATTTTAGAAATAAACAGTAAACTGGAAAGAACAAAGAGTGAATGAATGCGGTAGAAAATAACCTAAAAAATAAAGGTTAATAGGAGTAAAATTTTAAACGAAACAAATGAAGAGACTAAAAAAAAAAAAGGATTTGATAAAAAGTGACAGAAATAGAAAACAGGTAAGGGCAACAAACATGTATATAATAGGTAAGAGCTCACAAAAATGGAACAGAAATCATAAAAACCACCCAACCAAACAACAGCTCTTTCCTGGCTGGAACCAGGGAGGGTGCAGAAGAGAAGACAAAGAAGTTTCCTGCTATGCCAGAAACCCTTAAGAAATAGCAAAATAATTTTGCAGAGTTGAAGATCAAGTGTCTGAGAAAGAAGTCTTCCCAAAAGATTCTTGGAAAGGAAGGGGGAAGCTTATCTCTGAAAAAGCTAAGCATTACCGCAAGGAATATAGGAAAATGCTCAGAACGGAGATTCAAATGAGTAGGGTGGCAAGAAAAGCTAGCAACCTCTGCGTACCTGCAGAACCCAAACTGGCACTTGTCTCAGGATCAGAAGTATCGATTGTGTAAGCCCAAAGGTTGGAAAAGGTTGCAGCTTCTTCACCTTTGCCAGATTGTCAATCACAGCTTTGTTAAGCTCCGCAAGACTTCAGTTAAAATGGTAAGGTTTGTGGAACCATACATAGCATGAGGGGACCCAAAGTCAGGAAATGAATTGATCTATAAGCGCGGTTATGGCAAAATTAACAAGAAGTGAATGGCCCTGACATAACACATTGACTATTCAATCTCTTGGTAAATATGGCATCTTCTGCATGGAGGATCCGATTCATGAGATCTACTGTGAGAAAACGTTTCAAAGAAGCAAACGACTTCTTAAAGTCCTTCAAATGTTCTTCTCCATGAGGCGGAAGGAAGAAAAAGACCACCCATTTTGTGGAAGATGGAGATACTGGCAATAGGGAAAACCAGATCCATAGGCTTACTAGAAGGGTCAACTAAGGTATCTACCATGATTATTTTTGTAACCTGGTCAGTTAATAAATGATGATTTTCAAACTGAAAAACAACCAGATAACAACAACAAAAAAAACAGCTTAAAACAAATTTGTTTAAAAAAACAAAACAAAACAAAACAAAACAAAACAAAAAAAAAAGGATCTGTAAGCACATACTGGAAAGGAACACCATATCCTCGAGAAAAATGAACCAGAATGACCAATATCAAAACATTCTAAAAAATGCCTTGAGCTCCCAGGTAAAAGAACTAAGTCACTTAAAAAGGAAAGAAAATTTGATGGCTATCAGATTTCTTAACAGCAACCCTTTATATTAGGAGACAATGGAATGACATATTTAAGATACTCAAGGAAAGAAAATATGAGCCATATATTATTAATCCAGTTGAACTTACTTTCAAGTATAAAGACTGCAGACAAACTCCTATCAATAAGCAGGAACTCAGGAAATATTGTCCCCAGGAGTCTTTCCTGAGTAAACTACCAAAGAATGAAATTGAGTGGAGAGGCATTGACATAAGGCCTGGTGGTGAACATTAAATATATAGCTACCTGTAGAACAAAGTATGAATGATGCTTATAAGAGAGAAAGTTTCCACCAAAACAACTATATGCTCTGAAAATGAGGAACACAGCATCAACTTTTAAAAAGGTGGAAAGCAAATAAAAAGTAAATTAAGCTCATGATCACTTTACAGTTATTACCTAGGAATAAAAAGATATTGTTTCAAATCAATTCCTGGGATAGAAGGTGATGAAGAAGAGATTATTAGCAAATTTTAATATTATTCAGAGTAGTAAACCAATAGACAATTGCCATAAATACAAAAATACTGACATAAAGGAGGCAGTTTGAACAAACTTACAAACTTTCTTACGCACTCTATCCTCCCTTAAAAAATGTAAAAATATAGAAATAAATAAAATAGACCAAATTATGAAAGACTATTTGTATAAAATATAATGTATTTTAAATACAATATAAAGCATGACCGAGCAAAAGGCAAAAGTAACAATCTTATCTATAAGTATCACGAGCTTAATTCACCTCTTTAAAAAATTTAGATTTTCTAACAAAATAAATTGCATACAATGCTGTAAATAAGAGATTTAGACCTTGAAATTATGAGATAGAAACAGGTTAAAAATAAAACAAAAGGACGGGAGAATATATACAAGGCAAATGGAAAAAAAATAAATCAGAGGACATTTTCATGACCCCAAAAAGACACCCAACCCCAATAGCAGATAATCTTCAGTTTCCTCAAATCCTCCAGTCCTAGGGAACTAATCTACTTTATATCTCTATAGATTTTCCCATCCTATACATTTCATCTCAGTGAAATCTTACAACATGTGCTCTTTTATGATTGTCTTCTTTTACTTAGCATAAAGTTTTCAAGATTCATCTATGTTAAGCATGCATCCTGTCTAGTCCTTTTGACTGCCAAATAATATTCTATTGAATGAATAATTCACTGCATTGATGGTTGCACAATTCTGCAAATATACTAAAGAACATTCTACAGTTTAAATGGGTAAGTTTTTGGTATATGAATTATATCTTAATAAAGCTGTCACCAAAAAAAAAAAGTATAATAAATCAAGGTTCACAGTCTGCATATCAGAAATGGTAGATTTTCAATAAACTGACCAATTTGTCCAGTCAGCCTGGGATCTTCCTGTGTTTAGCACTGAAATTCTCACATCCTGGTAAATACATGGACAAACCAGAATGTTGGTCACTATCAATGTAGATCATTGCTATTTAAAGGAGACATAGAAAGGTATTTATAATGTTATATACTGTAAAGCACAATAAAGACAGAGCTGTTAATAATACTTAAGCATCCCAAACCACAACAAAATATAAAGTAAAAATTCTAGAAACAAGAAAGAATATAAATTCATAAGCGTATCTAACATACCTAACACAATCCAAAATTTATGAAGTAGGCAAAGTTTGATACGATTTAGAATGCCTAACCAACACAGTGAATAAAATAGATAACTAAATCTTAGTAATTCAGAACACAAATTATTTTCAAGGGTGTATAGAATATTCACGCAATTGTCTATACTTTAGGACACACAAACACATATGCCCTTCAGGAAGTTCCAAAGAATAGAAATAATAGATTTTATGATGATATTCAAGAAAAGTAGAAATTATAGAAAATAAATTTTTTTAAGTTTTCTGTGTCGGGAGATTTTTTTAAATGATTACTTAATAACCTTGAGAAAGTGAACTAAAATTATCCAATTATTTGAAAATGATAGTAGTAATGAAAAGCAGCATGTAAAATCTATAGAATAAAACTTAAGCATTTGTCAGAGAAAAAAATCAGAGCATGAAATACCAATGTTGAATAAATTAAAAAGATAAAAATAAATGAATAAAAAACCCAACTCAATAAAGTTAGAAAAACTAGAACAAAGTAAAGTAAAAGAAAGTAGAGGGAGGAATTAATGAAGTTGAAAGTAGGGGATTAATGAAGTCGGAAACTTAATTTAGGAAGTCCAAAACTTAGTACTTTAAAAAAATACCCATAAAGATACTTGCAAGCCTAATGGAGACATTGGTGGAAGAAAACATTCATACATAAAATTAGAAATAACAAGGGGAAATATCTATTAAAAGAAAAAATAATCTCAAGGGGCTATTTTGTATGTTTGCATGGAATATACTTGAAAATCAGAGAAATTCATCTTTTTAAAGAAAACTACAT
This sequence comes from Lontra canadensis, assembly GCF_010015895.1. Taxonomy (NCBI): domain Eukaryota; kingdom Metazoa; phylum Chordata; class Mammalia; order Carnivora; family Mustelidae; genus Lontra; species Lontra canadensis. The sequence goes on along the minus strand of NW_022631024.1, from coordinate 6,687,710 downwards.
CTTAACAAAATTCAAAAAGTTGCAAACAAACCATCTTCAAAAAATTAGTGAAAGTTGTTATAAAGTTCCTCATACAAAATCACTAGGACAGGTTCTTTAATATTTGAATTCTACCGAATCTTTAAAATCAGATTATGTCAATGTTCCTTAAATTATTGCAAAGTATGGAAACATAAGGTACTCTTCCAAATTCATTTTATAAGATGAACATAATGTTTGTTCCATCTTCCTTAGCAAAGCTTGCATCAAAAAATAAAAGTACAAGTCAACATTGCTTATGAATATCAATGCAGAAAAATTAACATCGGCATGTTAAAAAGACATATATTATACCAAGTGGGTTTTATTTCAAGAACAGAGTGTGGTTCAATATTAAGAAATCTATTAATATTATCAATCATATTAATAGAACTAAGAAGAAAAAAAATCATATGACATGTTTAGAGATGGATGAGCCATTTAACAAAATCCAACACATTACACATGTTGAATAAACTCAGTGAAATGCGAAATATCAGAGGATATTTCCTTAGTCTGTGCCAACATTTCCATCCATTATCCAAATTAATCCTAATGACACTCTTACAAGGTAGGTAATATTCCTATTTGCTTATAAGACAACTGTGGCTTTGAGAGAGAAAATAAATTATACAAGGACGCACGCATATCATTAATATGTGGAAAAGCTGGTATTTGAATTTAGTATCACCTGACTCCAAATCCTATTAGCATCTATACCCACATTATTCTTCTTTCTACTGGCTCTTCAAAATTGTCCTTGATCACCACAGTTCTCAGCTTCCACGTCTTGATTCTTTCCTTCCTTCCTTCTCCCCTTCCTTCCTTCCTTCCTCAATCTTTCCTTCCTTCCTCTCTCTCTCCTTCCCTCCGCCACGCCTTTCCTTCTTTCCTTTCCCATGGCATTGCCTCTCCTTATTCTAGCAAGTCCTGTATACTCTTCAAGTGGACTCCATCCAGTGCTGTGTTCATTTCACTTTATCACCTAGGGACAGTTATGTCTGCTTGAGCCTCCTATTTCCTACCAGGCTATGCGTTCTCTTAGAGAAAGCCCCCCCACACAAATGCCCATCCTACAAAGCATCTTGTGTGTTCTTGAGTTCAGAGGAGTATCTGTGCATGGCCTGTTGGTCATTTTTTGATTAAGTGCTGGAATGTGAAGGTAGACTCCATGAATTTAAAATTAATACTGATACTTATCATCTGTATAGCAATATGATCATTGTCCCCATATGTATTGATTATACTTCTGTAACCCTAGATATCCCCTTGAAGACTCACTGCCCCTTGCCATGTGGCTGGAGTAAGGCTGAAGTCCTCTCCAGCCTTCTACTGATTCAAGATGGGAGTAAGAGATGTGGGGCACAGAGAAGGAGTTTATCTTTGTCGGTGCCCCTCTACCTCTTAGACACTCCATGAGTTTTGCTTCCATCACATACTACTTCATTCTTATTGTAAAACATACACTGGAACCATCATGATGAAAGTGACTTATTCCTACTATATGAGAGTATATTGTATTTTATAGGGGAACTGTGGGCCGCCAAGGCTGGAAGGAACCCCATCAGCCAGGACACATTTCCTAGCTTTCTGCTCATTTTCTACACTCCTTTTTTCCCTTCCTCCTTCTTTTTACCTTTCCTCCTCCACTTCTTCCTGTAGAGGAAGAGCCCCAAATTCAACTACCTGTATGATAAAGAACAGTACATCAGTTTTCTTACGTCTTCATGCCTTCCTTATAAAGTCGGTATGTCAAAATTTACACTTGTTCTCTCCAAAAAGATCATTCTGTCTTTAGTGCCTTCCATTAAGTTTATAAACATACCCTCCTCATTGTTATAGCTATGAGATACAAGCATCCCCATGGGCCACAGGGGCAAATAGAACAAAGTCCAGGGAACATACATCAGATAAAAGTTGTTGATGCAGGGGTTCCTGGGTGACTCTGAGGGTTAAGCGTCTGCCTTCGGCTCAAGTCATGATTCCAGGGTCTTGGGATCAAGTCCTGCATTGGGCTCCTTGCTCAGCAGGAGCCTGCTTCTCCCTCTGCCTGCTGCTCCTCCTGCTTGTGCCCTCTCTTTCTGTATCTCTCTGTCTCAAATGAATAAATAAAATCTTTAAAAAAAAAAGTTGTTGTGGGGGTATGTTATAGAAAATGGTTTGGTGATTTTCCCCAAAAGTTAAATGCCATATATATACTAAGAATTCCATATATCCACACAGAAACTTACTTATACATGAATGTTTATAAGAACATTATCATAATAGCCAAAGGGTAGAAATAACTTCTCAAATTCTCATCAACAATTGAATGGATAAACAAAATTTGGTATACCCACACAGTAGAATATTACTCAGCTATAAAAAGAATCAAGTACTGATCCATGCTACAATGTGGATGAACCTTGGAAAAATTAAGTTGAGTGAAAGAAGCCAGACACAAAAGGTTACATATTACATGGTTTCTTTGTATGCTACATCCATAATGGGGCCATTCCATAGACAGGAAGCAGATGAAAGGTTGCCAGGTAATGGAGGGGGAAGAAGAAGGCATGATCACTTGATGTGATCAATAAAGAAAGGAGAGAGGGGAGGAGGAAGAAAGGGAAGAAGGAGGAAAGAAAAGTAATGTGGGATGATGAAAACTTTTTAAATCTAGAGAAAGCTGCTCGTTGCAAAACACTGTGAATTTTCTAAATACCACTCTACTGTACACTTTGAAATGGTCAGTTGTATGATATGTGAATTTTATCTCAATAAAAATAGGCATATCACACACACACACACACACACACACACACAAAAATAGGTAGTGGTCAATGGTATACGTAGTATTACTTGGGGATCAGTGGGGAAAAAAATCAAACCTTAGGTTTCTTGTGCCAGATGTCCTTGAAAGGTGAACATGGGATGACAGCTTGAGGCTCCCAGATTCTACTGCACCCGCTTTCAGCTGGCGGAAGCCGGCCTAGGGCTCAACTCTGTGGCTGACACTGAGGAAGAGTCCATTAGCAAAACCCAATTTAATCTTCAAAAAATGAAGTGTTTCCCCATTGACCTCAAGGAGGCCACAGAGTCCCAGGAAATATCGTGCTCATGATCTTCTGTGTCAGCACATTTACTTCCCTTTAATGGTCTTCAGTCCAAGGAAGGCCTGTCTCCTCATTGGACAGTGTGTTCCTAGGGGAGAGAAACTGACAGCTCAGGTGCCCACAAAGAATGAGAAAGGCCCGTGGTTCGATGTCATCATCCAGGAGCCATGTTTAAATGTCTTTTGTTTAAAAATTACAGCAGCTTAGAAGAAAAAGTGAGCTCATTCAGGGGGTTGTGGAGGCTGAAGGAGACCTAGGGATGGAGCTGCCAAGAAGTGGATTTGGGCTTGGGGTCCTTAAGGCCCCCCTCTGCCCCCCGGAGCTTGTCAGTGCTCCCCCCTGCAGCTGCACGTGGGAGGCACCGACAGGGAGCTCTCCGTCCTGCAAAAGAAGAGAAAATGAGTTACCTGCTTTTGAATCCGTGCAAAGAGTAGTTTCAAACTGATAAAAAGTATACCTGGGGGGCGCCTGGGTGACTCAGTGGGTTAAAGCCTCTGCCTTCGCCTCGGGTCATGATCCCAGGGTTCTGGGATCAAGCCCCACATTGGGCTCTCTGCTCAGAGAGGAGCCTGCTTCCTCTCTCTCTCTCTGCCTGTCTCTCTGCCTACTTGTGATTTCTGTCTGTTAAATAAATAAAATCTTTAAAAAAAAAAAAAAAAGAAAGAAAAGAAAAGAAAAGAAAGTATACCTGGAAAGAACATTTGGACCTGGTCATTATCTTTTCTGTGGAGCAAGTGGCCAAAAGACAAAGGTGCCTTTATGTCCTCCAACTATTTTTTTGTCTCCTTTCAAATAAACTCACTGTACCTTTCACATAGAGTTTCCCTTCCTAGCACATTTCGTAAATTGCCTGTATTTCTAGAAATTGCTGCTGACTCCAGATATTTCTCTCCTATGTGTTAAAATGTATGTATTATCCTATGTTGGACCATCTTAAAAATCTTTAAAGTTACCAATATATCACAAAGAATGATCTCACAGGTTAAATGACAAATGACAACATTTGTCTTCCCAGGTGTGTATGTGAACAAAAATCTTCAATACCTTCATCCACAAAGAGAGAAGCACAGAACTTGAGAAATCCAATAGCTCAAAGCTCTCGGTGAATATTTTGGGAGAAAAATACTAAATGAATTAATCATAGGGAGTATCTACTAGAAATCAGAATAGCTGGATTTCAACCATAGATCTGCCTGCCCCTCAGAAACTGTGTGCTCCTGTGGAAAGATCAGGTCCTACCAGAGAAAGAGAAAAGGACAGGAAGAGAGGCAGGAAAGATGCATGTTGGAGATTTGAAATTGGGAGTGTCATGGAGACTGGCTGGAAATTGAGAGGTAGGTTGGGGTTAAACTGTGAAAAATATTGAATATCTTATGAAGGAACTTGAACTTGGTTTGGTATAAAATGTGTTTTCACTTATGGTTTTCTAGCAAACAATTAGCATGATCAAAGCAGCATTTGACAAAGAAAAAGAAAGAGGACACTTACAAAGTGGAGGACAGAATATTTTGACAAAGACTGGGACCCGAGGGATCATTTAGATGCTCCAGTCCAGGCTCCAACCTAGGATAGAGACAGTGTCCACATATCTGGGAGTGGAAGTTCATGGAACGGGGAGTGATGATGGCCTGGGGGAGGCAGGAGCCAAAGGGTAGTTAGATGTCACACTGGATGATCAATCTAGATTTTCAGGAGTTCTGTAGGGAGAAAATAGAATATTAAGAACACAGAGCTGGCATCAGACTCATTCTTATTGGACTCCGGGATCTGTCATTTAATAAATCTGTGAAATTAGCTGTGTCTTCACTCAGCATCTTAGTTTATACATCTGTAAAATGGGAATAACGATAATAGTCACTTCCTAGGATTACTGTAAGGATTCAAGGAGGAAAATAATAAAGTAATGTAGCAAAGTAATCACCACATGGGAAAATGGTCAATAAACCTTACATACAGCTGTTAATTACATATTATGTGATAGGTGGAGAATATAAAATAAAATGGGTTTAAAGGTGACATTTTCCAGAGGTCAAATACCCTTAAGCAAAATCAGGGATTTTTTTGTTGCTGTTGCTGCTCCTGTGTGGTGATAAAACCACACAGACCCTGTTATTTACTTAACAGGGTCTGAACACCACAAAGCATTTCCATCTTTGCTTTTCCCTTCTCTTTGTAGAGGTTTTGTCCTCTTGGAAGACTCTGTTCCCATCACAAGAAGCAGAACTAGAAGAGTTTATAATCAGCCATCTCAGCTTCGTCAACAAAGACAGGCTGGCTTCCCTGGAGCACCATTTAAGATTTTCCAGGGGGGAAAAAACGTCTGATTGGCCTCATTTGGCCAGATCACTCATGGGAAAATCACTTTAGCAAGGGTGGCTAGTAGGATCAAACCTTCATTCTTAATATATGGTTGGAGTGGGGAAGAAGCATTACAAAATTAGAGTCTAGTTGGAGACCTATCGATTTTGCTGAGCTGGCTTTATAAGTTTGTATAAAGTCCTTCCTCATGCCATGGTGGACACACTGTGTTTGTCTATGCTTTCTTTGCTGGGCATAGGCACTGGGCAAGGTAAGTGCTCCCTACCTTTATGCTCCCAGCTTCCCTTTTTTCAGTGCTCCCATTATAGACTCTTGACCAGATAACATCCCAGATACTTGGGCATTGAGGGGCTGTGTGGTTGGGTCATGCTGTCTTTGCCTGGGCCAGTCACCCTTCCATCACTTGAGATTCTGCGCAGAGCTGTGAATGAACACATTTCAAATGCTATCAATATTTTATGAATTTCCATCCACTTACTTTAATGGGGAACCGTAAAAGCATTTAACCATATTACACCCCATCTCTCAGGCACCGCATTATTCCAACAGAGCTATTTTATTAGAGTCAACCACCAGGGCCTTCGGGATGCTTTATCCATCTCTCCCCCACCCCCAATTTGTTCACTGGCATGTATGTAAGTCTGTTTGTCTGTCTACCATCTTATCTCCAATCTATGTATATTTATCAAATAAAATCAGCCAATAGCAAAGGGAATATCACGTTTCATCTCTTGGCCTTGCTTGACTGGACTTGAGCTTTAAAAGGACATTTGGTTTTATGGACTCCCCTGGGTTCTCTTTTAGAGCATTTACTCCTTTGTCTTCTGGGGGAAAAAATCTCAGGGAAGCATCTTACCTGAAGTTTAAATATCTGAAATTAATGGTTAAGCATCCAGGCATTGGAGTTAGATGGACATTGGCTTCACAGCTCCACAGTACCACTTACCTTTATGATCTTGGGCAAATCACCTGACCTCACAGTGTCCTCTCTATAAAAGGGGCCTTTCAGAAGCTATCTTTCCAGGTACCGAGGATCAGGTGAGAGAGTGTGTGAACACATAGTGAGGACCTGCGCAGCAAAAGAGTGAGGGCAAAAACAAGCTTTCTGAAGCTGAAGGGCTCAGAGCCTTTTTTTCTTTTCACTTCCTAGAACTTCTGGGCTGCAACATGTATTTGTTTCTGGAGATGGCTTCTGTCTGCACCATCTGCCTGAGCACTGCTTTCCTCCCATCCCTGCTTATCTACCCTCTCTAACCCCCTGCAAAACCCAGCTTCACACCCTAGCTGGGGTCAGGACTTCACTCCATTTTGTCTATTCTGAGAAGTCTTCCTCAGTGCCCTCGGACTGGATTCAGAACCTTTCTCTGAGCTTCCCATCACCACCCAATCTCTTTCCATAATGCAGAATTTAGCTCACTCCGTTATAATTGTCTCCCCCCTCTGGATGACAAGCTCTCTGTGGTCAGAGCTTAAGCATTGTTTCTCAGCACAACTAACAAAGCCCATGGGATCTGAACTCTGCCAACCTCATCTCTTGAAGAGCTTTTAACCAACCTCTCTTCTCCATCGAGTCTAGCCACCATTTTGTTCAACACTCACTCTGTGCGAGACAGATTCTAACCACAGTATGTGCAATAACTAATTCAATTCTACATCAGCCTTATGAGAGAGGCTATGCTGATGCCTACTGTACCAGTGAGGATGTTGAGGTTAGGAGATGATAGGAAATTTACACAAGGTCACCAGCTCTTAAGAAGCAGTGCCAAGTTTGCAGTCTTATGGTCTCATTCCAGAGACTGCACCCACTACCGTGCTGTACTCCTTATTCATGTACTCTGTTCTACCCATTGCTCCAAAAAAGCTGACCTCCACACAGCAAAGCTGACCTCTACCCATCGCTCCAACAAAGCTGACCTCCACACAGCAAAGCTGACCTCTACCAATCGCTCCAACAAAGCTTACCTCCAACACCCATGTCATGTTCAATGTCAACTCATAGCCTCTGTACACACTATCCCTTCCCCCTTAGATGCCTCTCTGCCTCCCGGCTTATCCTCCACTTATCCCTCAGGAGCCAGAACACTTTCCTCAATGCCTTGTCTGTGTTTGCACCTCATGGGGCACTTACAGTGTGCTCCTCTGTTTACTTGCCTTTTTACCCATTAGGCTGGAGGCTTCTTGGGGTAGGAGTTGTGCCTTTTTCATGTTCCTGGTACCTAGTGCAGTTCCCAGCCCCTCATGGACAATTAGTATCTACTAGTTGGAGAAATTCTTTTGACATTCCTGAGAGCTGAAAGGCTTTCTCAATATTGTCATCTCTTTGAATCCTGGCTTCCTCATAAATTGTATATGTAAATCTCTATCTTTGATAACATGGTTACCAGCACACATAACTAAGTAAGATGCCAGAGCAAATGAAATAACTGCTAGAGAAAGGTACAACTAATGTGTGTCTGTCTGAATTAGATAGGGACCAGCCAAATGAGTCTGAGCACTCAAAAGTTAGCTAGCATCTACAGAGAGTTTGGGGTAAGGGTTTGGTGTCTCACTGTAATCTCACCATGAATCCTTGAGGAGGAAATTGGAGAAATGGGAAAATGGAGAAATGGGAAAACAAAATACAGATTTCATACCTAAACCTCTGGGCCCATGTAGCTCTATCCAAATGCTGAGCATCTTTGAGAAGAGGTTCTGGCATACAAGGTTTATGGTAAGAAGCTTAAACATTTCCTATACCACCGAATCTAAACGGTAGGGTCTGAAGAACAGTCTTTGAATCCACTTACTTGAAAAGGCTTTGGACAAGGAGGACTGCCTGCTTCTTCATCTAGAAGAATGGGAATCCATAGCAAAGAATGAGCAGGAGCTCAGATTTACTCCATTTTTCAGCAAATTTCTGAAAGCTGTGTGTGGTCTGGTCTATACCTTCTGGCTAAAATACTGGACATGAGGCAGAAAAGTTCTTCTCCTGCTTAAAACATCTCACTTAAAAGGTCTAGGAGTGGAAAGTATTAGACAATGGGTATGAGACAAAGTACACACAAAGATGGGCAGTATCAAGTATCAAGTATCAAACTAAGGGTTTCAGTAGCCTTACTACTGAGTCAGAAGACATAGAGACTTGAAATAAAATGGTGGCAGATGAGTAATGAAGAGATGAAGATTCTAGATATTTGCTACAATCAGAGGTAGAACTTGCTTTGTCAACTTTCTGGCCAATGGATCAGGGTCATTGACAAGTATAGAGCTCACAAGCGTTCACCAGAAGAATCATGAACTTCTAAGTTAATAGTCGAGGAGGACCTTGGCTGTAGGTGCTCTACTTTTCACTGGCTCCTGTTCTCATCTATTTCAGTGAGTCTGGGGTTGGTGTCTGGGTGGGATCACCATGATTTCTTCCCTTCCCCAGCTCCCTAAGATCCCCTATCCTTAACACAAAAGTGAAGATCATTTCTGATAGAGATGAAATTAGCTGCCAAGCTCCATCAGGTGCCTGTGTTTCTCCTCACCACACCCCCACCACTTCCAGCAAAACCTTTCTCCTGAGCAGACAGAAAACATTTCAGCCTTGTGACAGCCCCCTGTCACTCTGATGCTGCGTGTCTCGCTTCTGACATGATAACCGAGTGCGTGAGACAGACAGTGTTTGTGTGATGCTGGCAGCTTTGTAGTGGAATCACGAGGCTGGGAAGAAGGAGGCAGGTCAGGGCTGGGACATCTGCGAACCTGGGTCTTTTCCCCCTCTGTACATCTCCTGCCCGACTGGTTGAGGCAACAGCAACAAGCCTTCTCAGTCGTGAAGAATCCCAGCCCATTGTTCAAGAAACCTGGAGCTACAAAATTCTACCTGGATCTGATGGTTTCACTAAAAACCAGCTCACCTCATTGAATACACATTTACTGAGATCCTCTTTTGTGCCATGCAAAGATGTTTGATGCCAGGGACTCACAAAGATGAAGGAGGAGGAGGAGGAGGGGGAATGAAGAAGAAGAAAATTATAATGGTGGTTCCTATTGAGGACATGCTCTCTGTGATGTTCTGTGCTTTATAGATAAATATACATTTAATTATCTCAGTAACACTGTGGGTAAGGTAGTAATAGCCCCATACTACAGATAAAGAAACCCAGGCTCAGAGAAGGGAAATAACATGCTAAGCTCATACCAATACTGAGTAATGGATCTAGAACTCTGAATTAATTGTCTTTGGTTCCAAAGCTGCTTATGTTCACCTTTGTGTTCTACTTTCTCCAATGAGTCCTGTGTAGTAAGCCACAAAGTTTTATATATATGTGTGCATCAAAATAAATGTATGCTTAATTATAAGTAACCATGCATATATGCTTAATTACACATCCTGTTACCTGCAGGATTAATTACATGTCGTAGAACATGCACACAATCAGAAGAAGTGACATTTGATGACATTAAAAGAGCTAGGAGAACATAAAGGGGAAATTTTTAAACAGTTGCATATGTGTGCTTTCTTATAACTTTGTAGCTTATTTTGTAGTTTATAACTTTGTGTGTGTGCGTGTGTGTGTGTGTGTGTGTGTGTGTGTATACTAAAGAAAGTCTTATTGTAACCCAAAGAAGGAAGCATGCTATATGGCATTTGTAGGTCTTAGAGTAAGACAGATCTGCATATGAACACTTTCTTCATTTCCTGGTAACCATGTGACACTATTAACCTCTCTGGACCTCAGTGTCTTCATCTAGGACATGGAATAATAGTATCTATATTGTGGAATTATGCTGAGGGTTGAATAATAGAATGTATGTGAGGTCTACATAGTTAACAAGTATTGAATCTTACTTTGTACAAAGCCTTCGGATACAATCCTATTTGATCCCAATAATAACCTTGGGCAAGATACTACTCTGCTACTATTATTATTCCTTTCTAGTAAGTGTTAAAAATGAGGCTTAAATAATTTGTTTAATCAATAAATAACAACATGAGACTAGAATTCAGTAAGTCTGACCTCAAAAACTACTTGTAGGTGGACAAGTTAAGCTCCATTGATAGACAGGTTGGTTAAGATCTGTCTGAACATCCCAAGAATGGCAGAATATATATACTTTTACTGCACCAGGGTGACTTCTTTGACAGGAAGTTCTACTGGGGGGACCTCTATCATCCTGTGATCCTGCAAGAACATTTTGTTATACATAGGACATTGCTTGGAAATTGCTCCCATTTTCTCTTTCAGATGATTGATGTACATGGATTGCATGCATGTTCTGTATATTGAAAGAAAACAGCTCTTTTTTTTGCCCCCCCCTTTTTTTGTATCCATGGATGTTTCCATATCTCATGCCTCTGAACAGAGCAGGTTCAATTACCAAAGATGTTTTTCTAAAAGATGTAGATTGATACCAATTAACAGGTCAAGATAGGAGTTGAGACCTTAGCCTGTTCACAGAATGAGTTGTGATTTCATGTCATCTGACACATGCATAATTACACACACCAGGAAACATCCACCAATGTGTGCATCACAATAAATGTGTGCTTAATTACAAGTCACCATGCATATATGCTTAATTACACATCCTGCTACCTGCAGGATTAATTACATGTCGTAGAACACGCACACAATCAGAAGAGGTGACATTTGATGACATTAAAAGAGCTAAGAGAACATAAAGGAGCAATTTTTAAACAGTTGCATAATATGTGTGCTTTTTTCTCTCTGCAGAAGGCATCAGACATTAATTTCTACTCAATCAATCAAGAAGCACTTATTGAACAAGTCCTGTCAATTTTATTTCTATAGCGTCTCCCCCATGTAGACCTCCCTTTCCATTTTCATGATTCCTAATGTCATCACCTCTCACCTGACAGTCCAAGGTGATGGGAAGGACACTGCACCCAAATCTCTCCCTGACTCTCAGCCAACAGTCTGGTCCAAGTCACCAGCATCTCTTACCTGTATGACTACAGAGATCCCACCCAAATCTCTCCCTGACTCTCAGCCCACAGCCTGGTCCAAGTCATCGGCATCCCTTACCTGTATGACTGCAGAGATCCCTAACAGATCCCCTGCTTTCTCCCAGGTTTTAAACTCTCCACCCCCAACCAGGGGTTCAAAACCCTATTCCGGTCCTCTCAGTTCCCACTTGAAAACCCCTCAATGATTTTGCATCTATCCAGAACAGAGCTGAACATTCTGAGCTTGAACTACAAAGCCCTGTTTGTTCTGGCCCCTACCCACTCTTTTGATGTCTTATTACCTTGACCTCTCTTCCTAACATCCAGCCACACTGCTTTCTCTCCATCCTCCCAGAAGACTATTCTTCTTCCTACCTCAAGATCATTCATGCATACTGATTTATCTGTCCCCAAAAGTTCTTCCTTTTCACAAATCTAATTAAATCCTACCTAACCCTCAGATTCCAGCTCAAATAGATTTTTCCCAGGAATGCTTTCACTAGAGGCCCAGACCAGGTTAGGTTCCAATATTAAACTCTGTACTTTTACTTCATAAGAAACAATCACTGGGACACCCTGGGTGGCTCTTAAGTATCCTTCTTTGGCTCAGATCATGATCTCAGTGTCCTGGAATTGAGTCCCACATTAGGCTTCCTGCTTACCAGGGAGTCTGCTTCTCCCTTTGCCTCTTCCCCCAAGGTTATGCTCTCTCACTCACTCTCTGTCTCTCAAATAAATAAAATCTTTTAAAAAAATGATCAGAATAATCATCATGGTTCATCTGTGCAATATTCCCATTAATGTCTGCCTCAGTCCCTAGAAGGTCTACAAAGACTATGATTGGGTGTATTTTTATTTTCCATTATGTTCTGCTGGTATAGTGCCTGGCACACAATAACCTTCTAGTAAAATTACCCAATTTCATAAATAAAAATAGGGGATCCTCAGTTAAATTTGAATTTCAGGTAAATAACAATTTTTTATTTAAAAGTATGTCCAATGCAATATTTGGAACATACTTATGATAAAACTAATTTGTGCTTACTTGAAATTCAAATCTAACTGGATGCAGTAGATTTTATCTGGCAACCCTACTTAATATGTGATGATTGAGTGAATAAATCAATCAGTAATTAGATGAAGATTCAGAAGACCCTGATTGAAACTCAACTCTGGTTTCTAGTTTATCCTCACAGGCCACTTCAATTTTCTCCCATGTATAATGAGAGTTCATATATAAAACTCTGACTCCTATAATATTGACACAAAATGGTGAGAAGCTGGGGTAAAAGCCAAATAATCAGCCCTCTCTGCCTCAGTCCTCTCTAGGACAGTTTTTTGTTTCTAAAATGATCTGACTGGTTGAGTCTTTCCATTCTCCTCCTCCAAATTCTAGCTCTCCCTCATGACCCCCCAGAGTGATAATATCCCATTTTGCATATTATTCTAGGTCTTTGTCATTTGAGACTGTCTTTTTTTTTTTTTTTTTCTTTTTAAGAGCAAGAGCAAGAGTGCATGCACTCAAGCTATGGGGAGGGGTAGAGGGAGAGGAAAAGAGAGAATCTAAAGCAGAATCCACACTGAGAACAGAGCCCAGCTCAGGGCTCGATCGCATGATCCTGAGATCATGACCTGAGCTGAAACCAAGAGTCACACACTTAACAGACTCAGCCACCCAGGTGCCCCTGAGGCTGCTGCATTTTAAGTCTAACAGGCAGGTCTGGAACTAATATTAACATTAATGCTTAAGGAAATAAAGATCAATGCAAAAATTCCATGATGAAAAAAATATTGAAAGTTTAAATAAAAACAGAATCAGTAGGACTGATTTTCTCTTTCTTTTGCTTCAGGCTCCAATATGGTGTGGCACAGCACTTTTTATTGAAACTTTTGATATTTTGCTTATTGTGGTTTTATTTGCATTAATTCTGATCTTTTAAGAAAGTATTTTGAATTGAATATTTTAAAAAATATATATTGAAAAAGTATACTGAATGTAAGACTTAGCTTGATCGCTAAGTATTTTGTACCTCTTCGCATTTAGCACCCAGGCTGTGTGCCTCAAGTCCTTCCCTCTTGTCCCCACTCTTGTAAGTACAGCCAAACTTTGGAAGGATACTCAGAGTGGGCAGGCCATCAGGGACAGGGATAGGATGGTTGGAAGTGCCACGCTGAATTTATCCTGCAGGGCAAGAAGAATAGAACGGTTTTGAGCTAGAGACCAATTCTGCTTTGAATTTTAGAGAGGTATTCTGTGGCTGGTCTGATCTAGAGAAAGGGTTGGAGGGACTGTCACTAAGGCTCGGAGACAGAGGAAGGCGGTGCCATCAGTGTTGTGCAAGATGAGGGGCAAGGAGGAAGTGGTGAGGATGGATGGACTCAGCAACCAGTGTGATGACAATGGACTAACTAGATTTGCTGGGAAGGAGCACCATCTCCTTTATCTTTACATCTTGGCTATTCTCTACTGTCTGTTCTCTGTTTGACTTAGCACGTCTTGTCGGAAAAGAGCAGGCAGGGAGGGAGCTCAGAGGGCAGGCTTGTTAGCTTCAGTGAGTAGGATTCTGACTACATGGATGTTTCCTGATTTATTTGCAGACCTTCTGGGCATTTTCCCAGCCCCTACATAAATTAGTTCCCCAGAGATCCATACATTGAGTAGCATGCCCATTGTTCCCTGCATATATGTTCCCAGAGGTGGGCCAAAAAATTCACTTTCTGAAATGGTCTGGAAAGGGACTGTGGAAAGGGACTGACACTCTCCCCCATGGTATTTGTATTTCAAAAAGCAACATGCTCAGGAATCCATCATTTCAATTAAAGCTCATCTAGGTCTCCTATGAAAAAAAAATATCAATATGGCAGAGTCCCCAACCCAGGAGGAATCAAATTTAACTTTCACCCGGAAACCATCATGAGCATGCTTTGTGGTCTTGAATCCACTGCATGGCTTTTCTGTACTTCAGCCCTACCTTTGGGAGGAAGCTTCCAGTAGATACATGATCCTGAACTCTGGGCTCTAAATCTTGATATTGGTACTCACTGGTTGTGTGCCCTCAGTCAAGTTATTTCACCTTTCTGAAATACACTTTCCTTCTCTTCCTGTCCAAGAGGGAGAGACATGCCCTTCCTTGTAGGGTTGTGATGAGGATGGAAGGAGTTAATGCCTGGCAAGTGTTTAAAACTTCCCAGTATTCAATAAATGATAGCCATCCCCTCCCTGCAATGGTTAATGGAGACGAGTAATCGAAAAGAATGTGCCAAAAAAAGAGCGGAATGCCATTTTTTCAGCTGGCAAAAACTCAATACCATTACATGCCAAGATTTGCTGATACAATGAATAATTTTGGAGTAATTTTACAATTGTGTATACAGAATGCCAAAATTCAATATGAGGGTGGGTTTTGATGAGATGGAGTCATTCTGGCTAATTGTAGTGCTGTATAGGGAAATGCCTCTTGTGTTTTGTGTCTTAGTAATATTTTTCAACTGTGTACTTAAAAAATAATAATTTCCCATAATGATCTCTTGACAATTTCCAGGATGAGAAAAAGGAGACACAAGTACACTAGCTCCAGACCATCATATGTTATGGTCCTAAAATTCAATTGCAAAAACAGTCATAGATTTTAAGTCTTTGTGATTTTTTTTTTTTTTGGATATTTGACTTATTTATTCCTTTAATATGTTTTTAAAGTTGGGTCACAAGTCAAAAGGAGCACAATCTCACCCCGTAGTGCTAAACAACATGTAAACTTTAAGGATTTTTCCCCCATCATAAAATGGAAGCCATACTTGCTGCTTATATGTGGTATAAAATGAAATGAGAGAATGTACGAAAAGAGCTCAGCTTGGCGTCTGAGACAGTGCAAGGATTCGATCACTGGTCATGTGACTATCATCATTAGAATAGTGATGATTAGTTAAAGTCTTTTCTTTTTTTCTTCAAATATTTTCTGATTTTCTACTGAAACGTTTCTTCCAGCCATGTAAGTGGGCCTCAGTTTTAACCCTGTGGCTCTGTAATATGATTTCTGTTTTGTTAGTATTTTGTATTATGCCATAGAATAATTACTCTTATTTTTATTTATAGATAAAACAAATGACTTTTTACCCTATGAGAAATGCACTTTTCCACAGCAAAATGAGGTTCATGAGATGCCCACAACCTGGATTCTTGTAAAAAGTTTATCAATTTATCCAAAGTCATGAAGCAAGATCTTTGATTCTGAACCCTTTTCACTCTCCTTCCAATTTTTTTGAACTTAACGTTATCTCTGTGGATTTTCTTTCAGAATATTTAAATTTGAATTTGACTTCATATCCTTTGGAATATGGTTGAGATACTCCCTTTCTTTTCCCTCCCCTTTGTTCTGCCATTAGTTGGTGTGTTCTCAGTGAATGCAAATTCATTTTTACATCAGCAAAAGGAAAATTGAATAAGGAAGGCCATCTGATATGTAGTAAATCAAACAAAACCACAATGAATTTCAAAGCCAAGTATAAATTTAAGACACAGCATGATGTGTAGGAAAGAACAATGAGCTCAAATCAGGCGATTTGGAGTCTACTTTAGACTCTGCCACTGACTCACTTTATGACCTTGGGAAAGTCATTTTGCTTCTGCAGGTTTCTGGTTCTATTTTGGTAAAATTAAGTGTAGTGCTAAATAACAATGAATTAACCATGATTTCAATTAAACATGTTATAATTCCCATTAATGAATCTAAAAAGTTAAGCTTGAACCTCAATCAAGTGTTAGAAAGCAATCTGAGTTTTACCAAGATTAAGTTGTATATTGAAGTGACCTAATTTTTTCCTATCATGGATGTACTAGATTGAGGAGTCTTAAGTATCACATGTCTTGATTTGACATGTTGACATTATGGAACTTGATCAAGTTTCTCCTTATGTGTTTCTGGACAAATTAGGAAAATGTGGACCAGATCAGTGGCAAATAAACCCAAGAGATGACTGGAATCTCCAGAGGAGTTATATCAGCATGCACATTTCTGAATCTCATTCTTACAAGTTCTGATTGAGGTGGTCCGGGGTCAGATCTGGTGATCACAATGAGCTCCAGTTGATTCTGAAGATCATCTTGGCCTGGAAACCACTGGACAAGATTATAACCAGGTGGGCTAGTTAGTTGAATTACCAGGGTGTGTATGTGACTTGATGCTTTCCAACTTGTGTATGCATGACTTGGAAAAAATATAGAAGGAATATTGATCAGATGCATAAATGTTACAGATATGTTAGATGACAAAATGAAGGCTTCCTTACATTGATGGTAGAATAATGAATAGAAACAAACAAAATAAAATTTAGGGGATGCAAAAACTCTTGTACTTCATTTACAAGTTTTGAAATTAAATGTGTGGTATCAGATAGGAAGTATCTGACCTGTGAGTGCCTCATGTGGAACAGACATTGAGATATGAGGGGACTGGAGTCAAGGAAACTTCCTGAGAATAAAATTATTTTCAGGCACAAACACTTTGTACATGGCAATTCTATTTCTAATTGTTTGAGGAACCTCTACACCGTCTTCCTTGGTGGCTGTACCATTTTGCATTTCCACCAATGGTATGTGAATTCCCTTTTTTTTACATCCTTGCAAATACTTGTTATCTCTTACATTTTTGATAATAGCATCCTGGCAGGTATGAAGTGATGTCTCACTATAATTTTGATTTGCAATTCCTTGATTGTCACCTACCATATGATCCAACAGTTCTACTTCCAGATATTTTTCTGACATAATTGAAATCAGGATCTTGAAGTGGTATCAACACTCCTGTGTTCATTGCAGCGCTATTCACAGTGGGCAAGGTACGGAAACAATCTACATGTCCATCAACAGATGAATGGATAAAGAAAGTATACATATAATGGGGTAATATTCTGCAATATTAAAAAGAAGGAAACTCTACAATATGTAACAATGTGAATGAATCTTGAGGACATACTAAGTGAAATAAACCAGTCATAGGTCGAGCCATACCACATGATTCTGCTTATTTGAGGTAGCTAAAAGAGGCAAAATTTTTGAGCCAAATAGTGGAATGGTGGTCATCAGGGATTGGAAGGAGGGGGAAATGAAGAGTTGCTAATTAATAGGCATAAAATTTTAGTTAAGCATGATGAATAAGTTCCAGAGACCTACTGTGTAACATTGTACCCATAATCAAAAATACTACATTGCTCACCTAAAAATTTGGTAAGAGGGTAGCTCATGTTAAGTGTTCTAACACTAATAAAATAAAGAAAAACACTTGTGTAGAATGCAAAATGTTATAAACACAAAATGGCAACAACTGATCTCAGAGGCAGAATCAAATGGTTGTTAAGAGTCAGAGTCCTAGATACACATCTTGACTTTAACTAGAGACAGTCATGTGGTCTTGGAAATATTATTTAACTATCGTATGGCTTGGCTCTTTCATCTATAATATGGGAATAATACCTTCCTGACCGGGACTGCATTAAGGATTAACACACTTAGCATATTGCCAGGCACATGGCACTCATTAAACAATGTCGATTATTTCAGGTATCATAATATAGTGCCCAGAATGAAGAAGGAATAGAGCAGTATTTTGTTAATTGTCAGGTGAGATGAGAAGAATCATAGCCAGTTTGGAAAACCAACCTTTAGAAGATCTATAGGCCAAAAATAATGTGTTCAAAGGCAGGTGGCACATGACCAAGATGGTGAGTGCCCATTAAGTATAATCAAATGCATTTGAAGGCGTTCAGAGATTTTTCTCTTGAGAAGCCAAGCCAGAAGACAACATCAACCTAACCAAAGGGCAATGACAAGAAAACGGCTTTGTTTTTGGCTCTACAAGGCAAGCTTCATTTGGGTTAGACATAAGGGTTGGACACTTCCCATAGTTAGAAGATCTTGGGTTTCCTGGAGCAGGAGACAGTCCTTAACTTTCATTGTGTTCAAGACCCATGGTCAAGGTCTTTGTGGAGAGGACTCCTTTCTAAGCTCAGAGTTTGCCTGCTTGGACTAAGCCCTCTAAACCCCTCTCAAAAGTTAAGATTACAAGGTGGAAGTGATGGAGGCCTTCCTGGTGACTTTCTGAGGACCCTAATATGCAGGGTGAGTGTACCTAGAAATGGGTGAGTTTGCCAATGACTTGTAGCTCTGAAGATGGAAAGTGATCTGTGCTCCCATCTAGTTCAATGCATATGTCTTTTCTCCCAGGGCATCAGTCAAGTGCCTGCATACTGGGCTCATCAGTCTTTCTTGAACTACAGAATTAGGGGGTTGCATTTGGCTAATGAACCTCTTCAGAAAAACATACTTCTTCAAATTAGATTCTAATTGTGTTGGGGAGCAGCAATTGCCTGTAACCTGTTAATATTTTAGGAAGTTACATCCACCTGAGTGATTTGAGAGTCAACAGCCTTGGAGAGTGCTGGACTGATGGGCATCTGGACTGACTCCCACCTTGTTAACCTTCCCTTGCTTTTCACCTTCAACCTCCCTGCAAGGATCTGTCTGAGTCTGAACCTTAGGAAGCTCTGTGTGGCTCACCAAAACAGGACGCTGATGGAATCCTAATACGGGGATCTTGCAATCAAGCAGGATTAGGGTTAGGAAGTTATGGTACTTGTATTCTCAAGACTGGTGTAGGCCCAGGAAATGTGTGTAGTCCCACCTTCTTTTAATCAATGAATCCACTTGGCAATATCTCTATGAAGTGACTTTTAACTCCTCTTAAATATCCCCCAAATTGGGCAACTCAGCACTTTCAAATAGCCCATTCTCTTTTTGTACAGCTCTGAGAACTGGAAAGGTCTTATTGAGGCCAAATCAATACGGAATGCTTAGCTCCTTTGGGGAATAATACTAACAAGGATGATCATAACAGTCTACATTTACTGAACACTTACTACCAATTAAGCAGTCTAGTAAATACATTTTCTGGTTGAATCCTGATTATCATGCTATCGGATACATGTCATACATCCTATTTTATCGATTAAGAAACTGAGTCCAGGGAGGTTTCTGTGATTTCCTTAAGCACCAGAGGTGAGTTTCCTATGATTGAAAGGGCTCATCCCCTGAGCCTTCCTTATACTCTAAATGCAAGTCTGTGGGTCCTCTCCTGAATGGAGCCTCCTTAAAACCCCTTGTCTTGGAAAGAGACTAGATCTTTGATCTGCACTTCATCTCAAACCTGTCACCAGGGTGGCTCCAGAGCAGAGGTTTTCAAACTTGTGGGACTCTATGATCCCATTTTGCAACTATATTTTTTTTTTTATGTCCTGGACTTCTAAGATGTCAATTAGAGAGAAGTTCCAAGGCTCATAAAAGTTTAAAATCTATTTCAGTAGACCAGAATATAGATATATAATCTAAATAGTAATGGGATATTTTAGGCCAATCACATATTATAATACCAGCCCACCCCCAAATCCAACTCTGAAAGCATTCATGAACAATGGCATCTAATAAAGGAGGGGCTTACATGTCCATCAGGCAGCAACGCTTCCTAAGCATCTGCTTTACCTATCCTGATTCTTTCTCTAGTGTTGCAATCCTCGTAACACTGCTGTCCTTCCTCTGTCTCCCTCTTTATCTCTTTCGCTTTCCTTGAAACACAAATACACACTCTCAACACCCACAGACCCAGCTGTCTCCTCCCTGTGCCTACATTTACACCTAATTTCTCCTCCACACCCAACTACCTTGACTTTCACCCTTGGGAGCTTGACATCAAGCTTGACATCAATCATGACTTTTCATTCATTCAAGTTCTCTATCCTTGATGCTTTGACGTAGGGGTGGGGGGTGCTTGCTGACTCTGACAAGACTGCCTTCAATTCTTACAGACAGTTGTCATATGCCAGCCATCCAATCCAAAGCCCATACCCCAACCACCATTGTTGTGTGGCTCTTACATCCTGAGCCACTACTCTTCTGCCCTAATCATCCTGGGGCCAATTGCCAGAGAACAGGGGACAACCCCTATATCTCAGAGCCCATTGCAATTATTTATTTATTTATTTTTAAAGATTTTATTTATTTATTTGACAGAGAGAGAGAGATCACAAGTAAACAGAGAGAGAGGGGGAAGCAGGCTCCCTGCTGAGCAGAGAGCCCAATGCGGGGCTCGATCCCAGGACCCTGGGATCATGACCTGAGCTGAAGGCAGAGGATTAATCCACTGAGCCACCCAGGCGCCCCTGCAATTATTTAAATTAGACAAGCTTGGTTGCTCTGCCTCACTCATTCCTTCCCATGGAAAGCTCAATAGAAGCTCTTGCCCATGTTTTCCCACCCCTATTTGCCTTCAAACTGACCCTGTTGCTTCCTCAGGGAGCCTACTTGAAGCATGGGATTTATGTGTACAACAAACTTCACTGGCAATCATTTCCTGACCAGCGAGCCCGCCATACGTGAATAATAATAAAACCTGTGTTTTAAATCAACTCTCCTTTTTTCAGAGATTAGCCTCTTGCTCTCGGCTTCTGCAATCTGCTTTTTCAACAGTGATTATTGCAATGAAACTGAATCTGCTTCCCAAGATGCTTCCTTCTAGAAGAAGTGCATATACATGTGGATTCTAAAGAAACACTTTATCCCCCAACTAAAGACACAAACATATGCAGATACACAAGAGAATGCATCCTATCCCCGACTGAGCCCTTCACAGCCCTCTCACAGCTCTTGTCTTCCTGGACTTCACCCTCTTTCTTTCTCCTTAAATACAGCCCGACACATGTCCCTCTTGGCCTGAGCTGCTTTAACTGTTCTGAGAAATGATCCCAAGGCCACTTCTTCCTCTGTGTGTCCTTCACCTTCACTCCCCATGTAACCTTTACCACAAACCTGACATCACCGGCTTACAGTTTCCTGTAGCTGTTTGCTTCTATACCAGGTTGGGCACTCCATGAGGCTAGGGTCCTCACAGCACCCGGCTTTCAGCGAGCTCACAACAAATATTTCCTGGTTGAATGAATGAATGAGTGAGTGTGATTTGTGCTCTCTGTCCTTTGCCTTTCCCTTTCCTCCTAGCCATCACCCATCAGGTGTGCACACACACGCACACTATTTACCTTGGGGCAAATACCCACTGAACATCCCTAAGGAAACCATTCAATTTCTATATATGATTTATAGGCAGTGTGTCTTGAACTGAGTGGTAAAGGGAGAACTTAATTTTTTTTTAATACATGAGAAAGATCTGAAAATATGGATTTGGACTCAGGGAAAGAGAAATCAAAGAGGCAGAAAAAAAAAAGGAGAGAGGGGATGAGTGAGTGAAAAACTGGAAGGAAGGGAGAATGGAGAGAGAAAGAAAGGAGGAAGGAGGAAGAGAAAAACAAGTTGGTGGATTCTTCCTGCTAGGACAGGTCTCTCATTTGGTATACCCTGGGAAAGTGGGGTATGGGACCCCATTGTCCCAAACCTTAACTTATTTCCCTGTCAACACTATCTCTGCATCGTCAAATTATTCTTGGACCACAATCAACATATAGGGATGTTAGCCCCTGACTTGTATCTGGATGCACATTTCTAGAAACACTCCAGATTAGGAAAGTCTGATCTAGCACCATTGGAAGCTGTCCAGATGGGAACTGTTCAGTGGGCTGTGCCCCCACCCCTTGCCTTTTCTCCAGACTGAGGACAGGTGCAGTTCTGGTACCTCTGTGGCCTTCCACTTCTTTCTCTCTGTCTGAAGAAACATGAGAGATAGGCATAAGCTCTGGATTAAAATGATTCGTGTGACCTACCTAAGCTCCAAGAAGCAGACGGCAGTGGAACAATAGGTAAGCTTTGGGTGCCAAATTAGGGGTGGGAAAGCTATTCCATTCAGGAGAATCAGGGGACATTCCAGCCCCTTCTCCCTACTCCTGCAGCTCATGCATCCAGAGACTTCGCCGGGATGCCACCGGTAATTGCTAGTTCCATAAAGACATCGCTGGCTCCAGTTTAGAGGGGATGAGGACATCTGGGTCTCTCAGCCTGTCTGCTTACTTGAACAGAGATGTCACTCCCTGTCTCTTTCCGATCCTTGTTTATCTCTTCCCTCCCTTGGTCCCTGCTCTATTCTGTGGTAATTTCAGCCACGGGGGAGGAAAAAAAGAAGTCAGATATGGAGATATCACTGGAGCAAATGGCATTTACCGTTAATGTGGCGGCAAATGGCCTCCTCTCTGACTTGTCATGTTTTAACTGTCTTAAGGAAGGAGGTGACAGTGCACTTCTCTTCTCCAGGCCCAAAGGCCAGGGAAGACGTTTCTTCTGGATCATTAACTCTAAGGTATGATTTTCTCAACCGCACCTCTCTGTGGAACGTGTGCATTGAGGGGAAATGGTGACATAGCAGCATTAGCCAACAGAGCCCAGTGCTGAGTGTCAAGACCTTGGCTCCAGTCCACGTCCATGGTTTACAAGCTGTGTGTCCCCAGATTCACAGTCCCAAGCCTCAGGGTTCTCACCTGCAAAAAGAAGGTGGCTGCCTGTGCCTGGCCTGCTTCGAATAGCAATGGGAAGGATATCATGAGAAAGTGTGAAAGTCATTGGAGGCTAAAGCTCTACTGACGTGTTCATTATGACGATGGCTACTTTTTGTACCAACTTCTCAACACCCTTCCAGCTCCAGCTCCCCGTGGATCAAATCCTCCACTCAGAAAAGTTTCTGATACCAATCATTTCCATGTTTAATCATTGTATCTCTTTGCCCCTGGGTTCTCCAGTTCCAAACCACTCTTGGCCATGCCAGCAGAAATATCTCTCAGAAACACAAGCCTGACCCTGCTCACACCCCCACAGGTGTTCCCAAAGTCACGAGTTTGCTTACCTAACACGGTCTGACGGAAGTTAGTCATGTCGGACTCCTCATGCCAGGCACTGTCGGAGGTGCTGAAACTAGAGCATGGATGAGACAAGAGAGGTCTCCCCTTCAAGGAGAGACAGAAAATAAACAGGAAGATGATCAGAGAAGATCATCTTAGTTAGTGGTAAGTTATAGGAGGGTAGTAAAACCAGGGATAAGGCAGGAGGGATGGGAGTGTGGGCAACACTGGATATCTGATCTCCATCCAAGTAAGGAAGGAAGCAGCTGCATGCAGCATGGGGATGGGAAGGTTAACAGGACAAGAAACTAGCAATTACAGAGGACTAACAGTGTGATGGGCTCGGCAGAGCTGCAGAAAGGGGGCTGGTGTGGGAAGCAAGGGGTGGTTGGCTAGAGGCATGGAGACTGAGGAAGGCAGGACCCTGTAGACTATAATAAGATCTAAGCTATATCCTGGGTGCAAAAGGAAGATTTTGCAGGGTGTAAAGTAGGGGAAAGACATGATCAGATTCACCTTTTACAAAGATCAGTCTAACTGCACTATGGAGAGTGGAATTTTTGTGGTTGAAATTCCAATAGTGACACTTGGAGCCCTTCACTCATCGGGTCTGCCTTCCACTTTCAGCCACGTCTTCTAGCTCTGCCACTTGTTCAGGGCTCTTGGCATGCACCACTATCTATGGTTCCTAAATATCACGTCCTTTCACACTTTTAATTCAGCTGTTGCTGTTCTCTCTTCTGATAAAGCCCTTGTTTCTGTTCCAGGTGGCCTCGTACCTCTGGCCATCCATGCTGTGTGCTTGGATGTGGAACCAGAACCAGAACATTGTCAAGGGTCTGGAGCAGTATTGGGGGGCTTAATCATACGGGGAATATTTACTGCTCATCCACTGTGTGCCTGGAACTGTACTGGGCTCCTAGGATGCAGGAAAAATGACACAGATATAGTCCCTGTCCACATGGACCTTATCATCTGAAGAGTGAGGGAGTGTATCCAGGAAATACGGAAGAGCTAAGAAAGCTATACTATGAAAGATAATCCAGGGCTGGCAGAACTTCTCTTGGAAGCCAAGAACCACAGATTGATGGTTTCCTGGAATCTTCAGCTTATAATAAGAACGAAATCAGACCAGGAAAAAAAAATCAGGAGTTAGAAATGTATGTTTATGAAGTCCCTGGAGGGTGGGGTGGCTGTATGAGCTTAGAAGTGACAGAAGACACCACAAAGGAAAAGACATACAGCAAACTGGGAAAATACCCACAGCAAATATGACAAAGGGTTACTATCTTTATTATGTAAAGAGCACATGCAAATCAATTAAATTCACGGAGACCCCAGCAGATAAGTGAGCAGAGGGCACAAAGAGACAATTCTCAAAAGAGGGAAATACATACAACTGGTGAACAAACACAAGATAAACATGTTCATTCTCTCTAATAATCAAAGAAACGCTTATTAAAACCATGCGATAACATTTTTCGCCTATTGAATTAACAAAGTTTGAATGCAAACGAGAGGATGGCCAGCCAGTGCTTTCAAGAACGGGATGATTGGGACTCTCAGGCTTTGCTGGGAGGCGTGTAAACCAGGGCAACTGTTTTTGGAAAACAATTTGGCAATGTGCATGAAGTGTCTTAAAATATGATTTTATTTTAGTAATTTAATTTCTGAGATTTTTTTTTTTTCCTAAAGAAAGATTCCAAAAATAGAGAAAGGATCTATGCATGAAGATTTTTTTTCCCCCCTCCGGAGCATTATTTATAGTAGCCAAAGGGTGGGGGGAGAAGAACGAAATAGGAAATTAGAGAGGTACAGATAGCCATATAAGGAAACATTCTGTGGCCATTTAAAAAGATGTTTATGAAATGCTAAAGTTAAGTGAAAAAGGAGGACAGAAAAAGAAACTCTGCTTTCAGTATGATTGTGCTTATAGGGAAAATATCACAGGCACGTTGACTTAAAATTTCCACATTGTTAGATAGAGCAGAGCGTCACTAGGGACGTTGGTCTGGGTCCAGTGACGTGGGCTTAGCCATCCAGCTCATACCTCCTTGATGGTTGGAGACTTGGCAAAAGAAACAGGGAGCAGCCCCAGGCTTCCTTGGGGGAGCCTGCCTTGATTCTCCAACTTCTGAGATACCTACCTGATTTTAAGAAACCAGGCTAGCGTTCGTTTCACAAACGAGAAAACTGAGATCCAGAACGGTGTAGTGTCTTGCTCAGGGTTGCGCAGATTCGTGGTAGAGCTGGTCCCAGGGTCCAGGCCTTCTGAATTCAAACCAATACAGCCTTCCTCCCCAATAGGCATCTGGATTAGTGGATACGATTTGCACATATTTGGCCGTGCTCGTGTTCACCCATATGCATGCTTGTGGATGTGCACACTTTTATGTGTATTCAGAGGACAAGTGAGCAACCATTGTGGTCTGCCTGGAATGTCCTGGTTTTGCTCTCAAAGTCAGGCAGCCATTTTTGGCCATCCTAAATGTCTGTGGATTTTACCCCGTTTGGGGCATAGGCTTTGTGGGCATCCTATGCATCTCTTGATATGTCTTGGCTGGTTTTTCTGCTGCCAACTGGCTTCCGGTTCCCCTGGGGCCACTGGGCTTCACAGCAGCCCTATCCCGGGGCCAGACTCTTCCTGTAACTTGGCGGGGAGTCAAGGGGAGGGGCTCTTGGGAAGGCTCTGGTCTGGTTCCCAGGGGCCCGTGTTCCTTTGCAGGCAGCCATCACGGCACCATCCAGCCTGCTTCTCGGACGCCAATAAATGTCCCTCTCCTCTGATCCCCCTACTTCACTCAGCCCAAGAGGAGATCTGTTTGCTTTCATCACGCAGACATGCACTTGCCTCTTGCCTCTTGCGGCTTAATTAGCTCTAATGGGGGTGGAGACTGTCCTTGGACGGCTTCCCGCAACTGCCCTCTGCTGGCCGGTAGCCGCATAGGCGGCCGGCTCTGGGGACCCAGAAGCTGTGGTTTTTACAATGTTTCCCATAGCGATCCTGACCTGGAGATGCAGTTATGACAAAATACCTTTCTGCCAGTCCTAGCACACTGAGCCGCCCCAATTTCCAAGAATTAATTCGAATCTGCAAGAATTAACAGGTACAAAAATGCCTTCCTTGTGTCCACTGGGAAGATATGTTATTAAAATTAGCCTGGGTCAGGCGCCTGGGTGGCTCAGTGGGTTAAAGCCTCTGCCTTCGGCTCAGGTCATGATTCCAGGATCCTGAGATCAAACCCCGCATGCGGCTCAGCAGGGAGCCTGCTTCCCTTCCTCTCTCTCTGCCTGCCTCTCTGCCTACTTGTGATCTCTGTCAAATAAATAAATAAAATCTTAAAAAAAAAATTAACCTAGGTGTTGAAAAGTACCATTCTAACTTTATGATCTGGAGCAAGCTGCTTTGCTTCTCTGGGCCTCGACTTTCTCATCTGTAAAATGGGCACACAACAGTGTCTATCATTAGGTTCCTGAGCACCTTAACTGAGAGAGACTGCCGAACAAGGCATCCTGATAAATGGTGACTGTTACTATCGGTACAGAGACTATTTATGATTGCAGCTGGAGCGTACAGTGGGACTGCTTAGTCTTCCTGGCAGTGATGGGGGAAGGCTGTGTAAATGGAATGCTTTTGCAAGCTGGGTCTCAATGCATTGCTAGGATTTAACACCTTTTTTTTTTACTACTACTACTACTACTACTACTATTACGATGTGCCAAGTGTTATCCAAGAGATAACAAGGGTACATAAATGAATAATTCACTGGACCCAAGTCAGAGGAACTGCACTACATTCGAATTCAAATGGAGAAGTCTTATATTCAATGGTGGCATGTTTTAAAAATAATAATGACCACACAATGGCACATGTGTCTAGCACTTTTCAAGTTGCAGAGTCCTTTTATGGGCCCCTCAGAGAGATAATGGATGTGAGCACTTCAGAAAAAAGACAAATTTCTGCAAAATTAAGGTGATTTGTATTGAGGGATGAAGTTTGACTATATCCTTCATTGACTAAACAAATCATTTGTTTGCTCCTGTTAGATTGATAAAGATCATCACAGAACCATGGAATCGTGGACCCTCAGAGCAAGGAGAGACTTTATCTGTCCCTCTCTCCATTCATTGATGTCCACAGAATGCCTGTCAGGCAGGAATCCATACTCTGTTTGATTGCTTCTGGGGATGGAGCGCTCACTTCCACTCCACATAAAGGCTCATCTGTCATCGGATAACCAGAGACACTGAGTGTTCAGCCTCTCTTTCTCACTTACTGCCTTAATCTAGACAACCGATTATGTTCATTTTGCCGCTAAATATCTCTCAGCATCTTCATCATTACTCTCTGCACACATACCACTTCTGTTGCAATGATCGTAATTGTCTTTGGACTGTCAACTTAAACTCGCCTCCTTCACTCCCAGCCCATTCTGCCCATTGCTTTGTCACTTGCAAGCCTGAGGTCCCATGCCCCAGCCTGGAGTGGTGCAGCCTGCTCAGCAAGGCCTGTGATGGCCTCTACAGCCCAGCCTCTAGCCTCCTCCAGGAGCAGGGGTTGGCATGTGACAACCTATGGGCCAAAGGCAGCCCACAGCCTGTGTGTGCCATGAACAAAGGATGTTTGTGACATTTTAATTTTTTTTAAAGATTTTGTTTTTGTTTATTTGAGGGAAAGAGAGAGAGACAGAGAGAGTACAAGTAGGGGAGAGGCAGAGGGAAAGGGAGAAGCAGACTACCTGCTGAGCTGGGAGCCTGATATGGGGCTCCATCCTAGGACCTGAAGATCACGACCTGACCCGAAGGCAGACACTTAACCACCTGAACCATCCAGGTGCACAACATTTTTAAATGTAAATTGTGAAATAGAGTGTTAACCTTTTGGTTGCTTGTGGACTTTGAGGACACTGTCTCTTGGCCTTCAAAGCCTAGAATATTTACCATATGACCCTTCGCTGAAAAAGTTCAGTGACCCTTGCTCTGGGGGTGTCAGCTCCTGACATTCCCCCACACACTTGGCTTGTCAGCCGCTTGGCATAACTCACCAGACTCGAAGCGCAATGTTCTTGATAGACCTCTGTCTCTGACGACACCAACCTACCCTACCTTTCTCTCTGGTACACTCTCAGTAGCCTTTTAATGTTGATGCTGATGCTGATAGCTAGTGAGGGCCAGACACAGAGTATGTGCCATACACTGTTTAAGGCACTTTACATGTATTAACTCACTTACGCCATACAAGCCTGTGGGGGAATCACTATTATTCCTGTTTTACAGAGGAGGAAAACGACATGCCAGAGATCAGTTCTCTTGCCCAAAGTTACAGAGCGCTGAAGTGGACAGTTGATTGAAGACGCAGTTCTAATGTCTTCGGAGCGAGCCGGCTCGGGATTCCTGCAGATAATCTTCTGTTCCCTTTGCTCGGATAACTGAATGCCCACCCAGCTGAGAACGTGTCCCCCAGAAGATCATCACTGCTTGTGCCAATGACTTCCTGCTGACCTGAATGGGGACCTGCTGGGGGCCAGGGGTCCCATATTTTGCACTTTTAGTTTCCCCCCCAGTACATATCCCTGGACCCAGCTCACTGCTGGTGCCGAGAACAATGCTCCAGTGAACCAGATTGCAGGGCTCCTGCTGGAAGTACACGGACAGTGGGGGCCCTGGTGAGCTCCAGCTCCTTGACTCAAGAGGCAAGGAATAAGGGAGGATCCTGGAATTTGAAACTCTTGATCTGAGGCTTGACTGAGGATGGGATGCGGATAGGACGGGTTCTTCCAGGATGAACTCCCTGAAAAAGACTGGAGGTGTAAGCCAGGAAGGGCAAGGATACCGGGTTCTAGAAAGGTGACAAAAAGAAAAACACCTCCAGGTAGAAGTCTTATACATCTCCTACGTAATAAATGGCACTAAAAAGTTTGAAATGCTGTTTAATGGCGGGGAAAAGGCATTCTTCATGCTCTTAGGTCCAAGAGTGGAGGCTAAGTCAGAGGGAGGTAGATATGAAAGCTCGCTTAGAAATTCTTTATCTCTGGGGCGCCTGAGTGGCTCAGTCGGTTAAGCAACTGCCTTCGGCTTGGGTTACAATCCCACAGTCCCAGGATCCAGTCCCATATTAGTGCTCTCTGCTCAGCAGGGAGTCTGCTTCTCCTTCTGACCTTGCCCTGGTTCGTGCTCTCTCTCTTGATTAAATAAATAAAATATTAAAAAAAAGAAAGAAAGAAACTTTTTATCTCTGGCTTATTACCATGGGATCTAGAGAGTCTCCCTTTCTTCCCACCTTGGGGTTTCAGAATGAGAATGCAGTAGGTTTTTTTCAGTCCATGCTAGAGAACTATAGGATGGGGATGGCTTAATGATCGCCTAGTTCCACCCAATGGAGAGAAATCTTTGGCAAGAAGAAAGTAATTCACTAGAAGGACAGTGACATCATGCAAGCCGTGGGTGATAGGCACAGCGGAACCACAGGGACTCCACACTACCAGATTTGCCACCTGCCTCTCATTTCCGAATACCACTTCCACTCTCTCTACTGGCTTCCTTTATGAGGCACAGAATGTGGCTCTCTGTGGTTTCACCATTCATGTTCCATCACTGCCTCCACAGCGAACTCAGTCTCTTCCTTTAGTTCAGAAAACTGATTGGCCTGGCTTAATGCAGGAGTAACCTCCGAACCTGTTTGCTCTGGCCAGGGCCCAGGGCCAAGCTGTACAGGCATGGCCACCAGGGTCGCACCACCGTGGACTGCGGAGATGCCCCAAGTGGGGATGTGAGCTGGGTGGTCTTGTGAGCTGGGTGGCTGCTTCAGTTAATATCCACCTCAAAAGGGGAGAAGCAGGGAACCTGCAAGGCTGTTAGATAGTCTCCACCAGAAATCTCATTTTTTCAAAGAAGCTGGGATTAAAGAACTCTGTTTTGAGTCTTGGGTCTTCCTTTTAGGAAGAAAAGTATAACAGGCCCCCTACATGGTAGCTGTTTTATATTGAATCTTCAAGGAAAGCATATGAAAAGGTAATATTTACTCCTATCTTGCACATGAGGAAACAGAAGCTCTGGGGGCATCAATAATCTCTACCTGAGGATGCTTGGCTGGTGAAGAGTTAGCCCAGGAGGGCTATGTCCTTTGATATCCCAAACATTTCTCCCTCTCTTTATACAGCTTTATACCTTCTACTAACTAGAAAGTTGCTTTACCCTCTGGGCCATTGGTTTCTTCTTTATGGGAAGTGATCCTTTCTAATGCAAAAATTCATCTTTTCTATTTAATTGTCACACCCTTTCCTGCTTTTTCCAACCTCCACAAACCTACACATCTCCAGCTCCAGGATAACTCACACATTGCCTTATAACAGGAGAAAGACACACCTGGCCTATGAATTTCTGGACAGTAAAGTAATGCATTAGTCTCTTACTCCAGGAAGACAAAACCCAGACTCTACAGACCAGGCTGTAAGCTCAGCTTTCAGGCTAACTTCTGTGTGAACTTCAAGGAGATGCTCCTCTTCTGAACCTTGGTTTGCTTACTCCATAGACCCAGGGAATGTGTGGTCGGGCTACTTAAGGAATCTCTCTAAAGCCGGTTCGTGCAAGTGGATTTCTTAGCTATAGGTGCTTCCCTCGTTCACATCTCCCCAAGGTCCTCCATTTTCTCATCTGTAAAAGTTGGAAGTTGAACAAAACATGTTGCCTCCTTCCAGCTCTCAAATTTTGAGCCTCTTGCTTCTCTGCACATGAAACCAACATTTGCCCAGTCTCACCCCTCCTCCTACCCCTACAGAGACTCCTGGCCCTGCACGGCCACCTCCCCGGCCTCTCTCTCCCCATCAGTCCAGTGACCCACTCATCCCCACAGTGTTCCCAGAGATAACTCCAGCAGCAGGCTCTCCCCTCCTGGCTCTTAAGGTGGCCACACACTGGGCTAAATAAGCTGCTTACCAGTGCAGGAAAGGATGACATTTAGAGTATCACATCTTTTTTTTTAAGCTTTGCTTTAAAGGGAAGCTGGTTTGGGAATGCGTTGGGAAGAAGTCCCTTTAATATGGTACTTGGGGCTCTCTGAAGAGAAGTTCTTCTGTGTCTCCTTGGGTGCTTCCTAAGGGCTGAAAGATCAGTGCTGTTTTTCTTACTTTCCAAGCCCCTTGGAAATTATTTGGTTCCACCTGGAACTTGCCATGGTGGCCAGGCTCTGAAGCTCTGGACGTGAAGTTAAAAAGCCTGATTGGCTATGTGACCTTGGAGGAGTCATCTCACTTCTCAGGGCTTTGGATTCCCCGCTCTGTGAAGTTTTAGCCTAATAACTACACTTACTAAGACCCTCTCTAAAAATAACAAGATCCCGTGTCGTCTATGTCCTAGACACTATCTATGAAGATCTCCATGCATCATCTCACTTAACACTCGTAATAGCTAATAGAAATAGTAATAGAAATACTATTGCTATTTACTTTGCAGATGAGACCATTAAAGCTCAAAGAAGTGAAATAACTTGTATAGTCTGGAAAATGGCCTCACCCAGCATTCAAACCCAGTTCTCTGTAACCCCTACATCCTTAGCCTTCTGCCACACAGCTGGGTTCGACTACATAGACAGTGTTCTCATGACCTGTTGCTACAAACTTAGTAATATAAAACAACCACCATTACACCATGCTTCTGGATTCCGTGGGGAAAGAAGTTGAGTGGGCATAGGGTGGTTGCCTTATCTCTGCTTCACAGTGTCTGGAGCCTCAGCTTGGAAGATTCAAGAAGTCTAGAGGCTGGTCTAGCCTCTGGGTTGGTGTGATTCACCAATGGGTCTCATTCTGAAACCGCTCACTGGAATATCCACATTTAACTCTCTGTGTAGACCAGGTACCCTCACAGCAGGGTGGCCCGCAGGTGTTTGGACTGCTTACATATTGGCACAGGGGCTCCAAGAATGAATGTTCTAGTGAAGCAGTAGAAGCTAGGCAGACTTTTATGATCTAGTCTTAGAAATCATGTGGCCGCACTTCTTCCTGAGAACTGGTCAAAGCAGTCATATACCTGATCAGATTCAAGGGGGAGAGCACATCGATCCACCGCTCAATGGATGGAGTTTTAAAGGTTTTTGCAGCCATGTTCTAAAACCACCATCGATGGGATCAGCTATGATCTATGCTGGGGCATCTGGCTAGATTGATAAAGACTGAAGTATCTAATGGGATCAGGGCCAAAGGCCATAGGCCGTTGGTTCTATGATCAGCCTAAAAATGAGGTTTCCAAGAGTCCAAAGAATAGTGGCCTAAATGATGGAGAAATCTCGTCTTGATCTGTTTTTGAGACGACCTAATCTAGGGTATCCTGGAATGACACCAAGGCTTCCAGGCAGCGGTGATGGTTAAGGATGATCAGGGAGCAGATTATGACCATTTAATCTTGTTTCCTGATGATGGATCATGGTGGTGGGCATGAATTTTGGAATCAGTCAGACATGGGTTTAGAGGCAAGCTTGACCCATTTCCCAACTCTGTGAACCTGAGCAAATGACTTGACCTTTCTAAGTTTCGGTTCACTTTTATGTGAAACAAGATAATACAAGCTTCCTATACCAGGTTTGTTGCAAGAAGTCAAGGGGAAAACACCAACATGGCCCCTGGAGCACAAACACACTTATAAGTTTTAGTTATAATTATTCATCACTCAATCCCTAATTAAACATGTGTTTATTGAACACTTTGGCAACCACTGTGCCAAGTGTTTGTTATTTTTACCATTGTTGCTACTGTTATCATCAGCAGATGTGGTCTACCTGCTTGGAGAAGGTCCTCAGATGGAAATTGAGAGTTCAGGGGAAGGGTGGAGCCACCAGAGACATGGATGAAGCAGGTTGGGGTTCAGGGAACCCAGACTGATAGCCCGATCTGTGAACTGGGTCACCCACAAGGACAGGGAAAGCCCCAAACTCCATCTGGGCACATGGGTCCTGAGAGTCTCCTTGACTCATCCTTTCTGGGGTGGATGTAACTTATCAGGCTAGACTTGGGTAGGGGTTTAGTGGGTCCCTGCAGTGACCGTTGTCAGTGCCTGAGATATAGGAGTAGGGGAGTAGGGTAGAACCAGGGACCACACCCTCCTCCCCAGAGTTGTGAACCTCCATGAGACAACAGGCAAGAATGTGCTTTGTAAACAGGGAAGGTATGACAACATTAGGGATAATGTGTATGATGGGCCTCGGAAGCCAGCCTTGTGGCCTGCAGTTTTCTCCATTTCTTAATGTGATTGTGTAAGGGAAAAGAGCATACCCTGAAGTCAGACTCTGCTTCTTAATAACTGGTATGCTTTTTTGTTGTTGTTAAGATTTTATTTATTCATTTGACAGACAGAGATCACAAGTAGGCAGAAAGGCAGGCAGAGAGAGAAAGGAAGGGAGGCAGGCTCCTTGCTGAGCAGAGAGCCTGCCATGGAGCTCGATCCCAGGACCCTGAGATCATGACCTGAGCTGAAAGCAGAGGCTTTAACCCACTGAACCACCCAGGAGCCCCTAACTGGGATACATTTGACAAATTTCTTTTCTCTGAACCTCTGCCTTCCCACCTGTTAATTGTGAATAGTGACAACAATAACTATCTTAATTGGTGTGTGAGGATTAAATGAAACCTCCATGTGAAGATTTGGTCATGGAATAAGCCTGTGTTATTCAAGCTGTCCAGGGACTCTGCATTAGGCTCCCTTGATGCACCTGTTTAAATTACAGTCCCTACATCTACTCCTATGAGAATTTCTTCACCCTTATTTTGCTACATATTTCCATATAGCTTTGATCTTCTGATATTTACAGTATATCTCTCTCCTTCTTTATTGTCTGTTTCCCCCATTTTCCTTCCTGTAAACACCGTAATAGTGGAGACTTTTGCTGCTGTCCATCCAGCCCTTAGAACAGTGCTTGATAAGTGAGAATAATACAAAAACAAAACAAAACAAAACAAAACAAAACAAAAACAACCTACAAGAATGAATGAATGAGAATCTCTGGATTCTCCAATCAGCCTTCTCTTAAGTCATCCCCCAATTCTTACACACACACAGGTTGGAGGACCACCATAGGAAGTGCTTAGTCAACACTGGTTGTTTTCCCCCTTCCTTTCTCTTTAAGCATCTTAAATTTGTTTAACTTGTTCAAAGAACCAAATTACCAAGGTTAGATAAGAGAGTGAGTAACTCTAGGATGAATAGGATTATCTGGTAGCCCCCATTCTCTGTTGCAGAACTATCCAGACCTTGAAGGGAGAAGGCTCTGTTCTGGTGTATTCTGATGGCAGAAGGATATGCAGCCCTTAGGCATTGACCCTCATGACTGGGTGCCTAGCGTGTAGGATCCTGGGAGTCCTGGAGAAAGCAGTCTACCTACTGACCTCACCTTCTGCTCAATTTGACCCAGGGCCTTGCTTACTTGATGCCCATCACATTAGACTTGGGAGGTGGCCTAACTTAAGACCAAATAGGGTATGTCCTCTGCTCTAGAAGGATGGACCATGGTTCAGAACTGGACCCTACTTCCTGGACTGATCTGGCTCTGGTTTGGGAGAGAACACAGGATGGCTGGCTGTCCAACATCCAAAAGTCATGGAAATAGGTAGAGGGTTGAGTTCCTGTCAGAGACTGGGGAAGACAGGGAAGGGAACTGACATGCATGGCATACCTTCTACTCTTTTGTTCATATATCACCTCTCTGGCTTTGAAGGTTTTGAAGGTTTGGTGGTTACTGGCTGTGTGACTGGATCATTGACTTCCCTCTCTGAGCCTTGGTTGTGTCATCCATAAGCTGGGAGTGGCAGTAACATCTTATGGGGGTCCTCATGTGGATTTAATAAAGATCAAAGAACTCCATTGGGCATATAGTATGCCCTAGATGTTTTCCTTCTTTCTTTTTTAACTCCACAAATCCCAGTTTATGTGAGGGAAAACAAAGGAGAACATCAGATGGAGGAGGGTATCTGCTGCTGGGCATGTAATATGCAGCTCTGGGGACAAGAGCCAAGGGGAGGGGCATGCACGCTGGGGGAATTTTGGAGCCACTTGACTTAAGAAGCTCAAGCTAATCAGTCCCTCTCAGCTCATCATGGATGTTGCAATCAGGGCTCCCCCTGCTCACCTGCTGCTCTGCCCTTGGGGAAGCTGCCAGAGCCAATCATGGGGCTTTGTTCTCCCAGCTCAGCTCCTTGGAGGAGCTCTCTGGGCTTGGCCAGGAGAGATAGCAGGAGGACTCACGGAATCCTGGGCATGGGGTATAGATCTAGATGGCCCTGTGCAATACCTTCAGTTCTCTCACAAGGATAAAGAGAGGATGTGACTTAGCCAAGGTCACAGAGAAAGCTGGATTTAGAGAAAAGAGATTTTTATATTTACTGGTGTTGCCATTCATTCACTCAAGAGGTTTTATTGATCACCTATTATGAGTGCAGGGCATAACAGGTCACACAAAGCCACACTGCATTCCTAATTCTACCTCCTTTCTAGAGCTCCATGCTTTTTTCAAAGACACTCCTGTGGTAACTTTACTCAGGCCTGGACAAGGGCCATGGAGGTGTTCCTGCTGGCCCCTTTGTTCCCTGCTGCCAGTCTTAGATTCTCAAGCCCTAAAAATTGCTCAGGACACCAGGAAATAGTGGATCCAGTTGGAGTCAGTAGAATTTGCTTTATTTGAATTGACTTGAACTGAATGAAATAGAATTACAAAACTAAATGGAAATAATTGAATTGAAATATAACAAATTGGATTGAATCAGGATTAATTGAAATGAAATCAGTTGAGAATGTATTGAATCATGGTACTACTAAAGGTTTGGACATCACCTCCCCGACCCTGCTCCTCATATACTGAGAGGATTAAAACCCAACAAAGGGGAGCATAGGGCAGGGTGTGATGGAGAGTCAATGACTTTGAGAAGGTCAAGAAAGTGGCAGAGCCAGGCTTCCAAACCAGGTCATCTGACTCCCTGGTCAGCATCCATCTCACTATCCCATATTTCCAGAATGAGTGGGGTCTGAGGCTGGGTTTCTGAGAAACAAGCCAGAAGTCAGTAGAAATCAGCAAGTGAAGAGAACTTTGGGAAAAATGGTGTGCAAAATTTTTGGAACCTCTCTACCTTCTAATGAATAACCAAGCTTTTTGACCTCTGACATTGGCTTTCCAAGATAGTTCTTATCTGGGCTGTGGTGGGTACATGGGGAAAGAGAAGCTTAAAGGCTCTGAGGCTAGTTTGGCCATGATTCTTTATGAAATTGAATTTACTTTGAGGAATAGAGATTATACTTGTAGCTGACTACCCTCCTTGAATTCCCAGTCACAAGATCACTGTGCCTAAAAGTCCACTGTTAATACTGTTCCTTGGATAATGTTTCAAAATATTCTATTAAAATATATATGTGCTAGCTGGAGGATATAGCATATTTAATATCCACATTTTAGTGTATTAACCTTATTGTAGCAACTATCTGACGCCAGAATGAAGGCTTGTGTGGATGGTGGAATGAAGTATGATTTGCGATAGGGAAGTTGGTTTGGATGGGTGGCCAATGTTATTTTAAAAAACTGATATAAATTGTTCTATCCAGGAATTTAAATCTGAAAGTCTCTATAACGAGGAGGCATTATTCTTATGATGAAAACATTATATAATAATAGTCTGAATTCCTAAGGAAAAGGCAAATTGTAGTCCATTGACCTCTTGCACACTTCTCTCCCCACAAATGGTCATAACTGCTAATCAGTGCTCAACATAAGAATTAAGCTTCAAAAGTAATCTTTACACCAACGAGAGGAGGTAAGTCAGATACTCTTGGCCTCATTTTACAGAGGAGAAACTAAGCCCTTGAGATGTTCAGTA
Source organism: Lontra canadensis (assembly GCF_010015895.1). NCBI lineage: Eukaryota > Metazoa > Chordata > Mammalia > Carnivora > Mustelidae > Lontra > Lontra canadensis. The sequence goes on along the minus strand of NW_022631024.1, from coordinate 6,650,676 downwards.
ATGCACCTTCTGTCTCGTGGGGATTCAGAGACAGAAAGAGGACCAGAGTTTCCATCTTGGCTCCCTGAATCTGGAAGTCTCTCAGACATGTTATATATACACTGTGCAATTGCAATCGATTTCCCATCGTTGTTCCTTGGTTGTATGGGACATGGGAGGCAGAAGTCATGGAGTGGGCACTTCCAAAAGCCAAGGGTGGCTCCAGTCCATTTCACAGACTCGAGCCGCCGGCGGAGCAGCCTCTGGAGTGTGTAATCACGCTAATGAGCTGTGGTGCTTGTCAAGGTATGTGATCCGGATGCTCGTTGCTGTGATCTGGACATAATTGACCCTGCCACAGGAACAACAAACTGGCCAACAGGCTCTCAGCAAACCACAGGCTGGGCAAAATGACACACTGAGGGATGTGGCCAGCTACCCTGGCTCCACAGTTCTTCAATGTTTATGACACAGTTGTCTTTGCCAACAAGCACTCAAACCAGAAGTAAGGGTCCTGTTGGAATAGATGGGGGGTGGTGGTGGTGACAGATTTTGGCAGCAGGGCGGGTCCTCACTCTACCTGCCTGCAAAGGTTTCAGATGAAAGTGAATTGGACTCAGGAAGATTCCCAAATGAAAATTGCTGTCACTTAACTTAGACACACACATCTCCAATCTCCATCTGTAAAAGGGATCCTCTCAGGATGTGGCTGTACCCTGAGCTCCATAAACAATCCCTGGGAGGAGCCTCAGACAAGCCACTGAGGGGCTTCCATCACTGCGGCTTCATTCCAGGGTCCATCTTTACTCCAGTTCCAGGAACTAGAATTTCTTATGTTCCCTTTTGATCAAGTCTCTGCACATGTTTCTGCCATAAGCATCATTCAGTCCACAAATATTTAATGGGCACGGGCACTGTTTCCATGATAGGCATTATTCTAAATCCTGGGAATATAGAGGTAAAAATAGTGGACAATGTCTTCATGGCGATGATAGTCTAGGGGGAGACAAATAAACAACAACAAGAAACCCCAAATATATACCCTAATATCAGGAGTGGTAAGTCTTATGAAGACAAGTAAATAAAGGAAAAGCATCAAATATATTGATCTAGTTGGCAGGGGTAAAGTGGTGAGGTGGTCAGGGAAGGCTTCTCTGAAGATGAAGCATTTGAACAGAATCCTGTTTGGTGGGAAAAGGAGTCCTGTGGCTGTCTGGGAGAAAGTGTTCCAGGTGTAGGGTGTCAAAGACAAAGACACTGAGATGGGGACAATTGGGGAAGGTCAAGGAGTCGTTAGCAGGCCAACAAGGCTTCAGTGAAATGAGGGCAGAGGGCAACTGTAGGAAATGAAGTCAGATAGGGAGCTGGACCCAATTCCTTACTGTTAGGTTGGCTGGACAGAGCCTTGAAGGCCAAGGTAAGATTGTTGAAGTTCTCAGTCCGGTCTATGTTCTACGAGATTCTTCTGATGTTAGTGGGATCTGGGACGGAAGATGGCTCCCTCCATGCTCTTGCCTGATGATCCCTAAGTTGGCCAATTCCAACTCTCAAACTCTTTCTCTAGGCATCTCCACATAAGCCAAGAGCAGCAGTTACTAAAGCTAAAGACACAGAGAGGGCTTACAAGTCCCCGTGTTTTACTCCTGGGTTGTTTGGTCTTTTTTTTTTTTTTCTTTCCCCTGGGATTGAGCCAAATTCCATTCCAGCTTAAGTCTGGTCCCTGCTGCTTGCTTGTCTTTGCCCCAGTGGGTCAGTGTTACTGTTGCTTGCTCTGATGATCTCTAAAAGTACTCGGGAAGCTGGCTTTGCTAAAATAAAATGGGAGTACTTTGTAATGGAGATTGTAATTGGAAAGAAGTTTGAATAATTGATGTGTTTTCCTCATCATTGTTGGTGGGAAAAACTGGCCTCAGTCAAAATTTCAGACTCTTGTCTTGCCACACCCCACAGCCCTATTTCAAGCTCATGAGTGTTTGCACGAGCTTTACACTCTTCTCTCTGCAAGGAATTGGTATCCCCCACTCCTTCTTCACTGAAATATCTACTCACAAGACAGAATTTTTCTGAGAAGTCTCTTGACAATCCTGGGTTGCTATGCGTCTTCCAGTGGGTTCCTTTGGCAACTTGTCTTCCCCTGTCCCCCTTCGTGTGATGCTCTAATTAGCTAGTCCTAAACTTGTCCTCCAGTAGAGAAGATCAAGGGGAGGGGTGTAACCCTTGATCAGCGTCACCAGAGTCACACTGCTTGAGTTCAAATTCTGATGCTACTGCTTCCTAGCTCTGTAGATTTGGGGTAAGGTTTTTTTAATTTCCTCCAAGCCTCTGTGTATTCATCTCTCTAACTGGGAGGGTAATAATGCTCTCCTATTAGGCTTCTTGGATATGATAATCAATGCCAACCGATCTTCTTGTGTCTCATTTTACCCCTCTACATAGCAATTATAGTGAGTTGTTTTTTTTTCTTTAATGTGCTCTTTCCACAGGTTTTTCACATGCTTATAACCTGTTTCTCATTATTCAAGTCTTAGGTTCCATAACTGTTCAGAAAGGCTTTCCGTGGCCATTGCATTTGAAGTAGACTCTACTCCGTCCCATTACACTTCAGAGTCGTAAGCAGTGCTATTTACCAAACATTTTCAGTTTTACCTCCTTCTATGGACTGGACAGGGTGGCACCTGGTGTTCCCTGATATTAGGTGGGACCGTATGCCTAGTTGTCAGCAAAAATAACATTAATTATTCTAAGATTCAAAGTTATTTATTTATTTAGTTAGTTAGTTATTATTTATCTATCTATCTATTTATTTATTTTTAGAGAGAGAAAGAGAGCAGGCAAAGGCATGAGCAACAGGGAGGGGCAGAGGGAGAGGGAGGGACAGAATCCCAAGCAGGCCCCACGCTCACCTGACTCAGGGCTCGATCTCACGATCCCGAGATCATGACCTGAGCTGAAATCAAGAGTTGGATGCTTATCTGACTGAGCCACCCACCTGCCCCTTCTCAGCTTTTCATTACCAATGCAAGACCTTCCAGAGATCTCATTTCCCTCTGGTATGGTAACAGACAGTACCCAAGATGAGTCCCTATATGATGATGAGGATTAGAAAGATTCCCTTGTCCTCCAGATTCAGGATGTAACATGAGTAACAATGAAACTTATGACACTGAGACTTGGGGGTAGTTTATTACTGCAACATGACCTAGGCTAATCTGACTAATACACCCTGAAGTATTTATCTTTCTCTATGAATATGAGTGTTAGTCATTTCTCAGTGTCTGCTCTCCCTTGCTTGTATAATCATAGAAATCTTCCTTTTTTAAATAATTTTTTAAAAATATTTTTTATAAACATATAATGTATTATTAGCCCCAGGGATACAGGTTTGTGAATCGCCAGGTTTACACACTTCACCATAGTACATACCCTCCCCAATGTCTGTAACCCCGCCACCATCTCCCTACCCCTCCTCCCCCCAGCAACCTTCAGTTTGTTTTGTGACATTAAGAAGAACTCTCCCTTTTGAGCTAAAGAATGGCTTTGCAGAATAAAGGCTACACCTTCCAGGTCCCCTGACAGGTTAGTATCACCATGTGACAAGCTCTGGCCAATGTGATGTAAGCAGAAGTGAAATTTGCCCCTTCTGAGCCTGACTCTTAAAGAGAAAGCCGTGCCTTCTCCTTCCTACTGGCTAGAAGATGGAAATGCTGATTTCATCTCTAATAAGCAGAAAGGGGAGATACCGTTGCGATGACAGAACAAAAGGAGAGAAAGAGTCCGTCTTCCTCATGGTATGGAATTATCACACCAGCCCTTTATTCCATATACCTAGGCTGTTCTATGATTAAAAATAAAGTTTTGATCTTGTATAACCTATGTTATTTGGGGTTGCTATTCTAGCGATCAAGTCTGTTTGTTCCCCACTATCCTACTTCAAGTCATCTTGCTCATTTATTCAATTGACTGCTGTCTATTCCCACGGCCCCATCACACATGCACACACCTGTAACTTCTCACAGAACAGGAATTCTTTCTTTCTTATTTGTGGCTGCATCCACAGAACTTAGCACACTGCCTGTCATAGAGTAAGTGCCTAAGAATATCTATTGCATAATGAAGTATAAATGACATACAGTAATCTCTGAATAAATCATTATCGACTGTTACTAGGTATTACTCTTCTTTACACTTCAGAACAGTCTTTTCTATGATCTGCCATGGCCGTTCCTGAGGCCTCTGATGTTTCTCCTGTCTACAAGAGCATTTCTCTTCTTTCTTATTACCAAGTCCTTCAAGAATAAGCTCTGAACTCATGTCAGAGATGTGCAGAATGCGATGGATATAAAGGACCTTAGCAGTCACATGGCATGACTCTCTCACTTTACAAGCACGTGAACAAGCTCAGAGAGGGGAGATTAGCTTGTATTTTAGTCAGTTTGGGCTGTTGTAATAGAAGACCATAGATTGGGTGGCTTAATGACAACAGAAATTTATTTCTCACTGTTCTGAGGCGGGAAGACCAAGACCAGAGTGCCAGCAGATTCGGTGTCTGGTGAGTCCACTTCCTGATGGTAACTGCTGACTTCTTGTATCCTCCATGACAAGCGAGGCCAAGAGACCCCCAACATCTATTTTCTAAGGGCATGAATCTCACTGATGAGGGTTCTACCCTCAGGACCTAGTTGTCCCCCAAAGTCCCCATCTCCCAATACTACCACCCCAGGACTGAGGATTGCAAAGTATGAATTTGGGGGTGGGGGGCACAAACATCCAGTCCATAGCAATTTGTTACAAGTCACATGGTGAATTGGTGAGAGAAGGGCCCAAAGTCTAGGATTCTTGCCTTCTTTTAGTATGCTTATTGTCACCAGAATTTCCAGCTCCTCTTAGGTGAGTTATTCTTTGATCAGACTTCAAAGATATAGGTGGATTGTATTTCTTAACATCTCCTCTATTGGGACTTTATAGTTGCTGTGAGATAGTGTCCCCACCTTTGCACTTCACGACTTTTCCGCATTTGGAACCCAAAAGGGCTAAAGCCAGAAAGTCCCTCGAAGGTGAGTTAGGTAATGTCTTTGTTCTCCACGGGGACACTGAAACCCGGAATGACAAAGAAACTCCTCTGACCACACTTGGTCCATTGAGAGACACTGGGAGGAACTTCTGGCATCTCTATGGAAATGTCACCCAAAGTGAGAGACATTTTGGGAGACCCTGTCATGGCCCAGGAGGTATTACAGCCAAGGCTTGACAGAGGATAACAGGGTTATGGGTGAGAGACTCAACGATCATATGAGTGTCAATAAGAACAAATCATGTGAGTTTCAGTAAAACCTACTGCCAACACTGAGAACAAATACAACTCAACACAATAAATACGGCATATAATACGATCTAATATAGCAAAGTCAATGAGATGGTCTGCATCTGCTTTCTTCACCAGTGTTAGCCTTCTTCAAGTCCAGGAGAAGTGAAAGAAGAACTAGAAAAATAATGTCCATCATAGCACAGGTTCCTGGTAAATGTCCTTGAAGTCAGTTCATTTGACCCATTCAGCTTTTTTGCAGCTTCCCCTCTTCTTCTGACCCCCAGTGGACATCTTACGGTTGCAGGCAGTTGAAGGTTTGGAGGGATCCCCAGCATCATCTGGCCCACATTTCCCAGAAGATTTGATCAATAAGTTCCTCCATTTAAAAAAAAAATGCTTGTTTGATCAAATACTCAGGATGCGAGCTAACATAGTCATGGTTCTGGGATATCCCATGTTACAAAAAAATAAACAAACAAAAATTCCCAAAAAGGAAAAAAAAATGTGTGGAACTTCTCAACTCCATATTTCTCTACAATATGTGATCATAGAACCATTTTTAAAATTGATTTTGCAAACCATGAATATGGCAGAGAATAGTTTGGAAAAATCAGTGTAGCCCAAACCCTTTACCTGGTGTATGAGAAAAAAAAAAAAAAAAAGGCTCAGAGGAGGGAAAGTGGCAGAGTTGGGACAAGAACCTGGGTCCTCTAACCCAGAGTTGACTATATGTGGTGTCTCCCTGTGAGAGAGATGGCATGTTCTTAAAGCAGGTCTGAATGGTCCATGTTTCATTTAATAGCTCATCTGTCAATGGATAGTGTCACAGAAATATGCAACCAAGACACTGTGTTGTGAAATGAATGGATTTACAGACCAGGAGACCAGCCCTGTGCTCTGCTCATTAAGAAAAATCTGTGTGCTGAACATCGGTGTGACAGGCCCATCGAGGGATTTGTTTAGCTCATTTAAAGTAATGGAGACGTGGGATTAATCATTTTAACACCAAGCCACCGTGCTTCCGTGGCCCCAAGTGCACGGCCACCCAGCTGAGCCTACTTGGATGCTATCTTGTTTCTAATCTCCATGCCCAGCTGTGCTATCCTCTATAGTCCAAGCCTCTGGGACGTGCCCTGGGGCTTCCCTCCACAGAGCATGGACTGACCAGAGCCCTGGAGGAGCAACTCGGAAGTTAGACATTGACTCTCTGTTCTCTCATGGCTCCCTTCTCAAATTTTCATACATAGTGGAGTTGGTATCACAAGTGGTTTTTGCAAACTCACATGGGAACCCTACCTATAACTGCTCCCACCCTTTCCTTGACTTCTTCCCTCTCATGCAACTGGAACATACCCTAGCCCTCTTCCTGCCAATGACCACTCTCCCTGCTTGCTCTCTGCACTCCTACGCCCACCACTATTTCCATTTGTCTTCCAACCTACTTCTACAACACCAACATTTCCCTCTCTATGGTTCTTTTCAGCAGTTTACGAATACACCCTATTATTTTCCTTTTGCATGTATGCATAAACAGAAAGGTTAATTAAGTCACTTCAGCTACTGAAAATGTTCTCTATTCTTCTCCATATCCAGAGTTCTCAAAAACATTGTCTAGCACGTAGTCTCTACTCCTCACCACGTTATTCCATCTTCAGCACACTCGATTTCTGCCTTATCACTTCAGCCTAAATTAGGCCACCTTCATGTTGCAAAATCTAAGGTGTAGTCTGAAATCTTCACTTCACTTGACCTCTCAACCATCTGAAAAACATTGCCATTCTCCTTGGAATCCTCTTCTGATTCTCCTCCTATTTGGCTGTACTCATTCTCCATTTCTCCTGCCAGCCCCTCCTTTTCTACCTAAGATATTGAGCTCCCCAGAGCTTGATTCCGAGTCTCCTCCCCTGTTGAATTCCCTGCTTTGCTCTATTGTGATCTGTGTTTCTCACTGCTCACTTCCTCGGTGGATAGCACAGAAACTTCCCATGATTAAGTTTCATGTCTATGCAATGTGTCCCACATTTATCCCCTTGGTCCAAGCTCTCTTCTGAGAAGTAAGCTCATGATCACTCATCGCCCTCTCCCCAGCTGCAATCTTCACCTCTTGCCAGCATCATTCTTCTTTTCCTCTCATGTTTCTCATATCCCTTAATCACCTAATTTATTTTTTTAAGATTTATTTATTTGAGAAAGAGAGAGAGAGAGCGCGCATGAGAGGGAGGGGCAGAGCAAAAGGGAGAGAGAGAATCCCAAGCAGACTCCGTGTTGAAGAGGATCCTGAGATCACTACCTGAGCCAAATCCAAGAGTCCAACACTCAACCGATTACATTAACCAGGGACCCCAATCCCTAATCCCTAATTTTTTATGTCAGAATCTTGGGAGTCATTTTTGACACCTTGCTTTCTCTCTTCCCTCTGGTAGCACAGATCGTCAATCACAAAATCTTACAAAATCTATGTCCAAAATGCAGGGCAGGTCTATTGACTCTTCACCATTCATTGCTTCCCCCCAGGATCAAAGACAACCACCAAGTCACCTGATGCCCTTCTGCAGGGTTCTCAACATTAGAGACAGCATGCTTGGTTTCATTTCTTTAAGTCATGATCATTTTGCTCAAACACTTAAAACCTCCAGTGGCTTCTGTTTAGTCCTAGAATGCAGGTCACAATCCTTCTCATCTACAAAGACCTGGCACAATCTGAAGCCCCCCCCCCATCCTACCTCTCTCCACTCTCCTTATCTGCAGGGTCCACTCACTCTGGCATTTCATTTGCTCCTTTAATGCCACCTGCTCCTTCCTATCTCAAGGCATCTATACCTGCTGGTCCCTTCCCTTTAAAAAAATACTCATTTCTTACCATTACCCCTGAGAGAAATCTCTCCTGACCGGCTGGATTGGGTCAGTCCTCCTCTTTACTTACCACCATTAAAACTCATGACCTCCTATATTTTTCTTTCATTGCATTTATCAATAATTTAATTATACAGACTTCACATCTGCATCCTTGATTGGAACATAACATCCACTAGGGCAGGCACCAAGGCTTAAATGTTTTATGATTCCAGCAGGAGCCCTGTGGTTGTCGTATAATCCTTGTGCAATAAATGCATGTGGAAGAAATACAAATTAATGGCATGAGACTGTTTTTGGAAATGAAGGGCATCAGATGTAGAATATTTCAATTCAAGATACTTCATCTCTCTCTAGCTGTCTGTGGTCTTCTCTGGGAAATGGAGGGGGTGGGGAAAGCCCACCTTGTCTATTTCATGAGTTCATAATGACAGCGAGCTGCGGCGGGCTTGGTGGATCTCTATAAATACACAGCAAACTATTTGTTATTGCTCTTTGCTTCAGACAGTCTCTGGAAGGAGGAGCGTGGGCTGCTTTTGTGATAGGAAGATACAAGCTTAGATTTCTAGAATGGCCCTAAGAAAGTCTGTCTCTCTGGATCTCAGTACTTCCAGGTATAAAAAGGAAGCAATTGGGCCAGATATGCCTGCAAGGTCCATTCCTCCCGTGTTAATCCATGACCAGCTCATGCACAGCAAGGTACAGAGACAGCCTAATCAAATGCTTTGGCAGATAATTTGTGCTGTCGCAGATGATCCCTAGGAAGGGGGAATTCATCTCCAGAGCAAGGCCACATTTAGAGGACGACTCTGTTGTTGTGGTGCCATATGGACATTTCTCATAAAGAGCCGCGGACTTGGTTTCAGGGGCTAGGGTGTCAATTCCAGGTCTGTTGCTTGTCAGTGGTAGAACCCAGAACTGTTTTTTTTTTTTTTTTCTTAACCATGTACTTCTTTTTTTTTAAGATTTTTATTTATTTATTTGACAGACAGAGATTACAAGTAGGCAGAGAGGCAGGCAGAGAGAGAGAGAGAGAGAGGAGAAAGCAGGCTCCCTGCTGAGCAGAGAGCCCGGTGCGGGGCTCGATCCCAGGACCCTGGGATCATGACCTGAGCCGAAGGCAGAGGCTTTAACCCACTGAGCCACCCAGGCACCCCCCAGAACTGCTTTTTTATACTTGTGAAGCCTCAGCATCCTCACTGGAAACACACAGGAGTCACATGATTGACCTCAGTGAGCCAAAGTGGGGAGAAAACAAGATCATGGTCAGGGGAGTCAGCTGTCAAATCAAAAAGGCTGCACACCATTTTCAGCAGGCAGGCACCTGACATCTCCTGAAAAGTGGTAGTGGGCCCTATTTTCCTTCTACAGAGAAGCCTGCTATAGAGCTTTGGAAACAAAAGGTGACACAGGCAGCCCCAGCACTTTAAAGCAGCAAATTGTTCCCAGTCCTTAGCCTGCAGCGCAGAGCACAATTTTTTATCCAGAGATGGCAAAAATTGGGCCTGGAGTAACTTGATACTGCAGGCTATTGTCTCACAAATGATTTATTAGCCAAGGCTGCTCTGTGCTCAGAAGTTTGCACACTGCCCAGGGCCCCCTCTCCAGAAGGGAATCTTGCCTCCCCTTGGGAATGGGTCTCTGGAGATGAATATGAAAACTCTGTTTATCCTCTGATACTCCCTGGAAGCTGTTTCTGGCTATGTTCTAAGAACATCGAGGGTCCATCCCTATGGAGTGTTTAGTAAGGGACAGGACCTCCTGGTAAGAGGTATGTCTTAAATTGTGTCTGCTAAAAAAAAATAGCTCTGTGTGTGTGTGTGTGTGTGTGTGCGTGCATGTGCGTGTGAAAAGGACATCAAATACAAATAGTTCAAAATCCAAACTCTGCCATTTATTGACTTTAACAACTTGGGAAGTTTGTTTACTTTTTGAGCTGCTATTTCCTCTCCTTTGAAAGGAGATATTAATGCCTCTGTGATAGGATCATGTGAGGCAGGTCAAGCCTTTAGCTCTATGCGTGACACATTCTAGGGGCTTACTGGGTGTCAGGGATTTTTCTTCTTTTAAGAAAGGGCAAGAGGTCACCCTGGGCCATTCAGTTTGAAAGGTGGTGCCTACAGCAGCTATTCCTCACTTTTGTAGCTGTATCAGTCATCTACTGCTGTGTAACAAGCAACAACAAATCTCAAGGCCATGTAATGAGCCTTTATTTATCCTTCAGCCCTGCTGATCTTGGCTGGACCCAAGCAGGTGGTGCTAGGCTGCAAATTGGCAAGATCCACCCGCCGGGCTCCTGGTCCCCCTTGGACCAACAGGTGAGACAGGTATGTTCCTGTAGATATGGCAGAACTGCAAGACAGCAAATGGGGACACAAGATGGCTTTGGAAGCCTAGGTTGAAAATGGACACCCTGTTGTTTCCAACCTTCTTCCACTGTCCAAAGCCAGTCACATGGTTTGGCTCAAATTTAGGAGGTGTTAAAATGCACTTGGCATTTTAGGAAGGAAGGAAGTAAAAATCACTTGGCAAAGGTTATGAATACAGGACAGGGTAAAGAGCTGGGGCCATTAATAAAATCTAGTGTAGCTGCCACACTTCCAAATACTCTTCCTTTTTCATGTATGTGGAAGGGGAACACACCATAAAAGGTGAAAGGAAGTCCTGCCTCCCTCCTTTCTAAGCAGTAGGAAGAAAAAATATTTTCTCCCCCAGCTAAAGCTGGAGTGAAGCAGACCAATCATATATTCCAGCCCAGGATATTGATGTTTTCTTTTTAATTCTATTTGTTTTTATTTTCTAAAATCACTTTGGATTAATCTTTTTATTAAGTAATGTATGCACATCGTGCAAAAGTCAAAGGATCCAAACAGCCATATTACAGTAAAAAGACATCTCCTGTCTCCCATTTCTTCATCACAGAGCTCTTTTACTTGACGAAACTCTTATAACCAAGATGGTCTGGAGTCTCCCAGGGAAATATACTTAGGTACGTGCAACAGCATACCCATCCCTTTTTTGCTTAACATGAAGGATACACACACCATTCTGTACCTTGATTTCTCACTCGACAATATATCTTGTAGATCTTGCCATGATAGGAGTAACTACGTTTTGTTAAACAACTGCCAGTATTCCCTTAAAAGGGGGGACTGAGAGTCCTTAAGGAGGAATCCAAAGATTTGGGGTTAGTTAGAAATCACTTCTGTGGCTTCAGTGTGGTTGGGAGTTCAACAATAGGACACGAATAGAGGGTCAGTGTTGGGAGAAGAGGATGCCTGAAGTAGACCATTCCAGGGCCAAGAGCTTGGCTGTGCTGTCTCTTTCCATTCCTACCTGAGTCTGGTCCAACAGCCTTTCCAACAGCATTCTGTACCACCCCTCTCCCCCCCAGTACAGTTCTTCTCTGCTGAAGTTTACATGAAGTTGGTTTCTTTCATCTGCAATCAAGAACCCTAACTAATACAGAATGCCGCTAGGAGCAGGCTATCTACAGGACACCTGGGATCGATAGGACCAGTGTAGGGCTAAAGACAGCAACAATCCACTGGTACTGAATGATGGGAATCTCAGAGTAAGAGGGAATGAATGGGGAAGCACCAGCGCAGGGTCTGAGCATTCATGCACCAAGCATTTCTTGAGCTCTTAACATGGGCTGGACATGATTGTCAGTGTTGAGGATCTAGTGAAAGGAAAGTAGACAAGGTCTCTGGCCTCGTGGAACTCACATGCTAGCGCAGCAGAGACAATAAAGATGCAAACAAATGCCTGGCATAACGTCAGGTAGTGATAAGTCTTAGTAAAAAGGAACAGAAGATGACAGGGATACCATTTTAATAAGAGAGAAGAAAAGAGGCCACTAGGCTTCACCAGCACAAGATTTTGCTCACTCAGTGCCTTTTCCACCATGGATCGGCAGTCGTCCAGCCCATGGATTTTGAGACCTATCTCCCTTATTATTTATTCTCTAAAAATTTGCTGTAATGTTTGACCTCTCCACTAGAGCTGAGTATTTCCTGTAAAGATGCTGCAAGTTGCAATGCTCTCTCCCCAGGCGGGAGCCTTCCTTCACAAAGACCACTTACTAAGACTCCACTGTGAACTGGGGAACAAAGAAGCTCTAGGGAGATGAGACAAAATGAGTGAAGCTTCCCACTGAAAGCCTCAGTGACTCTGTGTAGTTTATAGAATCTCTCATTCCATTTGGCACTTGGGGTGCTCCATGCCCAGATTTTCAGGGCTCCTTCTAATTTCTCTCCCTTAGAATATTTTCCAGCAAATGGTCATTCCCTTCCCTGTCCCCCTGGGATGGGGCATAATTTCCTGCTCCACTTTGGGATTGGCCGTGGGCCTTGCAGGGGCCAGTACAAGGTGAAGGCAGAGGCAACGCAATCAAAGGTTCTAAATGTTCTTGTGCCTGTGGCTTGTTCTCTTGAGCTTCCGTGAACCTCCATGAGGACAGACCTGTTCTGCCACTTCTCCAAGGAGGATGTAGGCACCTGTGGATGAGACATGTGTGGAACAATGTCTGGAGTATGAGTGGGAAAAGAAGGTAAAAGCTTGTTGCCATAAGCCACTAAGTTTGGGGGCTGGTTATGTAGCAGGTTTGCAGCAATTGGTAATACTTTAATAATGAACTCAACAGGGGCACCCCCATGGCTCAGTGGGTTAAGCCTCTGCCTTCAGCTCAGGTCATGATCTCAGGGTCCTGGGATTAAGCCCCGTGTCACACTCTCTGCTCAGTGGAGAGCCTGCTTCTGCCTCCCCTCTCTGCCTGCCTCTCTGCCTACTTGTGAACTCTGTCTGTCAAATAAGTAAATAAAATCTTAAAAAATTTTAAAAAAATTAAAAAAAATTAAAAAAAATTAATGAACTCAATAATTCACTGTTTATCTCCAGAGGGATTTTTGCCTGTAGGGCCCAAGCCATGTGAGCTAGCTTCTCTCTCTAGGCAGCATGACTCCATGTCTAAAGCGTCCTTGCTAAGATGATGTCCTGGAGAAAAGAAAACGTGGGCTTGAATTCCTGTCTGGCCACTTATTAACTTTGGGGAATCATCCAATTTCCTTGTGCTTCAATCTTCTCCAGTGTAAAGTGAGATTAATAACGTTTACCTTTGTAGGCTCTTGCCAGGATTCAGAATATCACATATGTAAAGCTTGGCACTTACTATGTGCTCATATATGTTTCGATTTTTATTACATGTTTTCTTAGATAACATTGCAATAATGCTTTGAGGCAGGGTGTATTATTACCACCATTTTACATGGGAAAAAAGGGAGACTTGGACAAGTTAATTTAATTGTCTCACAGTTATTAAGTGGCGAGCTGAAGATACACACCAGGCAGCTGGACCCAGAAACTCTACCTTCATGGCCACATTATGGGGTGTGGATGATTGCTGAGATTTCTTTCAGTTTCTCTGCTACGCGGTTCCTTGGTCAGAAATGTAAGTGCCAGAGGTGTAAATAAGGGAGGTTATGTTCTTCGAGCCCAGCCTTTTGCAAAGTGTGAGATGCACACTGGCGATGGTCCAAGAGGCAATTTAGATGGGACGGGACCCCGAAGACAGCAGACATCCAATCACATTGTAAGAAAGTCATTTCCTTTCCAATTATCTTCAAATGTCAAAGAAAAACAAAATCTTAGTTGGGTGCTAGCATCTTTTACACTTTTAACACTTGCTAACCTCCCCACTATCATCCTTTTTTATAACAAAGTAAGAGCTTGACCTAGGCAGAGAGCTTCTGATAAGGAGCAGCATCCTGTTAGAATTTCACTAACCAAGTTGCGTCTTTGTGAGTGGTATTATTACCATTGTAATATTCCCACTGTCTTCTATTTAAACATGTGCTTTTGGCTTTCCCTTTAGTATGGAAGTTTAGAGTCCCCCTGGGAGAAACATTTCTTTAACTAAAAAGGGTTAATATAAGAAAAAGAAGTTACATAAATAAAGAACATAAATGGTCTCTGAATAGCAAAAATCAGGAAGGTAGTGGTTGAAACGACGGTCGTTTAGGAAGGACTGTTTCATGAAGGTTTGGCATTTTACTTTCATCCATATATTTGGCAGCCTACCTCTTGCCCCACCCACACTACAGAACCAGTATTTCAGTCCCCATGGAAGTCCAGTAACTCAGAAGGATCCCTTGACAGCAAAACTGGGGACAGTGGTAAACATCTGAAACACAAACATCACACCAGTTTGAGATTATGCAGCTCCCTAAAAAATATCCCAAACTGGACAGCAGAAGCCCTGGATCTCTTCTGATTAGCCGTGTGACTGCAAACAACCTGCTCCAGCAAGCTGAGCCCCAACAGCCTCATTTATAAAAACAGGCATTTTAACTAGATGATCTCCAAGGCCTCAGCCATTGCAAAAGTGTGTGAATACTTTCAATATTATTTTTATTAAAAGAAGCACTTCACCATTGAGAATTTCAAATGTTTTTATAATAAAGCCCCAGAATCAAGGGCAACAATATATTTGCAATAGAAAGTGAATTAGCATATTTTGATAGTTTTTGATCATTTGTGCATGTATTAAAATGAAACATTTGGTAAAAATTAAACATTATATGCAAATGAGTGCAACAAGCCTACTTTTGGAATAATAATTCATTATCTCCCTTATAATATATGTGAGTGGCTTCGTTTTATTTTCCAGTACACCGTAGCCATTAAGTCAGCATGTTGGAAGTTGACCAAAAAAGTGTAACAGAGGATCCAATCTTTCATTTACATAAATCCCAGAATTACACCTGTCGAAACTGTATGCTATTAATAGGTGACAAGACTGTCACTCGATGTTCATTTATAATGTTGTCACTGGAACCTAATAAACATTTAGGACATATTTCAGAAATTGTTGTAAATTTTTTTTTAATTTTTTTTGCCAGCAAGAAGAAAGCGTGTTTGTGCTGTAACAAAAATGTTTTACACTGGAAAGATACTGCTAGCAGAGGTGTTGACTTTTTCCCTTGCGTATTTTTCCCTTCTTTTGCTTTTTCAAAACAAGAATCCACATAATTGTGATATTAAGCTGGAAGGATATAGGACGATCTTCTGCTTCACTGCTTTCATGTTTTCAGTAAGGAAATTTTGACCCAACTTTCTTATGGTTGCACAGTTACTAGAGGTGCCAGAACTAGACCCCAACGCTCTTGACTTCCTGTTAAGTATGTTTATGTATTTCTGCATGCATTGATATGTATGATATAAATACAGAGACTATAAATATATATGCAAACATGACAACCATTATGGGGATTATTGTTCAAGGTCACGTCTAGAGAATCATGGAGTGAGTCAAGTTTCTCATCAATACTGTAGTTTTAGTTCCTCCCCCATCTCCTTCTGGAACAGCCATGTCAACCAAATGACTGTCTTTTCTCCACACTGCCACCACGGACAGCCCAAGCCACTTTTCAGGGACATGAACTCATGCTACACCGTGGCACTGTTTGCTTGAAATTTTAATTCAGATAGATTTTGTTTCTTGCAGTAAATTGTACATCCTTTGAGAAGTCTGCCTATTCTCTCCCCAGATTTCTATGTTTTGTGACATCTGTTCCAGGACTAGAATGGAGAATGACTAAAATGTAAAGAACCTTAAACATAAAATGGCCCAACCTAATTCTTTTACTGAAATTAGTGGTTTGTCTAAGATTGCATAGCAAGTTAAAGAAGGGTTCTAATAAAATATACGCAGATATCAGATGTCAGTAAAATAAAACAACAGGTTAGCACTGGAAATGGTTCTGTTGCACATTTGTGACTTTAAGATCACTAAAAAGTATGTCAACCTTATTTCATAAAATAAACCTTAAGATCAGGTTAATAGATTTTATATATATTGTGTATATTTATATATATTTTATATATTATATATAATATACATCTTGTATAATATATATTATATTTATATTTATTATAATATATATATTTATTTTTATATATTATTTGTGTATTTTATTTTCATATTACAAATATAATATTTTTATATTATATTATATTATATAATGTATTATGTAGTTATAGAATGTTATATGATTATATATAATAACATAGAGTTATGTAATGTATATATAATATACATTATTATATAATAACATACATTATATATTATATTATCTATTCTATAATATATATTATATGTAATTATATATAACATATAATTATATGATACATATTATATATACATATGTATTTATGTATATATAATATGTTATATATAATTATGTATATAATTATAGAATAGATTATATAATACATATAATTATATTTATGTATAATATATATTATATTTATACCATATATTTTATATACACATATATTATATATACGTGTGACCATGTGTATGTTGCTATGTTAAATAAGCTAGTAAATCCATGGCCACAGTCCCCAAGCAGCATGAATAAAGAAAAGAGTCACTGGGACATAGTCACAAAGACTAAATCTCTAGATAGTCTGGAGTGTGAACTCCAGCAATAGTAAAGAACCTCTGGACCTGAGACCATGTGAAGACAGGTAAACAACACCCATCACCTTTCCTAACTTTCCAAGCCCAGAGGGAAGCACGATGCTCTTCAAAAGTGCACAATGGAATTGTAACAGGGCACCAACAGGCTTTAAGCTCTGGAATCAGACCCACCTGAATTCTGGCTCCTCTTTACTAGCTGTATGTCTTTGGGCAAATTGATTCCTTTTTATGAGCTTTCTCTACTTTGTAAAATGGATCTAATGATATCTACTTGTTCGGACTGCTGTTAACATTAAATTAAAAGTGAAAACTTAGCATTTTAGACAAGTAACTCTCATACAACAAGTGACCTCTAAAGAGTAGCCATCAATAACAGTGATGGCATAAATTATGGAAGCCACTCAAGTGTCCATTGATAGAGAAATGAATAAAGAAGAAGTGGTATATATACAATGGAATATTACTCAGCCATAAAAAAGAATGGAATCTTGCCATTTGCAACAATGTGGATGGATCTAGAGAGTGCAATGCTAGGAGAAATAAGTCAGAGAAAGACAAATACTATATGATTTCACTCCTACGTGGAATTTAAGAAATAAAACAAAGGAACAAAGAAAAAAGAGGAAAAAAATCAGATGTTTAATGGTAGAAAACAAATTGATGGTTACCAGAGTGGGGGGGTTGGGAGAAATAGGTGAAGGGGATTAAGAGTAAATCTACTGTGATGAGCATTGAGAAATGCATAGAAGTGTTGAATCACTGTATTGTTCACCTGAAACAAATACTGGAATTTTAAAATAATAATAAAAATAAAATAAAAAAAAATAACAGCAGTGGCATTCATAACTGCAGAATTTAACAACATACTAGAAAAGCAAGACCCTTATCGAATCTAGTAGCACTAATTACGAGCTGCTGTACACTATAACCACATTATTCTTATCCTCTCTGGACTGTAAATTCCTTGAGGGGAAATGCATCACATCACACATATGAAAACTGAGACTCAGATCAATGCTCCAGACTCCAACTATTATTCCCAAGAAATCCTAAAATTCAATTAGTATCCATTGATATGGAAATTTTTGCATATTTTTAAGACAAAAAAGCACAGTATTCCTTTGCTTACCAGATCATTGTGACCAGGTTCCTCCTATCTGGTGCAATATTCTAGGCCCCCCATGTGAGCCCAATCTACCATTCCTGTCTCCTCTCCATCCATGCCTCAGCATGAAGAATATATTTCAGACCCTCCAGTCTTCTCACCATTTCCTGAAAATGCTCTATCGATTCATCCTTTCCTGTTGTCCTCTTCACCCTCTTTTCTGCCTCAACAAATGCAACTTAATATTCAAGAAACAACTGTGAAACATTCTTCAAACAATCAGGAAGATGGGAATGATAGCAGTAGTCACCGTTTACTGAGCCCTTATCCATGGCAGACACCTTGTTCTTGGAAGTCACACCATGTTCCCTGATGCCATTATGACAGCTGTCTTGTTGATTGTGCATCTTGAAAATTTCCATCTACCTGTCATTTTCCTACTCAACATGACATGAGGGCAGATCACTTACCGGCGCTTTCCCAGCACAGATCCTGTTGTTGGTTTGCAATCACTATCTGTTGAACTGATGAAGGGTAAGATTAGGGTTATAATTAATAAGTGTTTGTTGAATGAAAATACTGCAGAGAAAGTTTAAATATCAGACTGGAGATTGGGTGAATGACTCTCAATTACCTATCAACTGTAAGAGTCATGATCTAGCTACCCTCATGTTCAAATAAATCCCCTCACACTGGGAATTAAGAATAGAAATAAGAAGTAGAGACAGTGTGATCTCATGTATATTTGAGCTCCCAGATCTCCCTATCCAAAAAGGCTCAGACGTGGATTCATATGCAGTCACACATCTGGAGCTATTCCTTCCCCACTGCCTTGGCAGAATCCCTGTGGCTTTGCAGCAGACCGTGCATGAGGGTATCTATAAATAATCACCCAAATGTAGTGCCACCCAGTCCGCCAGGTTAAATATAGACATTGGATTAGCTCCAGGGAGGAGGGGACAAGTGATTCCCAACTCAAAGAAATTGTTATGAATTCCATTTGCTGCGTGAATATGTACATTGGATGTTTCCTTCCATAAGGACACCAAAATAGCAATTAACTCAAGGCTAATGTTATAGCTGCTACTGTCTCCCCTGCTTAATCTCTCCCCATCTGGACCCCAACACAGATGCTGATGTGTCTAAATGAGTATGTCAAATGACAGCTCTCTCCACACCTGTTCTAAGTATACCTGCCTTGCCCCCTGCTCACCACCTCTGCTTCCCTTTGGTGGGAGAAGGTGTTGCATGGGTGACGACACACCATCTTTCCCTTTTATATCATGGATCTCCATAGGATGGTGGAAAGGACTGACCTGTGACTTCAGTCAGAACTGGGTTGAGTCTTTGTTTCCCAATTTACTGGTTGTGTGGTCTTGGGGAGGTTAGTTAACCTCTCTGGTTCTCATCAATTTCTCTATTTATAAAATGGAGATTATCTTGCTTAGCTGATAGTATAAGTTTCTTTATGGAAATTGGGAAGATTTTGTAAGCTTCTTTATGTAAATTGCCTGGTCTACTAGCAGACTCTGAGTGAAGTAACTCCTCTCCTTCTCACCCCATAATCTCATTTTATAGACCTCTGGAGATGAAATGGTCATTAGTGATTATCTGGTCCACTGCTTGCATTTGCAAGGAAATTGCAGGTTAGAGAAGTAAATAATGTGCTTCAGAGGTGTCAGATTGAGTTAAAGATGGAGCTAGGACCAGGATTCATGTGTACTACCTTAGGAGCCAGCATTTCTCCCCACATCTTTCATTCCCTCATTTATTCATTACTCCTTCATGCACGCATGTTTTCATGTTTGTTGAGCACCTATCAAGCAGCAGGTACTGAAAATATGGAAATGAGCCAACAAATGCAATCCTCACCACCACCAAAGATACAACCAAGTTGGTCCAGAAAAAAAAGCTAATAATATTAGATAATATTTTTGAGCTCTCTTCCTACTCCACTTAGTGCTTGGAATTGTTCTAAAGACTTTACATGCTTGACTCCTTTAATTCTCCCAGCGTATATGAGTTATAGATTCCTATGAGAAAAACCGAGGCACGGGGGTTGAATGATTTGCACAAGATTACGTGGCTAGTAAGTGATTGTTACAGGATTCGACCCCAGGCTGTGTTATTTCCAAGTTCATGCTGTTAACCACTAAATTTTACCATCTCCTGGTGCAGAAATAAGACCAGCGAGTTTAACACAACAATCCAGAGACTGTACGAATTCAATGTTGGGCCACTCCCACTATCCAGTGGATGTCAGGGGAAGGGACTCATTTGGGGAGTGATATTGTCCATCTGATATTGTTAATGAGCTAGGATGTCATTAACTTCAGAGGTGGCAATCTGATAGAATTCCATGGCATCAGAAATAAGATTCCAAGCGAATCACAGAAACATAAGATAAAGGAGACCAACCATGGGTTTAGGAACACTTCATGACTTGCATGTCACTTTCACACCTATTGGCTTGAGCAGCACAATACCGCCTTAGTCATGAGGGCAGGGCATGGATAATAATTCTAGTTCTACAAGTAAAAACAACTAGACTCAGAGACAGTAGCTTTGGTCAAAGATGTTAAGCAAGGTCATAGCAGAGCCGGTTATACCACAAGATAGGGGTCCTGTGGTTATTTAGGGCACTCCCTGCCCTTGACTTGGCTCCCATTCCCTTTTTTTTTTTTTTTTTTTGTTATTTGGCTTAAAAAATGAAGAAACCCCCAGCAAACAAGAGAAAGGGATAATTAGTGGACCCATCAGCCTGCCTCCCCAAACATCCAATGTTGTTGTCGTCAGGGTTCAGTATGGCTCTTAAGTTCAGACAGATTGCACTAAAATCCTCCAACAGAACCCACAGGGTAGATATTCTACACATTGTTGTTTAAAGAGAGAGGGATTTTTTGCCAGAAAAGCAAGGCTAGAGGGAGTGATACACTTGCATTTTTGCCCTAAGAGAAAGATTTACCAACCCTACAGTGAACCAAAGTAGGGCGCAGATAAGCCCATCTTTTTTTTTTTAAAGAAACTGTGCTTTGGGATCATACAAAGGTTCTGCTCTCTATGACAAGAAAGTGATAACATTATCTGTTGGAAGCTTTTTTTAAGACACTCGTAACACCCTGATGGTCCAACACATAACCTCTGCGGCCTCTAGCAGCATATCATTTTGAGGACACATTTCTGATTGGATGAGTCAGCAGTGAAATGTATCCCTGAGTAGGCGGCCCTGCTATGTAAGTGCTGGTCAGTGTGAACAGGTTTCCACTGCATTACCATCAAAGGTTGTCAACATCCCTTTGAAAAACATGATGTAAAACCAAGGGCCTTCTCTTAAAAAAATGTACATAGGCACACACATGCACATTTTTAATACATTTTCCAGGAGTCCACAGACACCCTGAGGCCTAAACATAGAAATTCTGGTCATCCAGATACAAAAATGTAAAAATCCCAGAGTTTTAAAATTTTGTAGTTACGTTTAAGATGGGTTGGATTTGCATATTTCCATGAACAGGTACTGTGTTTTATTCACTATTATGTCTTCAGTGACCAGGAACAAAATACGTATTCCAAATCATTTGGTTGAATTAAACTGACTTAAAATATAATTAAATGCTCTATCAGTTAGCTATTACTGCTTAACAAACTATCCCAAAAGATAATGGCTTAAAACAAAAACCATTTATTTAACTCATGATTCTGCAGGTTAGCAATTTGGACAGGGCTCAGCTGGGAAGTTCCTTTGGTCTCAGCTAGGTTCCCTCATGTTTTGGGGGGGTTTGTTTTGTTTTTTAATTATGTTCAGTTAGCCAACAAATAGTACATTATTAGCTTTTGAGGTAGTGTACGACGATTCATTAGTTGCTTATAATACCCAGTGCTCATTACAACGTGCATCCTCCTTAATACCCTCATGCGTTTTGGGTCAGTTTCAAGTCAGATACAAATTATTTTTGCTGATAGCGATTGAACATTCTATCTGGGGCCTCAACTGGGACAACCAGGTTGACTCATCTGTGTCATCTTTAATCAACATCACATGAGTTAGTTCATGTGATAGACACAGGGAAAACATACCTTCACACGCAGGGTGACTTGGCTAGCTTCTGTTGCCAAGGACACTCTCTGTCACCCCCAGCTCTGTTTTGTACCATCTCCATAAGAAACCCAATGCTAATTGATCCCTACTGAGCCTTCATGTCTCATAATGTCTTCCTTTTGCCTTTAGCTGAAAAAGAGCAGACTCATTAATTCACAGAAATGTATTAGTGACTCATCTTTTAACACTGTACCTTGCTATCAGTGGCAACATCACCTATGGGTGGCTTGGAGACAAACACTGCAGGAGGTTGGTGGTGGCATGGCCACTGGGACAAAAGAGAAGCTATGAATAGCAGGACGGGGGGAAAGGTGGAAGATGGTTGTTCATCAGGCTGACCAACTGCAGACTTTAATGCTATAGCTTCAGTTCTGTATGTGGGCAACGTTTCACCTTTCCACTGCAGCCACCAGATTTCCTAGAAGAAATCACTGGGGAAGAAAGCAGCCTGGATTTCCTGAAAGGCAGGAGGGTGAAGTCTGGAAGCGCTGAGATTTGAACTAATATTACTAATGTGTACCAAAGAGAGAGACCACACAGGGAACCTTCTCACCACCCTGTCTCCCAACCAGAATAGGAACTCCCTCCCTGAGCTCCCAGGGCCTTGGTCTGTGCGCCTCATCTGTGACTTTGATTGCCTGTATGATCATGTTTCATACAGAGCTTAAGTTCTACGAGAACAGAGACCTCCACTGTATCTCTTTCATCCTCCCAAGACTGGTGTATGGAGAAGGCCCAGTGTTGATCCAATTTACTTACAACTGTCTTTTATGGATAACACAAGAATTTGGGGAGAGAATGAAGTGTCAGGTCTAGGATGTAAGAGACCCAGATGGAGTTCTTAGACTGGCTTCCCCATCATTCCACCATCTTTAAAGATTCACCCCATCTCTAAGAGTCTCTGACTCTCCTGATCCAACTTCAGGGCCAGAGTTTCTCAGGAAGGGTAGGGTTTCTCATGATGGGTCTATCAAAATGCAAGCAATTCTGATGTAGGTGGAAAACAATGATAATAATCATAATAAGCACTACCAAAGAGATGTGTTTTTCTTTGCAGCTCTTATTAACCTGGATTTTGTTTAAGAGGTTTCCAATTAGCTTCTTGTATCTGCACAGTTAACCTTCTCTGAGCTTTTCTCTTCAGGGCCCCTCTCCCCAAGCCCTCAGCCCTCATTTCTGCCCATGGGGCCTCACAGGAATAGCTGGAATCCAGCCTCCTGAACAGCTCCTGAGCATGGGATAATTGCAATATAATTAATGAATTAAAAAGAATGAAATGTTTTAAGTGTTTTCAATATTCCCTTTTCTATAATTATCTACAGGAAAGATGTTCATTAACAATCTTGTGCTGACAGCCCCCAGGCTCTGGATAAGCTAGCTCTCAGCTTCCAATAAGAAAATGAATTGATGACCTCTCTATCTCAGGCCTTCACTTTCGATGGGGAGAGTAGAGGCCAGAGCAAGACCATGATTTGGAAAACTGGTGACCAGATCAGACTCCCTCCCTTACCTTCAGTCTCAGGGCACCTTGACTAGTCTTATATGCTAAGGATATTCCCTTTGCCTGTCTCCCCAGATCTGCTTTATGCTGTCCCTCAAGGAAACACAATATTAGTTGGTCTCCATTAAGTCTCTCATGTCTCATATTGTCTTCCCTTTGCCCTCAGCGAGAAAAGAGCTGAATCATTCATTCACAGAAATATGTGAATGACTCAGATTTCAATGCTGAGCCTTGCAGCCAGAGGTAACACCATCCATGATGGGAAACCAGAAGTTACTCAGAGCCACAGGGTATACCTGGTGTAGATGTCTGGGACTTAATTTTATTTGGCCATTGGGAGGAAATATTGGTATTACATGAAATAGTATTCAAAATACATGTGGATTGAAAAAACTAAAACATTATACCAAAATAAAATCATGTTTGGGGGGGGGAACTGTTTCAGACAGGATCCCCAGTAGCTCCAGAGACACGTGGTCACTGATCACATCACCACAGACATTTATTAAGTCTGGTCGAATGAGATACCCTTACTATGATTACTTAGTGCCAACCCAGAGCAACAAATCTTATACTGTGTTATTTCCATGATTGTGACAGACGATGAGAAGGACATTTTGGGTTAGGGTCCCATCCCAGAACTCTATAGGTTTATTTATTTTTAGACTTGTGAGTTTCTAATGCATATGAGGTGATAAGGCAGGTCCAGTGTAGAATACATTGGTGAACGACATAGAACTGTGTATTTAAAGGTTTTATAGACTAGTGGGGGAGATAAGATTTCTATCTATAAATAACTATAATAAAGACAGGGCTAGGGACTGGGAAAGAAGGGCAATAAAAGAGCTTTAGAAGTGCAGAAGAAGCATTATCATCTCCAGTCCCAGGGACCTGAGGACAGGTCATGGAGAGGGAAGAATTTTCAGCTACAACTTGAAGGACAAGTAAGGTTTGGATGGGCCGAGATGCAAGAGGATGGTTGTCACTAGGTCAGGAAACAATCCTTCTCAGAGATGCAGAGACTGAGGCCAGAGGTCTGGCCAGGATGGGACTGTTGAGGCTAAATGTACAGTTGGGGTGTGGCTGAAAGAAGCAAGTCTGGAATTGCAGTTGGGGAAGAGTCTGCAAAGGCGTCTGCCTGGCACACTCAAGAGGTTAAATCAATACCAGGCTTTCAGCTTATGAGCGAAAGGAATCTTTGTGTTGCCGAAAGACAGCGGTGTGGTCAGGAGGGGCATGGTTCAAGTGGTTGGAGGAAAACGGAGGTAAGAACTCAGGTTAGGAAACTGTGAAAGAGATGGTGCAGGCAACAGAGAATGAATGATCAAATAAAACCTCTTTAAATCCCGCCACCATCACTGCATGTGCCAGAGGACACCCGGCTACCATTATACCATGGAACAAATGCAAATAAATGGAAATCAACAGTTGAAGGATGTGCAAAGGAGCCACAGGACACACTGAACAGATCTGAAAACCATCAGCATTAAAAAAAAAAAAATTAGTAATCTGTTGGGGCATCTCTGTGGCTCAGTTCGTTAAGCGTCAGATTCTTGACTTCTGCTCAGGTCGTGATTTCAGGGTCATGAGATCAAGCCCCATGTTGGGCTCTGCACTCAGAGGGGAGTCTGCTTGAGGATTCTCTCTCTCTCCCTCTGCCCCTCCCCCTACTTGCTCACTCTCTAAATAAATAAATAAATAAAATCTTTGAAAAATAATCTGTTCATAGAATCAAACCATCTTTGTATATATTTTTGAGACACAGGAAGTTGGTAATCAATAAGATATTTATTGGGGTCATCTTTGGCATACCTAGAAAATTCAGATTTGGGAGCAGGCTCTTAGAGGCAGGAGATACTGCAGATAAGCTGGGCAGGGAACGGTTTGGGAAGCTGTCAATGTAACAAAATGACAGCTTTAGAGTTTGTTGATGTCAAGGTGGGTGCCTTTGTTGGCGTCCCTGAAGCAGGTGGTGCACAGAATTCAAGTCAGGCAGAGATGGTCAGGCAGACACAGAGATAGAGGCAGTTCCTTCCAGAGCCCCAACAGGCTTGTGCTACTCTGCCAGTTTGCAGTCCGCCGGAGGCTTTTCCACCCTCTGAGTTCAGGCCAAATTGTGTCATAAGTTTTCTTGTTCCTCAAAGGGACCCATCACTTTTATATATTCACTTTGTTTGAACTGAGCTCCATCATCATATCCTCAGGACAACGTGGTCCCTGAATTAAAATGGGAGGTCAGGACTTCTGATCTCATAAGAATGACAGAATATGGCTTCTGGAGCCAGACCAATTGGATGACTTCTTCTTTTTTTTCTTTTCTTTTCTTTCCTTATTCCTTTTTCTGGGTGAGCAATGTTGGGCAAGTTTCTTAAAATCTCCGAGGTTTTGTATCCTTCTCTATGAGCTGATATTATGATCATATTTACCTTCCAGGGCCATCGTGTGGATGAAATTAGGTAATATTTGGATGTCTAGGTGACTCAGTCAGTTAAGTGTCTGCCTTCAGCTCAGGCCCTGATCACGGGGTCCTGGGATTGAGTCCCACATCAGACCCCTTGGTCATCAGGGACCCTGCTTCTCCCTCTGCTTGCCACTCCCCCTGTTTGCGCTCTCTCTCTCTCTCTCTCTCTCTGACAATTAAATAAAATATTTAAAAAATACTTGCAAGTCCCTAAGCATAGAATGTGGTATTTACTAGACACCCAGCAAAGGTTCCTTGTTGTTATTTTCATTGTTGTGGTTGTCTTTTGCATACTGTTCTCGGGTTGTCTGCTGGCTATTCCTTAAGGAACCCTATTATCATTTCATATCAGTTAACAACTTCTTAGATGTTTCTTTGGGGTTTTGTTTGTTTGTTTTGTTTTGCTTTGCTTTTTTAAAGGACCAAACCCGCCCTCTGTTCCTGGGAAGAGAGGTGTATGTAGTACTCAGGATTATTTGGTTGCAAGTAACAGAAACCCCAGTGACTCAAGCTAAAGGAGAATGTGAGGTTTCATACAGCATGCTTCAAGAATGGCTGGAGAAGTTCGAGTTTCAGGAATCTCTGTTTTCCATGTTTCAGCTCTAATTTCCTTATCAGTATAATCATCAGAAGATCCAAGATGGCCTCCGGTGGATTCAGGCTCACGTTCTACCAGGTGAGAAATCCTCGAAGAAGAGGAGTGCATTGGTTCAATATGGTTCTCTTGTCCGCCCTAAATAATCCTCTATCACTGGGTGGTTGGAATTAACTAATTGTCGGGTCTAGCTTATGTTCCCACCTGTGGAGCTGAAGGCTAAAATTAGTCTCTGAACCCCATAGATTTAGAATCAAGGAATGGTGGCTTTTTAGTGTAGTGGTTCCCAGAGTATGGCCCCTGGACCAGTAACATCAGCATCCCCTGAAAAAATACCTAGAAACACAACTTCCATAATACAATCATATTGTATAATATAATTTTATATTAATACTATTATAAATTTTATGATACAATTATTTATACAGACCTATAAAGTCAGAACTCTGAAGACAGTGTTCGGGAATCTGTGTTTTAACAGCCTTCCATGTGATTCTCGATGTATGCTCAAATTTGAGAATCACCCTTCTAAAGGAAAAGATGCAAACGATGTCTGGAAAAAGACAGAAGGATACCAAACAAGCCCAGTATAGCCTGCACCTTCATCAATTGTCATGACCCTTTTACAGTAGGGAAATCTGAAGGTGCAGGAAGTAATGAGACTCTACCAGGGCTTCCTGTCTCATAAGCCCAGAGCCAGAACTGGCACTCAGATACCCTCGTTCCTAATCCAGCACTCCTACCAAAACACTGTAAAAGAAAATGAAAGAAGAAACTTCTTGCCGCAAGGTATGACACCTGATTGTGTGGATGGTTCATTTTTTAAGGAGCTTTTTTCACTGAAGTAACCACTACTTAATAGTGGATTGCCCAAATGCGTTTTCAAGACATGAGCTTCTCTACGGCCCTAGAGGGAATACGCCCCCGAGAAGTGATGGGTACATCAAGTAGCGGTTTCTATTCCATATCTGCTCACATCCCAGAAAGCTTCCCCATGCCCACAGGTTCTGCATGGCCAGATGACATGATTATCTGCCGATGTTACTGACTCCAGGGCCAAGTTATTCATATTTTACATTTGAAAATCATCTCCCAGCTAAGGCCAAATGAAATGACCTTTGCAGAATGAACTAGACTGGAGTCAACAAGAATTTATTGAGCAGGGAGCCTGTGGCCGGGACCGTCAGTCACGGCTGAGCGTGTGAGGGAGGAAGAAAGCACGGGCACTTCCCCAAAGGAGATCTCAATTCAGTCCGGCAGATGACATGAGCGCCACTAAAACAATTAGAGAATTTTACAGGCATTCTCGTCCCCCAGTTGTGCTGCCATGTGCCCAGCACATGAACCTTCTTTCTGTGTTTGAGGAGTCTTTCACATTTATAAACCTCGATGAGGATCAATCTGTGTCTCACTATGAAAGCTGAAAAAGGCAGGTAGAAACTTTCCCAGCTAGCCAGGAAATGAGAGCATGGACGGCCAGGCAGAGGTGCCTGGTGGGAGGTAATGGTAGAGCAGGTCAGGGGGAGAAAGACTGGAGAAAAGTTCACCGTGGTAGCAGCAGTGACACCTGCATCTTTTCAGGGCACTGGTGGCAAAGGTGTGGGAGATGAGCCAGAAGCCCTGTGCTACAGGGGTGGTGATGCTGGCTATGGATCCTGATGTTAAGAGCTCTCAGGGTCCTCACCAGATTGCTTAAGAACCACAATGTTTGTGATGGGCTTTAGTGGTGTAGACTCCTTTTGTGTCCAAGTGAGGCTTTGAACCTCTCACTATTCTTCCATAATTTGCTACCGGGCTTAAGTGTCACCAGAGTCTGCTTCGGTTGCTTGACCCTATGCATCCTGGCTGATGAACACTGCCTCCTTTCTCTTCTTCAGTGTATCATGTTCTCTCTGCCATGGGCTTGTGCTGGGTGTCCCCTCAGCCCAGGCCACATTTCCCCCCTTGTCTCCCCTTCTCTTTACTTATGTAACCACTAATCACCCTCCTAATCCTTTCGGCCCTAGCTTGGACACCATTTCTTCATGGCAGCCCTCCCTGAACACTGGGACACCTGTCTTCTTATCCACTCCCCCCCACCATGCCATCTTGCTTTGAAACACTATCCAAGTTGGTGAATGCATGGAACCCGTTGCCAGCTCCTCAGACTAGATTTGAGTTATATGAGGGTGAAGACTGTGTCGTCTGCTCACTGCCCGTATCCCCACTGCCTAGCATGGTCTTGGGCACATGGAAGTGGCAGCATCTGGGATGGCTCAGTGGGATGAATGAATGAAGACTGGGGAGGGGGGGGATGTGTGGTACACACCATAAATACTGTAGTCCTTCTTCAAGGCACTGCAGAAACTAGAGTAACCAGGGAACGTTTCCTGGAGTAGAGGGTGTTGAGTTGGATTTTGAAGTATTTGTGGAATTTGAATTCAGGGAATTTGGAACAGGACAACACATTCCAGATTGAGAGAACAGCATGGAGGCCGGAGTAGGAAGGGATTTGTCATTGTGTGCTCTGAGAACAAGCGGGTGACTTAGCTGCTGAAATAGGGGTCTGTGCAGGAGAGGAGGAATAGGTTCAACTACATGGGTTAGAGAAGGGAGATTTGATAGACTTTTATTAAAGGAGTCTAATCCTGGCTCTGCTGTTTTTAAGCTATTCAGTTCTAGGCAGATGCTTCATCCCATCTGAAAGTCAACTTCTCCATTTGGAAAACAGGAATAACATCAAGTCCATGATTTCCTTGGAGCGAAGTAAATGTAAAGTGATTTCTAAGGTTCCTTCTGAACATCAAACATGGCCATCTCCTGCTAGGAACCTTCCCCACTGACAAAGCTGGAGATCCATAGCCGTGTTTTGAGGTTCTTAATCATGTGACCCACACCTGCTTCTCCAGCCTGGCTTCCTGCTGACTCATTCCCGCACTTCATTCACATTTCCCCAAGCTCTTTATCACCTCGGTGTCTTTGTGCATACTCTTCCTTCTGACTACCTTGCCCTTTCTGGTCCATCTGGTGAGCTCCCGAGTCATCCATTCAAACCCAGCTTATGTCACCTCCTCCAAGAAGGCTCTGTTGCATCAGAGGTCATCATCTGGTTCCCTTTCACAACTTAGAGATGTCAGGGATGATCTTTTTTCTTTCTTTTCTTTTTTTTTTAAAGATTTTATTTATTTATTTAACAGAGAGAGACATAGCAAGAGAAAGGAACACAAGCAGGGGGAGTGGGAGAGGGAGAAGCAGACTTCCCGCTGAGCAGGGAGCCCGATTTGGGGCTCGATCCCAGGACTCTGGGATCATGACCTGAGCCGAAGGCAGATGCTCAATGACTGAGCCACCCATGTGCCCAGTGATGATCTTTTTCACAAATTTTTTATAACCCAGCACCTTCTTTGTGACTGGAATAGAATAGGCACTCACCAACTGGGTATGAAATCAAACCTATTGTGTGAACTACTGAAAAGTAGAGAGAGTTCATCTACTAAACACTTGCTGATCATCTATTATGTCCCAGGTGAAACATTAGGCAGCTTGTTGGTGACTGTAGGAAAACCAAGCAGTCCAGGGAACTCTCACTAATGGGAGGGACTTGGGAGCACCTGTTCCAACCCATAAGAGAACAAAGCCCTGAGAAGTTAGGAGTTTGTTTAAGAGCAAAAAGTAATTTATAGCAGTGCAAAAGACAAACCCATTTCCTGTGACCCTCAGCTTGAGAACACGTCCCTATCGCCACCTACTTTTATGCTTATCATGGTTATAATTATCCTGTCTCTTAGCCGCACTAGTTAACTCTTATTTTTATAGCCCGAGCTAACATTGTGGAGGATAAATATCCTTTCTTCCTACCCTTATTAGTACATTACGTGACTGCAACTAAGTCATAGCCTATGTTTTCCCCTGTTTTTTAGATGAATATACAAAGAATGACTTCCTAATATTTGAAGAGTTGCTAAATTATAAATTCAGAAAATTTCCATTTCCACCCACCTCCTTTCCTGCTGTAGCAATTCTGGAGTCATTTGGTGGTGATTTGTAAATCTTTGAACCTGTAACAGGAGAATGGATAATTCTAAGAGTGCTTCTAGAAGAAATAGTTTGCATCGTTCGGAACAATGAACTATTCTATAATTGAAGAGAAGACCTGAGACAGCATGAATGAGATCATGTCTGTAAAATGGTCTGAGCCCCTTAGAGGCAGTCACTCCATAAATACACGGTATTGTTATTCTAGCATTTGTAGCACCACATAATATGAGCACTACTCATTATGAGAGGAAATGGCTTATATGGAGTTTCATAAATAAAAAGAGTGTGCTTGCTCACCCCTCCCTCATTGTTCCTAGCTCTGTTGTGGCCTCTGGGCCAGTATTTGACCCTATTTTCCATCTTGCTACTTAAAACAGAATGTTGGAAAAAAATCAGCAAAATGGTCACCCCTTCAGTAATTCATCCAATTTTTATTGAGATCCTACTATGTGCTAACTGTATGCTAGGTCCTTGGTAACTTGCTGGCATCTCTGTCCTTGAAGTCTTATCCCCAGTCCTCTGGACCCAAGAAGTTCTGGCATCAAGTGCTTATTTCCAGCCCAATGAAACTCTTCCCTGTTGTGCCATGAAGCCTCAGAGCTTAATTTGGTGCCAACACTTTATGAGTCAAGTTGTAGAATTCTCAGAGATTGGAGCCATTTTCATTTTGTCCCCCCATAAAATTTCTTATTGGTGACAAACTGCAGTGCCCCTTATATGGTCAAAGGAGGACAAATCATTTAGTCACTCATTCAACCAATATTCACCAAGTGCCTATAACATGTTGAGAAGGCACTATGGATATAGGGAAGAATGAGAAAGGTAAGTTCTCTACCCTCAGGAAAACAGATAATAAGGATGTCAACAAGTAAGGATATCATATAATGACAGGTGGTGTAAGTTTTGTGAATAAAAATAAACCAAAAAAAAAAAAAGAAAGAAAAAGAAAACAGGGTGAAAGGATTAAAAAATAACTGGGGGGCCATTTTAGATATAGTAGCCTGGGCTACTGTGTCCTGTCTACCCTACTGGAGCACTTACCACTCCCTCTGATGCCAGGGTCTCATCCTTCCAATCATCACTGTTCATCTGAATTTAAAGTCTCCATCCAATCTTGGGTCAGATCAAGCCACATCTATCCTCAAGGCTTCCCAGGGGCTCCCTGATATTTAAAAAACTAAGTTCAAATGACTCTTCCTAACACTAGCATGTCAGTGTCATGGATATAGATGGAAGTAAGACTACTCCCATCTATATCCATCTACCTCCCTACACTCTGACTGCTTTTGAACATAGGCATTCCTGGAAAATGTCTGGCTCTTTCTTACCATCGTTCATGCCATTCCCTTGACCTTCACCCTCTTCTTCATTTCTCATCCTTCAGGACTTGGCTCAAATGCCACGCTGTCTTCCAATGCACAGTTGGAATGATGCTCTTCCTTGTGTGCTCCAAAATGGGCATTATTCCATTTGTGTTGTGTTGGATTCTGCCTCAGTGAACAGAACTTTTGCATGTGTCACGTCCCGATGAGAGTGTCAGGTTCTTGAGAACAGGGATTTTGTTCTTAGTTATTCCCAAGTTCTTAGCAGTTTGTACCATGCCTGGCATTATGATCAGCACTTGGGAAAGGTTTGCTGAGTGACTAATAATCTTCATTGTAAGCAAACAACCACAGGAGCTAACATTTGTTAAGGACCCACCATGTACTTAGTCTTAGGGTAGGAGTCTTAGGTAGAATATCTCACTTAATCTTTACCACAGTAGTTGGGGCTCTTACTAATGAAATTTACAGAGGAGAGGACAGAAAGGCAGAAAGTTAAGGATCTTAGCTAGGTTCAGTTTGACACTTTTAACCAAAGTTAAGGCTGCACTTTTAACCATCATGTTGGACGAAATTTCTACGATGGTTAAATTCCGTTTCCATGGAGGTCAGAACCAATTCACAGAAGGATGGAGAGATTCTAGCTGACCATGAAGAGGGTTTTCTTGTAATGGACGTTTCCTTATTTCTGGAGTGTGTTGCCAAGGACCATGATGGATGAGGTAAATCTTCCCTATCCCTAGTAGGAGCTGGTTAGGATGTGTCACTCCCCAGGTGATCCTTAGAGAACTCTTCTTCCCAAATTTGCCCTAATAGTCTATATCTTACCCATACAGAATAAAAGACTAAGACCTATATTTGAAAGTCCTTGACCTTAATCCTGGATCTGAGTATAACCTAGCTAGGAAACTTAGTTTTTTAATCTTTGAATTGGTGGCAATATACCTCTAACCATGCAGCTTCCCAGAGTTGTCACTATTAGACATCCTTCCTCCCTCCTTCTAATAACATGTACTAATAGTCACTTCACTACCAGAAAACTTCATGTCCACCATAAATAGACAGGTGACATATAGTCCCTATCATCATTGAGGAGTTTATATTACATTTAAGAAGATAAGACATATATTTAGAAAACCATGATTCTCATCAATGTATGATAAACACCAATAAAGGAGCTTGTACATAGAAAATGCTAAATAAGTGTTTATGGATGATTGACTGACTGAGTTCATTAAATAATTCAAGAAACACTCATCAGGCATTGCATGCTGTAAAAATTATGAAAAGATGGACCACTTCCGTGTCGTGTGACTTAAGAAGGCTTCACTGACAAGGTGACATTTGAGAAGACTCTGTAAATTTCAGGCTCCATGAGAGCAGGGATTTTCATTAATTTGCTACTGTATCCCTGGACTCGGGACAGTGCTTTGCATGTGTGGGCACTCGCTATGTATTTGTTCAATGAATGAATGAATAGAATTGTAATGGCCAGTTGACAAGAGCATGTAATGGATAGCAGCTGAACCAGTTTTCTCCTAACACCAACATGCATGAAGCTCCACTCATCTCCAAGGCCACGAGTGCAGCCCTTCACCTTGGTGATCTTCAGCATCATCTCTTGTCAATATTGCATCTGCACCAAAAGCTCTCCTGGGATGCCTTCCAGGTTTAATGCTGTATATTCAGAGTTTTCTGTGAAGCCTGGGGAAAGAAGGAGGGGGGACTCATGATTTGACCAAATCTCCCAGTCTAGAACCTGCCAGTATTGGTCCAGAACACTAAGGGAACCAATCTCTAAAACGTGTCTAACATTTCTAAAACATCTCTCTGGTGGCTTTTAACCACTTCTACCCTTGAGGTTGCCCTAGGCCCTGATCAGAGTGAGTAAATACTACAACTCATCTCTATCATGACACACAAAGTGGCCTTGCATGAGTTACTGCTCCCCACTGGACCTCAGCTTCCCCAACAGGAAACTATTGAGGTTAGCCTAGATGATCCCCAGGGCCTCCTCTCCCTCCTGTTGTGTGCTATATCCTGCACTGCTTCGAGTAAGCAATAGTCATCATCATGACTAATGTGTTCTTGGGCTGGGACATATCTGTTTAACAAGGGCCTACAGGATGGAGTGGGTTTCTCTGTATGTTCCCATTAGAGAAGAACACACTCTTCAGCATGGGCTTCAACATGGACATCTGCCCACACCAAGCATAACGGTCCAGCCCCAGGGGATGAAGGCTTATGAATTTCATGGCAGTGCCTGGAACCTGAAGCCTGGGCCTGATGCAGGTTCTGGGTGGGAGGATGTTGTCACTCAGAAGCCAGTTCATTCAGTAAGTGGAAAATTCCACTCTATCAGAGAGTTGATGCCATGAGGATCCAGAAGAAGCCTTCATTTCTAAAAGTCTTGAACGAGAGCTCACTAAGGGAGATCCTCCAAAATCCTACAGGAGCAGGACTGAAAAATATTTTACTGTGTAGCATTAGAAAAATTACTTACCTTCCCTGCTTCTTTCTTCCATCTCTCTCAGGAGAGGTGCTAGGGCATCACAAAGGATTTGAGATCCTCCCATACACCCTGGAGTAAGCTTTCTGGTCACCAGATTCCCCATATTGTAGACTCTTAGCTCTGTCCTCAAAACTACCCTGAGACAATGGATGGTTATTGTGATCTCTCCAAAGCTCTGTTTCTCTTCTATGGATGTTTTAAGACTGAATGAATGAATGCTTTATAAATAAAATATGAAAAAGACAGCAGAGTAACATAAAGGAAATAAAAACATCATGTTATCCTGGCTTGGTCCAATACGTTCTTTACTCCTAAGATGTATAACCTTGGATGAGTTAATTGACCTTATGAGTCCAATTTTCCAACTGGACAAATGGCAATATCATACAAGATTATTGTGGGGGTTAAAGGAGATACCCCATGGAAAATGTCAGGCCCACGGTAGGCATGCAGTAAATACTGTTTCCTGTCTCCATTTCTCCCTGTATGAACACATGAAATTACAGACGCATCAGTAAGATGCACTGTGCAATGTGGAATGTTTCTGTTTCTGAGATACTGAGCGTGCTCTGGGCTTTACTGGCAGTGTTAGGTAATTAAGAAAAGGGGTAATTATTCTAGCCCATGGAAGCTCATGAGGCCTGACAGGACTGTAGGAGCAGAAGAAGTAGTAGCTCAAGCCTAGCTCTAAGAAGAAAATGTACTTTCCATGATTTTCTTTTTTAATGTTTAGCTTGCAGTCCTGCCCAGAGATCAACCACAGTAACTGCCATAACCCCCTATCCCCCAGCTCAGTTGGTGGCTTGTCAAGATCAGGCAGCAAGATAAAGTTTTTGATGTTTTCTTTTGGGGGTTCCAACAGGTACACCTGATTTATTCTTGTGGATCTCGACATTGTGTACATTCAGCCCTGGCAGGGAGCATGCCCAGATGGAGAAAGGTGCCCTTGCAATGCTGACACATCCCTAATACCACATGTGTTTTTCCCAACAACCAGCAACCAGGCATCACGATAAAGAAGACCCAAGTCACATAAATCCCAAGGAATGACCGAAATTCGCTTGTATCCGTGGTTACTCTCTTGCTAAACAATGAGCATGGATTCTCTTTCTGATTGAGAAATCAGTGCTCAGCAGTCGGTCGCGTTATTACCCCCATGTTATAGATAAGGACATAAGCCCCAAGACCTCAGGTAATTGACCCAAGTAATCCTAGTAAATGACACAGCACAGATTTGAATCTAGGCTGGCGGGCTTCCTTTGACCTCCACCCAGTCTTACCTCTCAAAGACACAAGCCTCTGTCCTGGGAATAGCTCTAAGCACAACACTGAAGTGATCTAGCACTCAGCTTGGGTTGACTTAATTCCATTTGGGCACCCTCATTCTGAGCTTTTCTGATATGGAGTTCGACTATTTGGCTAAATCAGCCCCTTCTTTCATAATGACTTTGGATAAAAATTCCATGGAAGAAGGCCATTGGGGTCTGCAACTTGCAAGCAGTGAGAGCCAGGCCCCCCGGGCGAGGAAGCACATTTTATCACTGACATTATCTAGAGTTGCCTAAGAAAAAGCCAGTTGAATTTTAGGTTTAGATCTTATTGTTTTGTATTTATTTTTTATTGATTGTATCATTGTTTTTAAATTTCCTGCAGAGATGACATACCCCCTTGTTGCCTACCTCCAGGGTGGACCACTCCCACTATCCCACCCTAGAGACAACACTAGCAGAGAGTAAAGATTCTAGAAATTGCTTCCCCAATGCCCCCTGCACCCCCATGTCTCCATAGTAACCAGAAACTTTTTCTTTCATGTGGTTTATGTGTTGGGGTATGGACAAAACTTTGGCTAGGAAACAGGCTCCACTACTAAAAAAGAATTTGAAACCATCCACCAAGATATTCTTTCTAGAGTTCAGTCTGGTCTCAACATTTTATGGTTCTAAAACTGTACTCCCTTGGGAGGAGTGATTCAAAGCACTTATTTACGTAAGTGCACAAGTTCCCCTGAAGGCATTTGGGAACAAACTGCGGACATTTCCCACTTTGTGACCATTATTCCTGATGTGAGTCCCAAAGACGATGCACCCCTTTTTTTAAAAACAAAGAAAAAACCAGTTTACTCTGTCTTCACTGTTTGCCAGGCACTGTGTTAGGGACTGGCCTCTCAAGAAGGAAAAAGGAAAAATATGATTCTTGGGCTCATGGGGCTTGAGAATAGTGGGAGAAAGAGAGAGGGCAATGAATAATTCCAAACAAATATATAATTACAGATTGAGGTAAGTGCCAAGAGCAAAGAGATCCTCATTTAGGTTGGAGAGGGGTAAGAAGAATCTTTCTGCTAAAGTAATATTTCTTCAGAAATCTGGAGGAAGATTAACAATGGATGGTAGAGGACTGGAGAGAAAGGCATTCCTCATGGTGGGAAAGGCCCATGCAACAGCACTGAGGAGGGAAATGAGCTAGGGTCCCTGTAGGAAAGCAGGGCTATGGGAATGCAAGAGGTAGTGGTGTGGACCAGGGGACGTGAAGAGGCCAGAGAGGCAGGCAAAGGCCACATCTTCCAGACTCCAGAGGCAATGAC
This sequence comes from Lontra canadensis, assembly GCF_010015895.1. NCBI lineage: Eukaryota > Metazoa > Chordata > Mammalia > Carnivora > Mustelidae > Lontra > Lontra canadensis. Next base: position 6,613,864 of record NW_022631024.1, on the reverse strand, counting down.
AAGTATTGTGAAAGTCCCTAAAGATTTTTAGAAAGAAAATGCCATGACCCAGTTTTTATTTTAGAAAGACCCCTCTGGCTGTGCCATGAAGAACTGAGTCACTAAAACTTGCTGAATAATCCTAAAATATCTTTATCACAAAAATAGTACCTTCCTTGAATCTGTGAGAAAGTTGTGAATTCAAGCTTTGGGGATTGTCTGCGTCCACTCCAGACCTTCTGTACACAGTGGTCTGGGGGTCTAGAGCTTAGCAGACCATAGATATCGCTTGTGTGGAGTCCCATGCTGCTGGGTGATGTGTCTCCCCCCTTCCTTTCCTCCACTGAGTGAATCATAGCTTTTGTCCAAAGTGGGTGGATCCTCCTGCCAGCTCCCATCCTCCTTGTCCCCATAAGAGGAGGCAGCTCTGCCAAGTCCCCCTTCAGAGTCAGGGACACCACCTGTCATGTTGCGTCCTCCTCCTACTCGGACATCTGACAGCCTCCGTGACTCGTGAGCTGAGGAATTACGGATCATCAAAGCTAAAGGGACCCTAGAAACCATCCAGTCATCCACCCAACTTACAAACTAAGGGAGGAGGAGGACGGTGCCCCTAAGGGCCACAGTTAGCTGGGGGCAGTGTCAGAACCAAAGTAAGTTCCAAGGGAGCTACATGATAAATACCTCTGGACCAGCCTAGTGCTGGAACTTGAACAGAAACATTGTAGGCATCGAGAGGTACTCTGGGATGGGAAGCCAGTGACTTGTGTTCCAGTCCCAACCCCAGAGATGGCCTGCTGTGTGACCTTGGGCAAGCTTCCTTCTTCTCTGAGCTGTACTGCTATCCCCTGCACTCTCAAAGGACCCGTGCTGCAGATGCCCAAGGTTTGCCTGAGCTTTCACGGTCAAGAACGCAGCCCATGGTCCAGGAACCCAGAAAGGGCCAGTCCCGGTGACAGAGGATGTTTGATGGGGCTCTGCAGCAGCTCTCCTCCCAGCCAGCCTGAAGAATCTGCTGGAACTGCTGCCATCACTGGACCCCCCTTTCCCCACATCCCTACATGGGACGCCTTGCCTCCACATCACCATCAGCCAGACACCCGACCCAGCTCTGCCTTTCTTGATGGAAGTCCTTTCCCCCCCGCCATTCTCCACTCCTTCTCTCCCACGAGTGCACACCCCTGGGGTTGCTCATCTTCCACACGGCCCATTAGTCTGTGACCCCATCTCGGGATGAGGGAGATAGCGGTGACTCAGCCATCCATCCCCAGGGCATCTCCTCATTTCATCCTCCCCACCATCCTACAGTTAAACAACAAGAAAAATACGTATTTCATACGGGAAGATGAAAGCAAAGACAGGGACGAGATGTTGCCAAAAGCACTCAGATACATAGGTTGAAGCCAACCGGGCTTCAACTTCATCTCCTAGCCAAGGCTGTAAGTAATTCCCTCTGCTGATAAAGCGTTCACCTCCAAATGCACCCCTATTCCCCCCTTCCCAACATGAGGACTCTGCCATAAACCCCAAGAGTGACCTCTAGAACATCCAGCTTGCCGCAGGATTACCAAGGGGAAGTTTGAGGTGGAAGGGAGGCTTCAGCCATGCCAGCAGGCAGCTGCCTGCTCAGCCTATGCTCCAAGCCTGGCCTTGATGTTGCCTCTGGTGAAAGACATCCTGGCCCCTAACCAAGGAGGCTTCACTTGCTGGCTGTCTCCCTCTCCCTCTCTCCTTTCTTTCTGCGCCACTCAGTAATGTAAATTGGTGTTTTGAAGAAGCCCATTGCTTTCATGTGCAGCTCTAAGAGAATCATGCAGATGGCCCCCGGGGGCCCCTGCCTCTGCATTTACCCATGCGCAGATGCACATGTGCCCTCACACCCACATGCATGCACACAGAGGCACTGAAGACCCAGCGAATGTAAAAAAGAGCCAATGATAGAATCAGGGTATATATAATGCTGAGTTTATACAACTGGGTATACAAGGAGAGGGTCCTAGTTTTGTAGGTTAATGACAGTGTCTGTGGGGATGGCTATGGAATTTGAAAGCTTCCCTCCTTCTGAGATGGCCTCTCTATGCTCTGAGGGCAAGTTTTAAGATTCGAGGGAGGGAACGGGTCTGTTTGCTGCAGTGGGTGTAGTATCCCCTACACAGTGGTCCTTTGGTTGCAGGTGTTGACCCTGGCCTCCTCTTTCCAAGGCACAGCTTCCCCACCCTAGTCCCCCCTCCCCTGAGGTGCCCACTGAGCACAGACATGACAGCTTGATCTCGGTTCCCAGCTCAGGCTGCAGCTGTGCCCTCCTCATGCAGAAGAGGCTCAGGCTCTTTCACTCCCATGAACTTCCTTCCTCAAAAACAAACAAACAAACAAACAAAAAAACCCACCCCTTCCCTCTCTCCTATGGTCTTCTGGGCTGATGCAGATGATCCCCCTCAAATGCCCAAGTCATAAATGTCAGCTCCCTTCCTGGGGTCATGGTAGGGAAACAGATGCCCATGCAAAATTAGTAGCTTTTTCAGAAACTTATCTTTTTTCACTAATCTGTTTAAGAATCAGAAACGAATCCAGAAGGTGAGGTGCTTTCTATTTTTGATCTAAGGATCGGTAACACAGCACAATGAGGAGATACTAATAAGAGGCCATGGTAGGAACAGAATGAAATAAGACAATTCAGACTGACACTAAATGCCGTGCTTGGCACATAATTAGTGTGAGGTTGAGTGTGTGTGTGTGTGTGTGTGTGTGTGTGTGTGTGTTCCCACGTACATGGGTGTTCACATACCCCCTCCAAGGCCTCAGTGGGTCTGTGAGATGGAACAGAAGGGGGCCAGCCCTCTCCTTTTCTCTGAGACAAGTGATTTTCGGAAGAAGCACTTCTCACCACTCTTCGGCCCTAGCTGAGATTATAATTAACTGCTCTTCCTCACTCAACCCAGATTTCTTTCTCTCATGCTCCAAACGCTGGCAGCCTGTGCACTTCATTTTTCCTTTGGCCTGAGGGGCCATTTCCCTCGGCTGAGGTGCCAAGTGCCCCTTTGCCGTGGCAGAGCTCATCGAATGCAGGGCCTGTCCTGGGCGGGGGCTTACGGAGGCCCGAGCCCTCAGGGCTTCCAGAGTGGCCTGGCTCCAGCCCGGTGCAGACAGGAGAGCTGGGGGGAGGCGTGGAGGGGGAGCTGGGGTCTGCCAACCTTGGTCACTCTTGTTCACACTGTGCTTCCGGGTTAGACCTCCAGTGGGATTTAGTCAAGATATGGCCTGTGTTTTCTGGAAGTTTACCCCGAATCTATTGTAAGTGCTGGCGTATATGGTGGGATGAAAAGCATGTGGACGTCAGATGAAGAGATACACACATGGGTTTGGCTCTGACACATACTGGTTGTGAGACCTTAGGTAAGATTTCCCACCTGCCCTAATAAGGATGGGGGTTTTGCCTTTGCTCTGCCAAGCACTACGGGCGTACCCATATCGTCGAACTTTGTCCCCTAACTATAACTACCCACTTACTCATCTGTGTTTCCCCTAGACTCTGAGTTCTTTGAGGGCAGAGACCATGTCTCGTTCAGCAATGTAATCTCGTGCTTAGCGAGGTTACTTTCACGATAGGTACTCCATGCAATGCCCAGTGAGCGAATGGGTACGCTAATGATAGATGGATAGATGGATGAATGGATGGACGGATGGACGGTTTTTTCTCAAGTCGATACTCCCTCATCTGTCAAAAGGCAGAAATACCATCTACTTGATAAAGATTTTATGGAAATTAAATGAAATGAGATTCACTAAACCCTTGTCACAATCCCTGGTATCTAAAAGATACTAAGCAAAAACTGCCTCCTACCCAGTATCCATCCACATTTGCCTGCAAGGTAACATGCTAACTTTCGTAGATCTTACTCAATAGCAGTTATTGATTTGTAAGCTTCCAACATGCTATTAATTTACAAATGGCCAGGGCCAACTTTTTAAATGGCAGACCAGGCCATTTCACTTTTCCACTAAAACCCAATCGATGGTGCCCCAAAATTAGTAAGCAAAACAGGATTTCTCTCAATCAATTATCAAAATTCTCAGTGTAACCCACAGAGTTCTGCCCAAGTTCACTGTTACCCATCTCTCCAGGCCTGGATGATGCTACTTTGCCCCCCCAGCCACCCTGGCCTTATTTTACACACTAGGCTTAGGATACACTAGACTACTTTTTCCTGGGGACCCCCACTTGTCTTGCCTCTCCTGCCTGTAACGACTCCCACCTCCTGGACTACATCAGGACCCCCCTTTTTAAAAAAAAAATAAATGTTCATATTTCCATAAATTTTTCTTCATGAAAGATAGTTTAAAATGCAAAAATAAAAATATATCTGTGTGATCACATGATGAATGTCAGCCTCCAACATGGATTCGTCTGCTTTGCTCTGTCCCTGCCAATGAGCACATTTGCTGACATATTAAAAGGCATCCACGAATATTTATTGAAGAGTGGAAATCCTGATCTTTCCCCAAAGCCTGCTCTCACGCTCCTCCCTGGCCATACACACTTACCAGCAAAGGTGTGTATGTCTTCCTTTCTATGCTACACTTTGGGATTATCTATTGTACTTTTGCTCCCCAGTCCAGTGTGTTTCCCGGCAAGCTATAACAGGTGCCTGTTCTGATGGAAACTCAACATTCATAAGTCTTGGGGAACTTTCGTATTCGGATCCGTCTTCTGCCAGCACACCTGCCATTCGCTCCCACCTACCTCCCTGGGCTGATTTTTACCTGCTTTCTCCCTTCAGGTCATGGCAAATACATCCCAGGAGTCCTTGGAAGTGGAAATAGGCAACCAAAGTGGGCATTATGGAGACATTTTATCTCAGATCCAGTCATACTGGAGATAGGTCTTGTCCCTACAGGGAACTTCCTGGTCATAAGATTTTTTTATTCTTAAAAATTCATTTTTAAATTTTAAAATTAAATTTAAATTTAAATTAAATTAAAAAAAAACTTATAAAGACTGTTTAGGGCCTGGGCTATTGGAAGGAGATAGTTATTTATGGCATGTCACTTTAAATCAAAGATTAAAGCCTCCCCTGGGTTTGGAGGCATAGTGCACGCATGGCAGAGAGGGAAGCGTGCTTACAGACAGGCAGACTGGAGAGCTGGTCTAGGTCTCACCTCTTTTCAGTGACTGTTTCTTTGTCATCAAGTGGGAAGAGTTGTGTATATCGTATCAACAGCGTTGATATTCAATGTGACAATGCCCGTCAAGGACACACCCTTTCCCACACGATTCAGATTTGGTGAATTCCTTGAGAAATTTTGACATGACAGAGCCGGACGAATTGGGAGAGGACCATCCAAACCAACGTCCTCACGAGTTTGGCTGGAGCTCCTGCCATCTGCTGGAGCAAGAGCTTGCGTTAGAGAGTCAGTTTTGCAATCCATGGCACTTGAATTGGACCCGAAGTGAAATCTAATTCCAAAGTTGAATCATATATTATTTTCCCTGAGAAAATTAGACAGGCAGTCACTTAAGCTACACACGCACATCTAGAGTGATCGTTCTTCAAATTATTCATCTGTGTGTCACCAATGTGCATTAAGACTTGACATCTATTCACTTGACTTGTCTCTCTGAGTTGACATTTTATCTCCATTTCTGCAGCCGTTCCCCCAACCCAGGCTTTGACCAATTGTTATATTTGGACATCTAACCAGATGCTATGGGTCTTCAAACCTCTGGCTGGTTTTAGCACCAGTCTCCCAGCCAGCCCCTCACCCCATGCCAGTTCCCCTTTGATGAACTCTAAGAACCACCTTCCAAAAATCCTCTTTATTGTCACTGCCCGGTGCTCTGCTGCCTCTCAGTACTTAATGTCAGCTCTGACTTTAGTCCAAACCTCATGGAGTTGAAGCCTCTCCTGTGACTCTCCCCGTCCACTGCAACCCATCCAAACATCTGATGCTTCCCACCCACCGGTCAAGCCCAAATTATCTTTCTTATCCCCAGACAGGTCCTGTTGAATTCTGCTCTGCACCTTGGCTTACGAGCTGACTTTTCCCGAAATACATTCTCTTATTATTTGCCGTTTGTTGAAATGCATTTATGGATTCACCACTGACCCCTTCCTTTCCTAAATCTCGGCACTACCTCTCTGAGATCCCCTTCCCATTCTTCAGGATCAGTGCGAATCCTACCTCATCCAAGAGGGCTTTGTTCATGTCTCCAGCTCACACTGACCTCGCTTCTCTGAATTCCAAATACATTTATCATTAGTCAAAGTTATTTTTCTCAAATGATTCATATACTGCTTTGTTTTGGTGGTTGTTGTTGTTCTGTGCTTTCAAAATGAAGATGACTGCTGAGTTTAGGCCTGATATGCCAAATTCCCAAGCAGTTACTGGCTGGATCTCATGAGTTTAGGGAGAAGTTTTAAAACCAACTGGTTTTTACCTCCTTGACCATCTGCTCACTCCTTTCCCAATCCTGCCCAAAACATTAACAGCAGCTTTTTTTGTTAGTGGGTAGGATTGCTAAACAGAAAACTCTATGCCATGTATGGCACCCTTTTTCACCTTTCCTTGTGGATGGTCAGTTAGATGCTTACCATTGTAGGCAGCTAATTCAGGGTGACTTCCCAAGGAGATCCAGCCATGTGTCTCTTCCGGCTCCATCTCCCTCCTGCTCACAAGGGGATGAGTAGTCAGAATTTCTGGCTAGCACAAGGAGGTGACTTGAGGCAGCTTTTCAGGGTCTCATTCTACCTGTTAGCCCCACCCCTCACTATCTGATAGAGTTACCCTTTTTACAGAGATCACAGAAATTGATGTCAAAGTAGCATGTACAGTGCATCTTTTCCAACCTTCTCTTTGGACACATGGTAAAATTATGACTCAGAGGAAGTATTGTATTTCTAGAGGTCCCAGAACAAGGTAGAGACAGGATCTGAATCCAGATCTCTTCTCTTTTTGTCCAGCTCTGTTTCAAGGATGCCATGTTCTAGGGCACAGGATGGGGACATCTTTGTTTGACTCCCATACCTGAATCTCACCAGGCAGACACTCTCTGATGCAAAAGATAATATATTAAATTTATAAATGCCACTTTATTTCCACATCATTTGTGTCATTTGTGAAAAGAAAAATAACATGTTTCTGGGAAGGTAGTCAACATTTGATGGTAGGGCATGGGTACATTGTGAGCCAATGGAAATCCTCTTTTGTCCCTGGAGCCTAGGCATGGCTCCCAGCTCCTCAAAGGGCCCAAGGATGAGTCAGGAGTGGGATCATGTACAGCATGGGCTGAATGGCCACAAAACGTGGCCTTAAAGGAATTAGGGAAGGAATCTGGAGATAACACTTGCCCTAGCTTCCCCAACTCCAACAGTGCCGTGCATAAAACTCACTAGGTCCAAAATGAAATGCTGGATTTAAAAAAATAATAATAAAGTGACACAAAATTAAATGGCCAAGAGCCACTTGCTCTTATAACTTGGACTTGGACTTACAGATTATTTAATTCTATCTAATGTTCATCTAAAATGTTGCCACTTCTACAACACCTTTCTCAACCCCCATTATCAAGACAAATCGCCACACTGACCGCCCCCATGTTGTCATAGAATGTATTAACATTGCGCTGTTGGCTTGTGTGTCATGTAATTTAACTATTTATGTATTTGTCTGTCTTTCCCGATAGATTAAGAGACTTTTGGGGACAGGAGCTCCTTAATACATATTTCTATCCCTTATAGCCAGAATGGCAAGTATGCAGTCTGCTGCTTTTACCTCACTCCTTGCTCTAGGCAGACATTGATAACAATCACAGCATTTCATACTGAGGTGCTTGGAAAAGGCCTCAGAACCCTTCATAATGAAGCCCTTTAAGCTGCTACTACTGATTAACCAGAGTTTTGATGCAAAAGAAACTTATTTTTTGTGTCTATTATAAGTAGCATAGTGGTTCACACAATGTTGGTGTTCAATTAATATTTGTTGAGTTAAAATAGCTCCTGACAGGCATATACCCCCAAAAGTTTAGGAGATTGGTAGATAGGGTAAGGGTGAAATGAGCTGGGTCAGGGAGGGGCCACAATCAGTAGGACTGAGGGTCTTGGTTAAAGGGAGGAGAGTGGTCCAGGACACACTTTCCTGTTGGTATAGCACCTCAGGATATAGGATTATCGCACTGAGCTGTGCATGGTAGTCAGGTCTGAGGCAGGCTGACATTCAGGTCATTCTGGGACAGACAATCAGGCTGTTCTGGGAGGACCACAACTTTGCTCATGGTGGCAAGAGCAAGAGACACTCTAAAGCATTCGTTAAAGGCCTGAATGCTCAGCATCTGGCACCAATTAAATGAATCAATAATCCAAAGTGCTCCAGGGTCCTTGTCTCCTAACCTCATTATAGTCTCTTTACCATGTTGCCTTTTTTTCCTCCAAACCTAATGTTTTGTTCTTCTCTTATTCTGGGTTAACCAATCCCTTCAATTTTCTTTCCTGGTGGTTTGCTTGGCTAGTTAAGAGTGTTTCCACTGGGCAGAAACTTGAGTTCACAATAAATCAGGCAATGTGGGCCATTGACAAATGGGGCTGCCTTTGGTCAGCAGCTCACCATACAAGTGAAAATTTGATGTGAAGAAGTCAATCAGCACTTCCCTTGGTGGCTTAGTGTGGGCAGTTTGAGCTAGACAGAGATAGAGGCATTCTTAGCTCCTATGCTGGACTTCTTCAGTGTAGGAAAGGAACCATGAGAGAGTCAGAGAGCCACTAGGACAGGGCATAAAGTCGAGCTCAGTGCAAGGGATTGAGCAGAGAGTAGAACAGAACCTGGTGCAAGGGGAAGTTAGGGACCCAGTAGGAAACCCTGTTGAGTTTCAAAGTTATTCTTGAATCCATGATTTGATCGTCTTTATCAATTTTGGAAAATCTTTGGCTATTATCTCTTCTAATATTTCTTCTTTTCCAGTTCTCTGCTTCTGGAACTCCAATTGCATCATTTGTTATTGTTTTACATGTATCTTTTTTTTCATTGTTTTTCTTTCCTCTGTGTGCTTCAGGTTGTAGAATTTCTATTGATTTATTTTTGAATTTACTGTTCCTTTATTCTGCTGTGTCAGGTCTGCTGGTAGGCTTACCCAATTAATTCTCTCTTTCAGATATTGCACTCTTCAGTTTTAGTGTTTACTTGGAACAGTTTTAGAGATTCTCTTTCTCAATTAATTTTCTCATTTTTTATCTATCTTTTCATCCTAAATTACATTACTACATAGTTATCATTTTTAAATCATTACCTGTTAATTCAAAAATTGGGGTCATCAATAGATCTGCTTTTATTGACTATTTTTTCCTCTTTTTTATGGATAGTGGTATCTGTTCCTTTGCAAACCTTAAAATTTTAATGTACTCCAGATATTATAATTGAAACAACCATAGAGAGTAGAGTAAATATTATTTTACTCCAAAGAGACCACAGCCAACTCAAAGAAAGCTAGAATAGGGTCTGACTATTTCAATTAAATTCAGTTATGAGTTGGAATTGGTCATATCTAGGTTTAAGCTTTCTTTAGTTTCAATTCACCTCTGACTTCAAATGTCTAAGGTCAAGATGTATCCTGTATGTATTACTGGCCCCTCTCTCTAGCAGGACTGTGAGCTGTGAAGACTGGTGAAGAGAGATTGCTATCATTCCAGCTCAGCCCTCAACCTTATGCAATGCTACCATGCATTTGGCAAAAGTCCTATGGGGAAGAATCAATAGAAAAAGAGAATTAAAGCTGTGTTTTAGAAGGTGGAGTCCTACAGATATCAATTAATCATACCAGGCCATAGGACTACAAAAGCTTTTTTGGCTTATTATTAGCCCATACAAGATCATCTGCCTATGGAAGGCATACACTTTTACCTTCTCTGGCTTAAGCAATGTCAGATAGTGACAGGGAGGAAAGCAGCCTCTCTTTTCTGTTCATCTAGAAGAACTCAGCTCTCTCTGAAATTTAATTCTTTGTGTCCATTGTCCTCTAAGATCTGAAAAGATATATGATATTTCCTGTTAATTTTGGTTGCGAGAACAACAGTCTATCTTGAGTACCACATCCCAAACCAAAGCAGAATTCTCTCTGGTTATCATTATGGTCATATTCTAGGATCTCCTCATGGAAGTGACTGGGTTGCTTATATTCTTTCCTTGTGAGGTTTGGCTGTAGTTGATATTTTTTGTAGGATCTGAGATGATCTCAGTATATTAGTTATTGCTGTTAACAACTATCAAATTCTTGGTAGCATGCAATAAACATTTATTTTCTTCTTCATAAACCTTTGAGTTGGCTATGGTTCTGCTGGGATTGTCTGGGCTTGGCTTTGGGCTAAGGGTTGGGTTCAGGTATGATCCACATGCTCCATTATTCTTTTGGCTACCTGCAGAATGCTCTTAGGATGGGTTGAAGAAAATCAATAGGACCATGATATATAAACAAGTTTAAAGTCTCTGTTCATGTCACATTGGCTTATATTACAGTAGCCAAACCAAGTCATGGTGCCAAAGTAATCATCAATGGAACAGGGAAGTAGATTCCACAAACAGAGGAGACCACTACAAAGACAAACCACATGTATACAATCCTTTTATGGGGAGTAAAGAATGTGAAAACGTACTCTAATCCATCCTGAATTGTGTCATGGTAGGAAAGTCAAGGCACAGCTGCATTAACAAGAGCCTGAAGAAAGCTTTGAGCCTCTCATGTCCATAAAAGAAATCTTTGACATTTTTTGCATTAACCTTTTTATATTGAGAACCCATATGACAACTCTCACCCAAGAGAGAGGAGAAGAATAGATTTGAGGCAGACAAAGCCAAGACACTGACATTGCTCCAGATGGAAACGTTCATCTCACCTGTTCTTCCTGATTCAGATGCTAATGGACAAGTGAGTATATTAAGGAAAAAGAAAACCAAGTGCCTCATGAAACAAACAACAGAACCACAGTCGCCCAAAAAGCTCACAGCCCTGCTGCAGTTGGTATCATATGTCTCTATCTGTGCCTTAGAATTTGCCCTACAATAGTAGTCTATGAACTTCAGCAAGCAGCATAATTACCTGGAAATCTCATTAATCACAGTCCTGGACCCCAACCCCAGAGTTACCAATTTAACTGGTCTTGGGTGGGACCAAATGATTTTCATTCCAAACAAGATTTCAGGTAATGCTGATGCTGCTGGTCTGGGACTATAGTTTGAGGATTCCTCCGATAGATCATAAATCCTCCAAAGCAGAGACATTTCATGCATTCTACTGAGGACTGTGGGAAGGCTCTCTTTCACCCCTGAGCTACCTTGATGTTCTGCCAGTGCTTCTGAAGGCTGAGGATTTTCATAAGGCAAAATGTATGAAGCTGTAGCCCATGGAGCTAGGTAGCCCTGTGTTAGGATCATTGGGTTCTAATCCATTTGTGCTATTGGCCTATTTTGTAAGAAGTCATTTTTACCTCTCTGGGCCTCAAGTTCCTTCCATGCTAAAGAAAATCCAAGCTTTGGACAACTCAGTTGACTTAGTTGACTTTTAAGAAATCCTTAATATAAAAACTATATCATTTTTTTAAATTTTTTATTTCTTTTCAGTGTAACAGTATTTATTGTTTTTGCACCACACCCAGTGCTCCATGCAGTCCATGCCCTTTCTAATACCCACCACCTGGTTCCCCCAACCTCCTACTCCCGGCCCCTTCAAAACCTTCAGATTGTTTTTCAGAGTCTATAGTCTCTCATGGTTCACCTCCCCTTCCAACTTCCCTCAACTCCCTTCTCCTCTCCATCTCCCCATGTCTCCCATGTTATTTGTTATGCTCCACAAATAAGTGAAACCATATGATAATTGACTCCCTCTGCTTGACTTATTTCACTCAGCATAATCTCTTCCAGTCCCGTCCATGTTGCTACAATGTTGGGTATTCTTCCTTTCTGATGGAGGCATAATACTCCATAGTGTATATGGACCACATCTTCCTTATCCATTCGTCCGTTGAAGGGCATCTTGGTTCTTTCCACAGTTTGGCAACCGTGGCCATTGCTGCTATAAACATTGGGGTACAGATGGCCCTGTACCCCAAAAGATACATCTGTATCTTTGGGGTAAATACCCCATAGTGCAATGGCAGAGTCATAGGAAAGCTCTATTTTTAATTTCTTGAGGAATCTCCACACTGTTTTCCAAAGTGGCTGCACCATCTTGCATTCCCACCAATAGTGTAAGAGGGTTCCCCTTTCTCCACATCCTCTCCAACACATGTTGTTTCCTGTCTTGCTAATTTTGGCCACTCTAACTGGTGTAAAGTGGTATCTCAATGTGGTTTTAATTTGAATCTCCCTGATGCCTAGTGATGATGAACATTTTTTCATGTGTCTGATAGCCATTTGTATGTCTTCATTGGAGAAGTGTCTGTTCATGTCTTCTGCCCATTTTTTAATATGATTGTCTGTTTTGTGTGTGTTGAGTTTGAGGAGTTCTTTATAGATTCTGAATATCAACCTTTTGTCTGTACTGTCATTTGCAAATATCTTCTCCCATTCCGTGGGTTGCCTATTTGTTTTGTTGACTGTTTCCTTTGCTGTGCAGAAGCTTTTGATCTTGATGAAGTCCCAAAAGTTCATTTTTGCTTTTGTTTCCTACCCACAGCAAATATCATCCTCAGTGGGAGAAAGCTTTCAGCCTTCCCGTTGAGATCAGGAACACGACAAGGATGCCCACTCTCACCACTCTTGTTCAACATAGTATTAGAAGTCCTAGCAACAGCAATCAGACAACAAAGAGAAATAAAGGGTATCGAAATTGGCAATGAAGAAGTCAAACTCTTTCTCTTCGCAGATGACATGATTCTTTATATGGAAACCCCAAAAGACTCCACCCCCAAACTACTAGGACTCATACAGCAATTCAGTAACGTGGCAGGATACAAAGTCAATGTACAGAAATCAGTGGCTTTCTTATACACTAACAATGAAAATACAGAAAGGGAAATTAGAGAATCGATTCCATTTACTATAGCACCAAGAATCATAAGATACCTGGGAATAAACCTAACCAAAGAAGTAAAGGATCTGTACTCGAGGAACTACAGAACACTCATGAAAGAAACTGAAGAAGACACAAAAAGGTGGAAGACCATTCCATGCTCTTGGATCAGAAGAATAAACATTGTTAAAATGTCTATATTGCCTAGAGCAATCTACACTTTTAATGCCATTCCAATCAAAATTCCACCAGTATTTTTCAAAGAGCTGGAACAAATAATCCTAAAATTTGTATGGAATCAGAAGAGACCCCGAATCGCTAAGGAAATGTTGAAAAACAAAAACAAAACTGGCAGCATCACGTTACCTGATTTCAAGCTTTACTACAAAGCTGTGATCACCAAGAAAGCATGGTACTGGCATAAAAACAGACACATAGACCAGTGGGACAGAGTAGAGAGCCCAGATATGGACCCTCAACTCTATGGGCAAATAATCTTTGACAAAACAGGAAAAAATATACAATGGAAAAAAGACAGTCTCTTCAATAAATGGTGCTGGGAAACTGGACAGCTATATGTAGAAGAATGAAACTCAACCATTCTATTACACCATACACAAAGATAAACTCAAAATGGATAAAAGACCTCAACGTGAGACAGGAATCCATCAGAATCCTAGAGGAGAACAAAGGCAGTAACCTCTTCAATATCAGCCACAGCAACTTCTTTCAAGATAAAAACTATGTAATTTTATGGTATTATTATTAGCAGCTCCATGGCTTTGGGTGATTTACTTAAACTCTACAAGCTTCAGTTTTTCATCTGTAAAACTGATAAAACAATTATATCTACCCCCAGAGTACAAACATGTATGAGGATTCAGTGGGATAATGCATGCACAAAACTTGGGATACTGCCTGGCACCAGTCAATGGTTAATAATTGTGCCATTATTGTTTATTATTACCATTACTAAGCATAGAGAATTTCACACAGTACTTTGGACTTCGAGAAGAGGGAGAGAGACCACTTCCACAAGGAAGATAAGGGGAAATTTCAAGAAGGAAGAGATATTTGAGCTGGGTCATAAATATCAACTAAAACCAGGGTTTCTGGATTTTTTGGTGGGGCGGGAAGAGCGGTTTAGGCAGGGAAGCAATATGAGTTTGGACATAAAGTAGGGAAAATACAGGTTATGACTAGTGATCAGGAAGCTAAGTGTGGTGTTGCATGTATTGAGTAATATAGAAAAAACTAATAAGAGCCTAGAATGAAAATAAGATCAGGGAGACCATGGTTTATAAGGCAAAAGAGTTTGGACTTAGGTGACAATGAGGAAGAATAACTTTTAGAGAAGACAGTGGTCATTGGATTTGGTTTTAATCTGAGCCCCCACCACTTCAGATAGTGGCTTTGGTGGCTACTTTGACATCTGAGATTCAATTTCCTTATTGTAAAATGGAGAATATATGTACACACACATATCATGGCGCTGTCATGAGAGTTAAAGAAGAATGTACACATGAACTTACTTTTTGTGGGGCTCTGCACATAGTGGACCCTGAGTTAATGCTTAAAAAAAAAAGGAAAGTTATTTCGAAACAATTTAAATTTATAGAAGAGTTACGTAGTTAGTACATTGAGTTCCCACATATTTGTCATGCTGCTTCTCCTCCTCTTGCTAACATTTGATATTCTTTTTTTTAAATTTCTTTATTTCTTTTCAGCGTAACAGTATTCATTGTTTTTGCACCACACCCAGTGCTCCATGCAATCCGCGCCCTCTCTAATACCCACCACCTAGTTCCCCCAACCTCCCACCCTCCACCCCTTCAAAACCCTCAGATATTTTTTCAGAGTCCATAGTCTCTCATGGTTCACCTCCCCTTCCAATTTCCCTCAACTCCCTTCTCCTCTCCATCTCCCCTTTCCTCCATGCTATTTGTTATGCTCCACAAATAAGTGAAACCATTCGATGACATTTGATATTTTGATGGTATATTTATCAAAACTGAAAAATTACCATGAGTTAGTAATATGAGTGCTATTTACTAAACCACAGACTATTTGGGTTCTGCCAGTTTTCCCACTAATGTCCTTTTTTCCGTTCCAGGATCTGAGGTGGAACAGCAGGTTGTTTTAATTCATCACAGCCCCTTCAACTCCTCCAATCTGATAGTTTCCTGGTCTTTCCTTGACTTTCATGACCCAGACATACTTTAAGAGCGCTGCTTGGGCATTTTGAGAATGTCTCTGAGTTTGAGCTTGTCTGACTCTAATTTTATGAATAGACTTCATTTTGTTATTTGGAGGAAGAATATAAAAAAGCTGATTGTATTTTATCAGGTTATATGCAAAGTCGGCCACATAGTTTTCTGGGCACAGTATAAAATGAAAAGGTGAAGTCCCTTTAAAAAGGGGGGGGAGATTAAAGGTACTAACATATAAAGTTTTCTTTTTCCTCCACAATTTCTCTCAACTTGTTACACTGTTTTTTTTTTTTTTAAGATTTTATTTATTTATTTTGTCAGAAAGAGAGAGCACAAACAGGGGGAATGGCAGATGGAGAGGAAGAGGCAGAATTCCTCCTGAGCAGGGAGCCCAATGTGGGGATCGATCCCAAGATCCTGGGATCATGACTTGAGCTGAAGGCAGATGCTTAAGGGCTGAGCCACCCAGGCATCCTTACACTGTTTTTCATGTTTTGTTGTTGTTACTTTGTATAATTCTAAAGAAAGAAAAAATATTGTAAATTATTGGCATGGATTTTATTATTTTTATATTGTACAATGGCATTTTAAGTAAAAATATATGAGCACGTAATTTGTATACAGAATCATCAGAATTAGACAATTTGTGTTTTGAAGCTTGCACACACATGTGTTTTATTCTTATGCCATTCATTGTCATCTTCTGTTCCAAGCAAGCTCTGGTTTGAACAGGAAGTTTAGCTTCTAAGGTCAATCAGTGTCCCTCCCTCCTCAGTCACAGATGTAATACACTTACCTTGTACTTGCTTTAAGCCTTGCTGGACTTGCATGCATCATGGGTCCACGGGAACCTTGTGCTCCTGGGGCATCCAAATGCTGGGTGAGAGGAACTGTGGCCATGTATACGGTACACATCTCTTCTGCCCACACACCTCCTCCACTTCCCATAGCATTTAACTGACAACACACACGTTCAGAAATAAAATTATAAAGAATTTCAATATGCCAAAATCAGAACATTAATCAAGTGCAGGACCCTTCTGAGCATGGAGTCCTTTGTCTACACAGGTTGCACATCTGTGAAGCCAGCCCTGGCTACGTGATTTTAATGTTATTGTTGCTCTTAACTTTAATCATTTGATTAAGGGGGTGTCTGCCAGGTTTCTCATTGCCACGTTAGCCTTATTCCCTTGCCATACTCTGTTTGTGAGAAGCAAATCCCTAAGTCCAGTCCATATCCAAGGAGAGGAGAATGAAGCTCTGTTTCCTGGAGAGAGGAGTGTCAAAAATTTTGTGGACATGTGTTAACACCACTACAGTCACTTTGGAGTAGCTAATGTTTTTTGAATCTCATAATCCAAGGGCCAACTTGGTATCTCGTGACCCACATCTTGCCTCTAGTTCTGCGATATGACGAGTCTGGCAGGAACATTATAAAAGAGTGTGGCAAATCTCCCATCGTTGTAAATGCTGTTCTCCTACCAGTAAGAGACCCTCGGCCTTGGGACTAACCTGGATGATAGGGAAAGTGACCCTCTACCCAGGAAGTGCACCAACCTATTTTCCTTGGAAAATCTTTCCCTTCAGAGACTGGGCAGCATTTGCGGGAGGGGGTGGGGCGTGGTGCTAGGCATAGCATGTGCTGCAAGTAGGTGACCAGGAGTATGCAATTATCAGCCCATGGTGCAGGGAGCTCCAAGCCTCCTCATCACCCTCGGTGTGCGCAGCATCTCTGCCTGCCCGCAGTTCCCCACTTCTGGCAGATGCTGTCTGCACAAGACGCTGAGTGCAGGCGAATTATTTCCACTACTTCCTGCTAATTTCAGCACTGCATTCATCCAAAGCTCTCGAAACTCTTAATCAACAGGAATATGCTAACCTGAGACTGGGTCACAGAGGGACAGCTTGGAGATCTGGGGGGATTGGTGACAGCTGCTGCCCTCTCTCTGAAGAGGATTGATGTGGATATCATCATGCTTGTTGACAGGAGGAGGGAGGAGCCGGACTTTTAAGGTCTCTTCCAATCTGGGAAGGCTATGAATACCGCTACCAGCTGAGTGATTCTCCATGCTTTATTCATCACGAAAATGACGCAAATTCAGTAAAGCAGCTCTCTCGAAGGTAGGTGGCCACTAAACCAGGCATACAGACACTTAGCACTCTGAGAACGCTTGCTGAGGAAAGTCCTTGAGTTGTTTTCCTTCTTTTTTTTTTTTTTAAGGTCATTTCAGGAATAGATGGGGAAAAAAATGTAGTGCATTTCGTACTGCCTAGGAATAGACTAAAAGGTTTTAAGTTCAAAAGCAGTGAGCTGTGGTTGTCTGGAAAAGCTACTGCAATTCTAGACTGTGTTAATAGAAGTAAAATGTTTTAGATGAGGGAAATAATTCCTCTCTCCTCAGGGTTAATTAGAGCTTATATGAGCCACACTGTTCCTTTCTTGTTATACCTTGGAGGGGAGGAGAAGCCGACGATTTTCAGAGAAAGGTACCCCAGAGAGCAAAGGGTCTCAGAAGCATGCAATCGGAAAAGCCCCTGAAAGGATGAGGCTCATGAAGCCTGAAAAGTTAGGAGCTCATCAACGTAATGACGGTTATCGTCCCATAGGATATGGAAGTTTCAAGAAGTTAAGAACAAGTTCTAATGAAACAGTGACAGGGATTTCTATCTTGGCACGTAAGAAAGATCTTTCTGACAACCAGAGCTGAGCAGCGAGGGGAGTAGATCTGGCTACACGTTCTTCAGAGGTGGCCCGAGATGATACAGTCTATTCATGATGCTGAGAAAGGATGTAAATAGCAGGTGGTTCAGTCCTAACTGGAAAACCCCAGCATCGTACAGAGAGTGGTTTTGTCCACATTCATCTTGAGAGGTAAAACCAATTCCAATCAAGGTCTTACTAAAGCTGTTTTATTTTAAAAGTTTTCACGTATATAGCAAAGTTAAAATAACTCGAGTAAACACCTGTATACCCACCACCTAGATTTTATCACTGAAAATTTTATGACAGCCTTATTGAGACATGATCCATATATCACACAATTCATGTATTAAAAGTATACAATTTGATGCTTTTTACTGTTCAACCAGCACCACAAATGATTTCCAAATGTTTTCGCCATTCCTTCCCAGAAAACACCGTCGATTGCTCCCCTTCCCACTCCTAGTTCTCATGTCCTTTCCATCATCCCCTAGCACTGGAAAAACAATAGTCTACTTCCTGTCTCTATAGATTTGTTTATTCTGGACATTATTATAAATAGAATCCTATAATAGGTTACCTTCTGTGATTAGCTTCCTCAGTTTAGTACATTGTCTTCAAGGTTCTTCTATGTTGTAACATGCATCAGGACTTCATTGCTTTTTATTACCAAAAAAAATTCCATTGTATGGATATGCGACATTTTATTTACCCATTCATCAGTTGATGGCCATATGGATTGTTTCCACTTTTTGGCTATTATGAATAATGCTGCTCTGAACATTCATCTACAAGTTTTTGTGTGGACATATGTTTGCATTTCTCTTGGGTATAACTCTAGGAATAGAATTGTTGGGTCATATGGTAACTCTATGTTTAACCTTTTGAAGAACTACCAAGCTATTTCAAAGTACCATTAACATTTTACTATGCTTGTTTTATTACATATCTTCCCTTCCATTAATCGATTCTTTTTTTTTTTTGCATTTCAAAGGAAACTGCAAGCATCAGTCACTCTGAAAACTTCAGCATTCGTGTCATTAACAGGACTCAATATTTACTTAACTTTTTCCTTCTATTATAACATTTATGTACAAGACAATGAACAAATCTTGAGGTATGCATTGATACTTAACAAATGCACTTACCTACAATCCAAGCCCCTTTCAAGGTAGAGAACATCCCCATTTTTTCCAGAAATTTTCCTCAAACCCATAACCAATTGCTAAATTCACTGTTTCCTCAGATGCAACCACTGTTCTGATTCTTTTCCACTATAGATTACATTTGCCTCTTCTACGATTTCATATAAAATAACTCAAAAGACTGCACTTTTTAAAGTAAGACTTGTTTCACTAAGCCTAATGTTTTCAGCCATCACTAATTCATTCCTTTTAATGCCTGCATAGTATTCCACTCTGTGGAGATACATTGTTTTGTTTCTCCATTGACCATTTGATGGACATTTGGTTCACATCCAGACTCGGCTGTTGAGAATAATGCCTCTTTGACTGTTCGTCTGCAAGTCTCTGTGTGGGCTTCCTCTTTTGTTTCTTAGTACTGCACTTGCTGGATCATAGGGTACATACACATTTATCATTATCAGAATCTGTCAGAACTTTTCCCCACAGCAATTGTACCATTTTATACTCCCACCAAAAACAGGGTCTGGTTGCTCCACACCATTTTCAACCTCTAATGTTCTCAGTGTATATAATTATAGCCATTTTGGTAACTGTGTAGCTATAGCTCATTGTGGTTTTAGTTTGCATCTCCATGATGTCTAATGGTATTGAGCACTGTATCATTTACTTTCTTTGGTCAATCTGTATATTTCTTTTGAAAATGGTATGCAAATATTTTGACTACTTTTTATTGATTTGTTTGCCTTTTAATTATTGAATTATAGGGATTACTTATATAACTCTGAATAACAGTCTTTTTTAAAGATTTTTCATTTATTTATTGATGGAGAGAAAGACACGGAGAAAGGGAATGCAAGCAGTGGGGGGAGGGAGAGGGAGAAGCAGGCCTCCCGCTGAACAAGGAGCTGGATGCAGGTCTCAATGCCAGGACCCTGGGATCATGACCTGAGCCAAAGGCAGCTGCTTAATGACTGAGCCATCCAGGTGCCCTGAATCATAGTTTTTTCTTATATTTAGAAATATTTTCTCTTTGTCTATGGCTTGTCTATCCATTTTCCAAATGGTGTCTTTTGCAGGGAAGAATTCTTAAGTTTTGATATCTTATTTATCACAATTTTCCTCTTATGGTTACATTTTCTATGACCTGCTTAAGAAACATTTGCTTTTTCTTGATCATAAAAATAATCTTTTATATTTACTTTAAAAAAAACTTTTATGGGTTTAGCTTTTATGTTTTAATCTGTGACCCATGTCAAGTAAATTTTCAGTAAGGTCAATGTTCATTTGGTATTTTTCATATGAATATCCAATTACTTTAGCACCGTTCATGGAAAAGACTCCTTTTAACATTGTGTTTGCTCTGGTGACTTTATTGAAAAACAGGTGACCATGTAAGTGTGGTATATTTCTGACTCTCTGTTGTTTTAATCTATTTGTCAGTTCCAAAGCCAGCATCATAGGGTTTGATAATTTATGTCTTCTAACTTTTTCTTAGCAACATATTTGTTCATTTTGTTTTGTTTTGTTTTTTTAGTTTTCAGGGTACAGGTCTTACACATGCACTGATAAATTTTTTCCTATGTATGTTACATTTTAATGCTATTATAAGAGAAATTGTTTTTGAATTTTATTTTCTAATTACACAGTTGTGTGCATAACAATACTGTTGATCTTTTTAAAATAAAACCTTGTATCCTGTAACCTTGATAAATTCACTTAATCCCTTTTATTAATTTTATTTTCTCAGTGTTCAAGATTCATTATTTATGAACCACACCCGGTGCTCCATGCAATAGTAGCTTTTTAAATCCCTTACGTTTTCTTTATAAACAAAATGTCATTTCAAATAGTTTGACTTTTTCCTTTCTGATTTTTATGGTTTTTGCATCTTTTCATATTTTTGCAAGTAGTTAGGATTTCCAGCACTAAAAGTAGTGCGAACAGGAATTCTTACCTTGTTTCTGATCTTAGTGTTCATTATGACACCATTAAGAATGATGTTATCTGTAAGTTTTACAAATTCTGTTTATTAAATGGAAGAATTCTCCTATTCTTCATTAGCTGAGAATCTTTATCATAAACTGGTGCTGAATTTTATAAAAATGCTTTTTCTGCACCTATTGACATGACTATAGGGCTTTTCCCTTTATTCTATTAATATGGTTAATTGTATGCATTGATTTTTTTTAATGGAGGTGAAACTGACACATCATAAAACTAACCATTTTAGGGTGAACAATTCAGTGAATTAAAATCAACCTTGCATTCCAGGTATAAGGCCCTCATGCTCATGATAAATTGCCATTTTTAGACATTTCATTTGATGTACTAATACTTTGTGAAGGATTTTTGTGTCTATGCTCATGAAGGAAAACAGTCTATAATTTTATTTTCTTATAATGTTTTTATTAGTTTTGGTCTAAGGGTTATACTGATCTTATACAATGTATTGGGAAATGTTTCCTCCTCCTCTGGGATTTGAAAGACTTTGTGTCATACTGGTACTAATTCCTTCCTAAATATTTGCTAGAATTCACCAAAGAAACTCTTCGGAGCCAAGAGTTTCTTTGTGATAAGTTTTTACAGAAAGGATTTAATCTCGATAATAGGCGATTCATATTTCTGTTTACAACTCATATTCTGTTCACAATTAAGCAAATTACATTTGAAGCACAATTGAGCTAAATTATTTTTCATTAAGTTGAGTAGGCCTTCATACTGCCTCCATATCTGCTAGGCAGATGATACCTGCAAAAATTGTACAAATTGACTTCGTCTTAATATTTACAGCAAATAGGGATATATTTTCTGTGGTCATTGTCAGTTCCTTGTACATGGTGGTAGGCAAGAGGGTAGCCCATGTCTCATTAAGAGGAAACCCAAAAGAGATCATCACTGCTCCCTGCACCAGCACACGAACAGTAAGGGTTACTATATTAATTTTCTATTACTAGTGTAAAAATTGCCACAAAATTAGTGGCTTAAACAACACAAATTTGTTATCTAAATAGCTCTGTAGGTTAGAAGTCTGACATGGATCTCACTGGGCTAAAACCAAGACACTGGCAGGGCTATACTTGTTCCTGAAAGCCCTGGGGGAGAATCCATGTCCTTGCCTGTTTGTTGTCTCATGGCCCTTTTCCCTGTCTTCAAAGCCAGTAACACTGAATACCATTGGCCATCCTTCCGTGTAATCATAGCTGGGAACGTTTCTTTGCTTTTAAGGATTGATTTTATTAAACTGGGCCCACCTGGATGATGCAAGATAATCTCCCCATCTCAATTCCTTAACCATAATCACATCTGCAATCTCCCTTCTGTCACAGAGGCTAACATATTTTCAGGTTCTAAGACACGGACATCTTTGGGGAACCATCATTCTGCTTGCCACAAGGAAGCTTCTTGCTGGCTCAGTATAGGACCTTAATCTGTTTGGAAGGGATCATGCTTCTTTGTGGGTGTTATAAGGCTGACAAGTCTTGCCCCTCCAGTGAGGAGAACACTACACATGCCTTGCTGCTTTGTGTAGCCATCCTCATGCAATTAAGTTTGTATTCTTGGGACACCTGAGTGGCTCAGGTGGTTAAGCGCCTGCCTTCGGTTCAGGTCATGATCCAGGAGTCCTGGGGTCAAGCCCCACATCAGGCTCTCTGCTCGTTGGGGAGTCTGTTTCTCCCTCTCCCTTGCCCCTTCCCTCACTTTTTTCTCTCTCTCTCTTTCTCAAATAAATAAATAAAATATTCAAAAAATATATTGAGGTGTGCCTGGGTGGCTCAGTCTATGACTCAGGTCATGATCCCAGGGTCCTGGGATCGAGTCCCACATCAGCCTCCCTGCTCATGCTCTCTCTCTCTCAAAATAAATAAAATCTTTAAAAAATATACCTAAGTTTTTATTCTTTAGCATTCAAGAAACTCTTATCTCTTGCCTGTGCCTATTGACATCTACTCCTTGTAGACAACTAAATAGACAACTATTTAAGCATTCCACTGAAAAGGAAAAAAAAAAAACAACTTTAAAGTTGATGGTATTCTGTGTTGGCAAAAACTTGGAGAAATCCACTTCTATGTGATGTTGGTGAGTTTATATGTTGTCTCTGTGGCTTTATTTAGAGGGCGGTATGGCTTTAATCTATCAAAATTTCAGAAATGTGATGATTCTTCAACTCAGCTCTTTCTTAGGTGTCTAACCTACAGAAAACATTCTCACATTGCACAAAGGCAGGTTCAAAGATGTTCTCTTCAACATTTCATTTGTTAAGGCATCTCCAGGAGAATTTCTGTGATCATTAAATTAGCAGATGTTAAATATATTCTGGTAGATTCACACTCGGGAATAGGACAGATTTTTTAAAAGACTGAAATAAATTGACATACAGCAAAATGGAAAGACCAAGATATAGCAAAGTAAAAGAGCAAACTACAACATGGAAGAATGGGATCAGGTGCGTGTGCATGTGTGTGTGTATAGTCATGAAAAGACTCGGAAAGATATAGGCAACATTTCAACAATGATTTGCATTGTGAGGAGAATTAAATATGGAGCCTGGGATAAGGGTTTTGAAGGCAGACTTTCATTTTTATTTATAACTTGTAAGTATTCTTAAGTATTATTATGAAATGTATTTTTTTCTCCCATTTTTAAATTAACATATAATGTATTATTAGCCCCAGGGTACAGGTTTATGAATCACCAGGTTTACACACTTCACAGCACTCACCATATATGGCACATACCCTCCCCAATGTCCATAACCCAACCACCCTCTCCTTAATGAAATGTATTTCTAAATGAAAGACTTTTTAATGACTGAATAAAAGAGAAAAAAACAAATCTGTCTTTGTTTCCAAGATTTGAAGACTGTGAATTCCATATTTTCTTTTTTTCCCCTCTATTTTTTTTCTAGTTTCAAAGGCAGAGTTTAGTGATTCATCAGTTGCGTTACATCATGTGCTCTCCTTAATGTCCATCACCCAGCTACCACATCCTTCCACCCACCTCCCCTCCAGCAACCCTCAGTTTGTCTCCTAGAGTTAGGAGTCTCTTATGGTTTGCCTCCCTCTGTGTTTTCATCTTATTTTATTTTTCCTTCCCTTCTCCTGTGTTCACCTGTTTTGTTTCTTATATTCCACATATGAGTGGATTCATAGGGTATTTGTCTTTCTCTCACTGACTTATTTCGCTTAGCATAACACCCTCTAGTTCCATCCACGTTGTTGCAAATGGCAAGATTTCATTCTTTTTGATGGTTAAGTAGTATTTTCTCCCTTAATTTAGAATCATTAAAAGATCCAATCAAGCTGATCTTGCTCCAGGGGTAAGCATTATTAGCCCCCATTTTTCAGACAAAACATTATGAATTGCCTTTCCCAATAATCCACAGCTACTTGGTAGCAGAGTTAGAACTGGAAGAGAGACCTTGGTTTATTCCTAGCCATATCTAGGTATGTCACAGCCTGTAAGCAGCCAAAGTCGGTTTCTAGACACTTTTCTGAACCACTGTATTTTATTTATGTTTTAAGATTGTATTTATTTATTTGACACAGAGAGAGACAGCTAGAGAGGGAACACAAGCAGGGAGAGTGGGAGAAGGAGAGGGAGAAGCGGGCTTTCTCCAAACAGGGAGCCCGACACGGGGCTTGATCCCAGGATCCTGGGATCATGACCTGAACCGAAAGCAGACGCTTAAAAACTGAGCCACCCAGGCTCCTCGAACCACTGTATTTTAAATGTGACCTTGATTCTTCAGTCTGAAGCTATTCTCTTTCCTATGTGCTTTTGCAGCAACTTCCACAAAAGATGAGTGTGTTCCCCTGCCCCTTGAGTTTGGAGTTAGCCATGGGATTTGCATGGGCCAATGAAATTTTGGTAGACAGGATGTGATCCAGGGTTCACATGTGCTTCCCTGGGGCTCATGCGTGGCTCAGTTGGTTAAGAACTGGACTCTTGATATTGGTTCAAGTCATGATCTCAGGGTCATGAGTCTTGAGTCATGCTCCATGCTCAGAGCAATGACTGACCCCATGTGATTCCCACTCTACATATCATGGATGAACTCTTCATGTCACTGTGATGGCTTCTCACGAAGCTGGAGAGCACGTGCAGTCATGGGAGCAGGGCAGGGTCATTGAGGGGCATGGGGCATTTAGAGGAAGGCCAACCTAGACGGAATGCAGGAAAGCAGGTCTCTAGGCGCAGCAGGAGGCCCAGTGGTCCTTGAGGAATGAAAGAGATAAATGAAGAACACGTACCTTTTGGTTTCATCCCTGTTTCCCTATTGCATGTGACTGCTTTGATCTGATAAACCCGCAAGGCAGGTGGGCATAGGAAGGTGAAACACAGCAGGATGGAACAAGCAGGCAGAGGCTGGGACAGGAACTAGAGATCTTCCCAAGAATGTGGAAGCGCAGGAGAAGAAGCGTGAGAGGTGATGAACCAGAGCAGCAGGAAAAACATGCTGTATTGTGGCGCCAGCAATGAGATACCCACTGTCAAGTTTGTGCAATGGACCTGCTCAAGGGCTGCCTATGAGCACAGCTAAGGGGAGTCCGCGGCAATTTCCCAAGAGCCAGAAAAAGGGACAGGGCAGGGTTAGAAGGCAGAAGTGGCCCAGGGATAATATTTGTGATGCCAGGATGAGAGGGAAGCGAAAGGAGTTTGCACTGATGCCTCCTAACAGAAGAGATAGAGAGTGCCAGTGCAGGGCAGAGCACATGCTCTTGGAGAGTGTGGGATCTTGACTGTTTGGGGTACCACTCTAACAACAGCACGGTGCACTGTGAAGAAATGTGTATCACAGACTTTTGTATAAAACAGCATCAAATGCAAAATTCCAGCTCTATCACTAATAGGTTCTAAAACCCTGCATGCATGACCTGTCTGGACCTCAATCTCTTTATCTGGAATATAGGCATAACCATATCCTTTAACTCATAGGGAAATGATGAAAAAGTAAATGGCAGAGGACACACATAGCATCTGGCTCCTAATGAATAAAGTTCCAGAAGGGTGGTATTTTCTTGACTTCTTGGTTAGAATTCTAAGTTAGGGAACTGTAGATAATCAAGGAACACAGTTATCAAAGCTGACATATCAAGCAAGGGCTCGGGGACACGAAAAGCACCAAGGCAGAGGTGAAGGAAGAGCTGAGCTGCCTTCGGGGCTCCTGGGGGTTAATTAAGGACGAGTGTGAATTCCCCATCCCCTCAGCCCCAGGCCAGGCTGGCCCCGGAGACTGGAGTAGGTTTGGGACAGGCAGGTCTGTACGCGTTCCAGCCGTCCGCCTCTGCGAGCCAGGGCCCGAGGGGAAGCAGCGGCAGCCTGCCTGCACGGTGCCACAGTGGGGCTCGGAGCAGAGAGCGGCTGCGAGCCTGCCGGGTGATTTACAGCCTTTAAATGGCTCTCCCCTTCTGCAAAACTCTTAATTTAATAGACAAACATCTTGGGATAAGGGCTCACTAGAGACGGAACTGATGGGATAAATGCCTGAAGATTAAAGACCCGAAGAGGGGCGAAGAGAATTCTGTTATGACAATGGGAAAGAACTTTCCAGCAGGTAGCCTCCCCATCCCTTCCCCCACATGACAAACATGAGACAAGTCGCCAACAAGAGGTGAGATATTCAATGTCAAGAGACAGACTCCGGGTCATTGGGCTTGAAAGGGACCTTAGCTATTGCCTCAACCAGCGTGTCCCCACCTGAGCATCCTACAAGTGAGGAACTGAGCCCCAGACAGGTCTGAAGTCCACTCAAGGTGAGTTATTAGTAAAGCTAGTACTAAGAGGGGCGCCTGGGTGGCTCAGTCATTAAGTGTCTGCCTTCAGCTCACGTCATGATCCCAAAGTCCTGGGATCAATCCCCTCATTGGGCTGCCTGTTCCTCGGGAAGCCTGCTTCTCCCTCTCCCACTTCCCCTGCTTGTGTTCCCTCTCTTGCTTTGTCTCCCTCTGTCAAATAAATAAATAAAATCTTTTTTTTAAAGGCAGTACTAAGATTTTTGTTTTAAATTTTATCCATTTATTTGACAGAGAAAGAGAGAGCACAAGCAGGCAGAGTAGCATGCACAGGGAGAGGGAGAAGCAGGCTCCCCGCTGAGCAAGGAGCCAGACACAGGGCTCGATTCCAGGATCCTGGGATCATGACCTGAGCTGAAGGGAGTTGCTTAACCAACTGAGCCCCCCAGGAGCCCCTCTGGCACTAAGATTTTAATGTTCAGGCTTCTGTTCCATCCTTTGCAAACAGTAAACTCCTCGTTCTATCCTGCACACTGCTGTACGCTTGGGAACTAGCAGAGGGCTGGACACAGAACAGGCCCTCCATAAGTACTTGAGGAAGAAATGGACTATGAATGGGGCTTTCAGGAGCATCCCCCGGAAATGCATCACTTTCCCCTCGTCAAGGGCCTAAAGTAAGTGTCTGGGAATTGACTGTTTCAGTCCTCTTCTCTGGAGGCTTTGGCTTCCAGTCGGAATACCCCCACTTGCAACCAGCATTTTGTTTCTTTCAGCGAGATCTCTCCCAGTCCTGGGATTCTTCCTGTAACACACACATCAGGCCCTGGCCTGAACATTGAAGGAGAAGAGCCAAAAGAGAGGGGACTGGCACAGGGAAGGCAGTGAGATGGAAGGTCATAAGGGGATCTCCTAAGTTGACTATGAAAAGAATGAGTATAGAATTGGAGGGTGATCCAAGGCCATGAACTTGCTGTTGTTAACTTGATTTTCCAATCCAAAATTGGTAAGGATGTAGACAACAGATAAAATAATATCAACATAGGCAGGTAGGATAGAACAAACAAGATTAGGAGAACTGGAGCATATCACTCATCATCAGGGAAATACAAATCAAAACCACAATGAGATACCACTTTACACCAGTTAGAATGGCTAAAATTAACCAGACAGAGAAAAACAAATGTGGGTGAGGATGTGGAGAAAGAGGAACCTTCTTACACTTGTTTTTGGGAATGCACACTGGTACAGCCATTCTGGAAAACAGTATGAAGATTCCTCAAGATGTTAAAAATAGAGCTACCCTACAACCCAGCAATTGCACTCTGGGTATTTACCCCAAAGATACAGATACGTTGAAAAGAAGGGGCATATGCACCCCAATGTTCATAGCAGCAGTGTCCACAATAGCCAAACTGTGGAAAGAGCTGAGATATCCTTCAAAAGATGAACAGATAAAGAAGCTGTGGTTCATACATACAATGGAATATTACTCAGCCATGAGGAAGTGAATACCCACCATTTGCATTGACATGGATGGAACTGGAAGGGATTATGCTAAATGAAATGAGTCAATCAGAGAAAGACAATTATCATATGGTTTCACTCATACGTGGAACACAAGGAATAGCATAGAGGATGATAGGGGAAGGGAGGGAAAATTGAATGGGAAGACATCAGAGAGAGAGACAAACCATGAGAGGCTCTTGACTCTCAGAAACAAACTGAGGGTTGCAAAAAGGGAAGTGGGTGGGGGGACAGGGTAACTGGGTGGTGGGCATTAGGGAGGGTATGTGATGTGATGAGCACTGGGTATTATATGCAACTAATGAATCATTGAACACTACACCAAAAACTAATGATGCCCTATATGTTGGCTATTGAATTTAAATTAAAAAAAAAATAAGATTAAGGGACCTGGAACCACTAAATATGTAGAAAATCCAGACCAGGCTCTTGGGAGAGGAATCTGAAGGCTCTAGCCTTGGCTCCCACAGGGTTATCTTTATTGGTCTTTAAGGAACGGTAGTTTGGGTCTTCATTTGACCACTCTCCTCTTGTATTTAATCATGAATTAACTATAGCCAGTGTTTCAAAATGTGTAAGAGGGTAGGAGAAACCTCTTCAAGTTTACTTACAGACAGTTGTGCACCAGTAGCAGTGAAATACCAGGCTTTCAGTCCTGTGTCTAGTTTGGACTGTGTACATGACCTAGAGCAATCGATGTCATCTACATAAGATTCAGTTTTCTGTTTTATATAGTGCGGATGACCAACAACGGTATCAGTGGGTTGTTGGAAGACTTTACTGAGATGCAGCACAATGCCTGGCCCACAGCAGGTGTTCAGTGGGAACTGAGTTAGCTAATATTATGTATGTGTGTTGAGGGGACGCTTTATTGTTGTCTGGAACTCCCTCATGCTCATCAAAACATTCTCAGAAGACCATCAGTAGTAGCCAAAAGCATGGACCTACTCCAGGGAAAATGTTTTATGTACCTCTAAGAGTGGTTGGTTTCATTTTGAACACTGCTACACTTTCCAGCTTTTGACTTCCCTTGAGAATTGAATTTATCTTTACAACTTTGTGTTCCCTCTCCTCAACCTTTGTGTGGTGGATCCTCTTATTTTTTCTGTGTATTTTCTTTGATTTTTTTTTTCAAAGTTAGATGTGGCAGACCTGTCCCATGGTTTCATTTACCTGATAAGTGGTAGATAGCTATTACGTGCTAGATGTATCCCTTATGTACTTATAGTGTCTTATCTTTATGCCCTACAGTACTTTTTGAAGTGAAAAAAAGGTAATAAAAATAACCCAGGTTATCATCATTTCATATAAAAACTTCATTCTTAATCTCAATTTGTAATATGTCAACTAAGAGCAGGAGTACATGGTAGGTTTATTGATCAAAACTTTGCATGTCATGAAGTTCAGAGGAATAGCCAATAATAGGTTGAGTAATAATCACGATTCAACAACTTCTTGGCTAGTGAAGATATTGGGTTGGTTCTAAAGAAAGAAAATTAAATATGGGCAAAAATGAGTCCAAAACCCCAACTCTATAAATACAGGATGAAGAAGACATGGTTTAAGGGGAAAAAAAAAAAAAAAGATAGGTTAAAAGTGTGAGGTTGTATTTCTATTTAAGCACAGCATGAGTCAGTAGTGAACTTTGATTGGAACAAAATATGCTAATGTTATTGCAGGCTGAGCTAAGAGTAGTTTCACGCTCAGTGGAGGAAAGTGAAAACTCCACCCTACTTAACCTTGGTCCAACCACATCTGTGATCTTGAGTTCAACTTCAATTTAGACTCAGTGATGACAAACCAGAATGTGGGCAGAAGAAGGAGAGGAAGAAAAAATTAAGATCCATAGAATACTTAAGAGAACTTCAGATTCTTAGTCTGGAGAAAGGAAATTGTGGGAGAAGTAACTTGGTAGCTATCAAGAAACATCTGAACACCTCCTCAGGAAGATACTGAAAATTAGGATAGTACAATAGATGTAAATTGCAGGAAGACACAGATTTGCTCCACATGCGGAATAATTTCCTAAAAATTAAAGCTTCTTGCTTAAGCAATTAGCTGCCTTATCTGTTCACCAGCCTCGATCAGTCACACACAGGGTAACCATCAAAACCATCTGCTGTTGCAGAGGATGTTAGGTGTCACAGAGGATGTTGAAGAGGGTGTTGGGTGTGATAGAAGGTGTTGAACAGCGTTGTATAAAGTCGAAGTCCACATCTGAGACATCTTATATGCATGACAAATATTTGTTGAATGAAGAGTGAACAGCTAGCTAAATTGCTTCTTTGAATAACTTATATGATTAATTTTTCAAAAAGCAAATTTTCACTAGCTTGGAGAGATGGATTTTGAGAGGATTGACTGCAGTTTTAAAATTGGAAGAGAGATGGGTAAAGGAGAGTGGTTGCTCGCCAAAGTTGAGGACATGAGATATGCCATGAAGTTGGAAAGTATTAATACCAATTATATACTCACCGAGAGCACTGAAGAATGTTCAAGGCACTCAGCCCCATGATTCGGGATCTAAAAATTACCAACAAAAGTGAGATGAGAAGATGCTATTACTATTACGGTCCCCACTTAACAGAGGATCTAACTAAAGCTCAGGAAGGGCAATGGATTGGCTGTGGGTGTTTTGTTTTGTTTTGTTTTGTTTGTTGTTTGTTTATTAGAATTAGGTTTTAAAGACAAGATTTTTTTTTAGTCCAAATCATAAATGTTTTTAACTGTATCACACTAATATGGGACTAATAAGTAGAGTACACATAAGAAAATAGAGTGGTTATTACTTTAAAAGTAGTGTAGGCTGAAAATATAAGTAATTTCAGGACCTGTCTTTAATAAAAAAAAATAATAATAATAATAAAAATGAAGTACCATTCCAAGCAAGAAAAGCTGAGAAACCATAAGGGGAAAAAATGAAGGAACTTTGTAAAGAAAGACATTTAAAGCATATCCGTGCTGGGTGGAGAGCGGAGCCAGGAGGGGGGCTGATTTCTGGTGTGCTTGTTCCTTCCGGGACTTGATGTGGCTAAGCACACAATGAGATTGGAAGGAAGGGGAGGAGAGAATGATGCTTCCTTTGGGAGCCAGGCATTATTGCTTTGCTGTGGTGAACAGGTAGTTTTGAAAATTACACACTACAGTGGCAGGTAATTTATTTTTTATAAATTGTGAGTCCTGAGTTGAAACTGAGAGGGGGGAAAAAAAAAACTATATCTGAAATGATTAGGAAGGAGTAAAATGGGCTCCTCTGCCTGTGGCCAGGGTGATTAGTATGCAGGGTTACCTGGAGGGGGCGATGTACACGCTGCTCTGAGGAGCCAAACATGTCCTTGGCCAAGAACTTACCTGGAGATGGTATATGCCCGAATCCCCAGATGTGGCCAGTCCCTCACTCTGCTCCCTTACCGTTTCTAAGCCCATTACTGTAACACACATCACAATTTATTATAATTACACCTCTCTTTGCTTGCCTGTTCTGCTTCACTGGAAGAACCAGCACTCAGCCTCAGTAGGCTCTGGAGATAGAACGTTAGCGAAGACCAACATTGTGCAGGATTGTTAGTGCTTGAAAAAATGAACTGTGAAAATGAATCCCTAACATTATAGAGACACTGAAACCCAGAGAAGAGAACTAAAGGCCTAGGGAAATCAGGGACAATGATCACGAGCACTGTGGCACGGTACAGTGGGGAGTAATGTGACCTTACCCTCTTGGAGCTTACCAACTAGTGGAAAACATAGACATTAAATCAGTAATGCAAATCATCATCCCAAATGTGCAAAATGCTGCCGTCAGAGTTTTGTGTGGTGTGGGAAGGTTTCACGTGGGCTTAGAGAGTCAGGTAATTCTTCTTGATGGCACACAGTCTGTTACTGGCAAAGCCAAGTCTAGTTCCCAAATCTACTTATTATCATGGAGTTATTTCTTCCTTATATTTTTTGCAATGATATTTTGAAGTTTTGTTTGCCCTAGACTAGGGGTTCCTTAGAATCTGTGGCCTGTAGGTCTCTCTGAAGATCTGATGAAAGCTGTGAACGATCATTGAAAATGTACAAAGGGGTGCCTGGCTGGCTCAGTTGGAGGAATGTGCTACTCTTGATCTTAGGGTTGTGGGTTCAAGCCCCACGTTGGGCATAGAGCCTACTTAAAATATTTTTTAAATGGAAATTTAAAATATACATGTATACCCAAATGGTAGAATTTGGATAGAATTTGGGGGACCATCTCTGAACCCTGAATTCCTGCTCTGAATTCAGGTTCTGAGCTCTTTCCTAGGTAATTTCATTTAATCCTAGCTCTCCTTTCTCTGGGATCTTTCCCAACCTGGATTTTCAGTTCAGTTATCTTCCTTGCAATCCAGATGTCCGGGCGGTTATCTGCTGGGCATCTCCCTGATGGTTCCACTAAATTGTTCTACAATTGGGATGTAGCAGAAGCTGTACTTGGTGACAAATTATTTGTGCAGGGATTGGGGTTGACAGTGGCATCAGGAACCTCAGAGACCAGATTTATGGTGATCAAAATCTCAGTTCACAGCTGGAAATGGCTAATAGAGAGTCATAAAAATGTGTCTGGTTCTCAGAAAAAAAAAAAACTAAGAAAGAAATGTCAAGGTAAGAATTATTAGAGGATGAGTGGTAGGTTAAGCTCTAAGTTTGACTGATATCTCCCCTGAAGAGTATAGAATGCGAAGAGAAGGGGAAGGGAAGAAATATGGAGGGAAAGGAAGAAAAGAGGAAAAGGGGGAAAGACGGAAAAAAGTAAGCCAGTCAGTTGAAGGAAAAGAGAGAGGATCAAAGAGGATCATGGAGGAAACATCAATATTTCACAAAGTCAATAAAAGATGAAGGAACTTTGCAGGAACCTGAGAATCCTTAGGAATCCCTAGAAACCTGAGAATCCCTAGGAAGAAAATCCATGTTTCCAGGAGGAAGTTCTCATCACCCGATGACATAGACATCATACAAGACAAGAAGCTCAAAGTAAACCCTGTGTTTTTTAATTAGGAGATGGTTGGTACCCTTGGCAGGGAAATACAAATGGACTTTTGGGAGAGGAGACCCAATTTATTGGGCTGCAGAATTCATGGAAGATCAGAATGCAGCCACAATCAAGGGAGAGAATGTCTTTGCATGACTCATCTTTGAAGGACTCAAGAAAGAGCAAGTGAGAGAGGGACAACACAGCACCAGGCACAGCAGTTGTGGGAGAGACGTCTTTACTGAGAGGAAGGCGAGGGTCACAAAATACAGCTGGACATGTCGGAAATAGAGGGCACAGCTGATGAAATAAAGTTGGCTAAGAGAAGCAAAGAGATTCACAGATGAGGAGCACAAGGTAAAATCTCCAGTGATACGGGATCCTGGAGCAGGAGAGAAGGCAGACAGCAAGCCCAGATGCCCTTACTTTTTCAAGTAAGACAGGGAAGCGGTGAATGGAAAAGGCTTGTTGCTGAGATCTGCTTGTTGCTGAGATCTGCATGTTGTCTGAAGGTCGAAAGCCGCCTTGCCTGCTTCCCCACTTTCTCTTTATGGCAGCCGGTTTTCTCTGGGGTCTATCACTGCCTTTTGCGGTGGAGGGATTAGAAGTCATGGGGCTAGTTTTTAAATAGCCCTGCAGTCTGTCTGAGACACTGACTCACCATGAACTCAACCTTTTTAGAATACAACCTTTAAAGAAACTTTAAGCATTGGACATCAAAAACAAGGGGAAAAAATGTTTTCCCTAATGTTATTTGCAAATGTCATTGTAGGGCTGAGGATTCTAACTGTGAACCCTGTTTCGCTTGCCATGGCCCACGCAGAGATGTGAAGAACAGGCAACCTTCTGGAACCTTCCAACAGCGCTCCATGGGGATGAATGGGCCATGATTTCAGGCCCTGCATTTGCTGACACTTCCAGTCTCATTCGAGCAAAGGGAGACAGGGCGTGGCAGCCTCCAAAGTCTCTTTCAACCCAAAGAAAGATTCTCTAAGACTTGAAATCATAAAATGTTACTAGGAACCCAAAGTTTCCATTAAGTGGCACATTTAGCTATGAATCATATTGCACAGGATGAACAAGGGAAAAAAAATGAAGGGATAGAACCCTGGGCAAGAAAAAAAAAAATACGTGCAGATGTTTTATCCTGAGTTCATCTTTTCCAGGAAAGTACAGCCCTTTTTCAAAGCCCTCAGCACAGAGATATCCTGCCACGTGTCACTGACTCACAGGGGCAGATCAAAGCTATTCTTACATCCGTCCCTCAACTTGACCTGAGAAATAAAGAAAGCTGAAGGCAAAAGGGGTAAGTACATAAAGGATCCGGCAGTGACAGTAGAACAAAACTCAGTGGAGACGACCCACAGAAACTTGCAGATGCATTTTTGGGTTTGTTTGTTTTGTTGCTGTTGTTGTTGTTGTTGTTTATTGTTGTTTGTTGTTTTTGTTGTTGTTTTGGTTTGTTTATATTTGCCATCATTCCAGGCAGGGTTCAGTGGGGGATGCATGCGGTACCTCACTTCCTCTTTGCCGGGCCGTCTTCCACCGTGCTTCCTTCCTCTGTAGGAAGATTTGTGAATAGGTTCATGGGGCTGGGAATCAGCTGTCTGAAGGTTTAGTTTTGAAAGCCAATTTTGCAGCATCGTAAACCCAGTGGTCTTGGACCACACAACCCTGAAATTTTCATCTTGCTCATTATTCAAATTGGAATAAGATCTATTGACCTTGCAGTATAATTTTAAAACTGTATAGTCTATGAGAAATTAGCAGATGTCAGAACCTACTGGACCTGGGTTTGAATTCTACCACATTTTCCTAATCCATTCCTTGGGATTATTTCATTTCTTATCTGTTGCTCTCACATCTCTGGTACCTCTTCCCCCACTTCCCACTCTTTGCTCAGACTTTGCTACCTATTTCACTAGAAAATCCATGAGAGTATCTACCAGCCTACTAGGTTTGTGCCCATACCCTTGGCTTTCCCTCTTATTACTATAGATCAATTTTTCGTATTTTTATCTAAGATGGATCTGTTCACTTCTGCCTCTAGATGCCACCCCTGCTTTTCTTCTACCCCCAATCCAACTTCTGCTCAAAGTCACTGCTCTTATAATCTGGAAATCATCCTGGTTTCTCAAAATCATATTTCCCTCCTCTGGAAAATCTTACTAATTAATATAAGAAATGAAACAACATCTCCCATGGTTCAGAAAATTCCCTAGACACCAGGCCCACCTACACATGCCCTTTTGTAGTAAATGGCAACTCTTTGTTTCCAGTTCTTCAAAGCGTAACTCTGGGCTCATCCTTTCTTCCTCACATTCTCCATCCAATTCATCAGCAAACTTCCCTGACTCTCCTTCAAAATATATCCAAGATGCAAACACTTCTCACAACTTCTGGTATTGTTGGCTTCAAAGATGATGCAAAGAACCACCCACCAAATAATGTGGTTTGCCTACTGCAATATTGTAATTTACAAGAAATATATATTTGGCCATTCAGTTAAACAAAATACGTTTATCATATATATTTGTTCTTCCTCCACAGTTTCTGACTCACAGCTCCACAAACTCTTGGGATTCCTTGAGAGATAAGAGCATTGGGAGCATCTTTTTTTATATTTGGTCTCTAGTCCTCAGTTCGTGAAATCATTTCAAAGCCATAAATGTGAAATGGGTGTCTTGTTATCTACAAGGAGCCCCTTTTCACCACAACTGGGTTTATGTTAATGAGGTGACCTTTGGGATGCACTTTAGAATGGGAGCTGTTTGCCAGGGGATCTGACCATGAATTTGGAGAGGTTTGGAACTTGCAGTCCCACTCCCTGATTTCCAAGGAGACAAGAGGGGCTGGAGTTTGAATCAATTACCAATGGCCAACGATGTAGTCAATCATGCCGATGTAATGAAACCTCCCTAAAACCCGAAAAGGTTAGGCTCCTGAGAGCTTCGCAGTTGGTGAATGCATGAAAATTTAGAGCTGGTGGTTCACTCTTTCAACATTCCTTGCCCTATGCATCTCTTCCCTCTGGCTATTCCTGAGTTATATCCTTTTATAATAAACTACTGATCTGGTGAGTAAACAGGTTTACTGAGTTCTGTGAGCAACTCGAGCTAAGTAATTAAACACAAGGAAGGGATTGTGGGAACCTCTGATCTATAGCCAGTGGTGAGAAGCTCGGGTGGTAACCTAGGCTTGCAATTGGTGTCCTAAGTTGGAGAGGGTAGCTGGAACCTCTAATCTGTAGCTTGTTGGTCAGAACCACAGGTAACAACCTGGACTGATGACTGGTGTCTGAAATGTAGTGGCAGGTGATCTCGTGGGACTAGAGCCCTTAACCTGTGGAATTTGATGCTATCTTACGATGGAGAGTGTCAGAATTGAGTTGAATTACAGGACACCCAGCTTTGTGCTGTGGAAACTCCTCTCCACCACACACACATTGGAACTGGGTGAAGAACCCAAAAGACTTAGTTTCTATAGAAACTAGAAAGGGCAAGGAAATGGATTCTTTACCATAGAATCTCTATAAAGAAACACAGCCTTGCCAACTCCTTGATTTTAGCACAGGGAGACCCATTTCCAACTTCTGACTTCCAGAAGTATAAAATAATGAATCTGTGTTGTGTCAGCCAGTTAAGTTTGTGGTAATTTGCTAAAACAATGGAAACAAATACAATTACTATTTGGCCACAAAGTAGAGGTGATAAGAAGATCTGCCTGCAACATTTGTGGGGTTCAAAGTGAGATTAGAGATCTAGGTTCTTGGCCTGAAGTCCACCTTTCTTCTCTTTTTGTCCAAACTCTTCCTTACATCAAGAGGGCCCCTATGTCCTTATGTGAGAAAACCCCAGCCCACAGGTCTACCCCTACAGTCAGTTGTTGGACATAGAGGGATGACACGAGCCTCAGAAATCATGCTCAAGAAGACAGATCCATGGACAAGGCCTTACTAAGAGACTTGGAGCTGTCCCCACAGATCATTCGGGCTACTGGGTTCCTGACACAAGGTCTGAAACTTGGGCTGTCTGCTCCCAGTGAGCATACTCTTTTGGTTCCATAAAGCCCTCAAGCCTCTTTTCCCCAAAGAAGAGCCAGAAGTGACCTTCCAAATACCAGTCTCAATAGATCTTTTTTTTTTTTTTTGATGATACAAATGTTGTACATCTGAGTTGGCATATGTGGCTCGTGAGCACCTGGAATGTGGCCAGTGTGACTGCAGAACCGAATTTTCAGTTTTATTTACTTTACTTAATTAATCAACTCAAATCTAAATTGCCCCATGTGGCTAGTGGCTCCTATGTTAGACAGCACAGTTCTAAATCATGGGGTCCTGGACAGAGTTGCTAGTTCACTAAGCTCTGCTGATGGTAAAGGGCATGAGAAGGAAGAAAAGAAGGGTGGGGAAGAGTTTTCTTTTTTACCTTTAAAAAAACCATGAGAGACTGTAGACTCTGAAAAACAATCTGAGGGTTTTGGAGGGGAGGCGGGTGGGGGCTGGGTGAGCCTGGTGGTGGGTATTATGGAGGGCACATACTACATGGAGCACTGGGTGTGGTGCATAAACAATGAATACTGGAACACCGAAAAGAAATAAAAAATTAAAAATAAACATTTATTGTCCAAGGAGTAAAGGAAATCAGTTTTTCATTCAGGATCTGTTAGGAATTCTGCTGTCTTCCATTTTGATCCTTTTGTACCTTCTGTCCTTGTCTCTAGGTATGTCCTCCCAGCCCTGGGGACTAAACTCAAGGTTACTATCTCAGTTAACCTTTGCCGTGTAACAAGTCACCCCCAAGTGAAGTGGCTTAAAACAACTCTTTTGCTCATAATTCTGCCAGTTGTCAGTTTGGGGCAGACTTAGCTGGATGGTTTCCTGTGGTCTTGAACAGAGTTAATCATGTGTCTGGTCTGCGTTAACACAGTTTGAA
This sequence comes from Lontra canadensis, assembly GCF_010015895.1. NCBI lineage: Eukaryota > Metazoa > Chordata > Mammalia > Carnivora > Mustelidae > Lontra > Lontra canadensis. The sequence goes on along the minus strand of NW_022631024.1, from coordinate 6,575,660 downwards.
ATGGCCTCTGCTGGGATAACTCCCCTTTGCCGCAGGTGCTCCCCTATTCTTCATTGGGCCAGCATGTTCACTTAGTGGTCAGCTTCCAGGAGAACACATGGAAGCCCCACAGCCTCTTGAAACCTAGGCTCATACACGAAGGAACAAGTCACATTATAAAGATGGGATATGGAGGCTTTAAGAATTGTGGACATTTTTGATAATCTATCTCATTCACCTCCTGTTGAGAGTTTTCCAGTCCTTCCCACAATCCCAGGCTCAGCAGGACGTCCTGCGCTTTTCCCTGTACACGAAACACTTGGACTCGATATCTACCCTCTCACATAATTTACACCAAACTTGGGGCACCTGGGTGGCTCAGCCAGTTACGCATCCAACTCTTGATTTCGGCTCAGGTCATGCGTGATCTCAAGATCATGATATCAAGCCCTGAGTTGGGCTCTGCACTGAGTGTAGAGCCTGCTTAGGATTCTCTCTCTCCTTTTTCCCCTCCCCTCCCCTCCACTCACTCGTGCTCTCTCTCCAAAAAAAAAAAAAAAAAGGAAGTGTACCAAATTTCATAAATTAGGTAGCTTTATGATTATTACCCCAATTGAAAAATGAGGAAGGTAAGGACAAGAAACTTCCTAAATTCATACAACTACTCCTAGCAGTAGTAGGAGGCAGGGCTTGCACAGTCTGACTACAAATCGGAGTTTCTCAGTCTGGGTACGACTGACGTTTTGGATGAGATGATTCTTCGCTGTGGAGAGCAGTCCTGAGTACTGTAGGATATTTAGTGGGATTCCTAGCCTCTACCACATGGATGCCAGTAACTTAACCTCTAGTTGTGATGACCAAAAATAGCTCTAGACATTGCCAAATGTCCCAGTGTGGGCAAAAACCACCCCTGGTTGAAAACCACCACTCTAAATCTGCAATACCCTCTTTCCCTTAGTGAGAGAGGTGATTCTTATTAAAAGCCCACCAATCCTCTATCCATGTGTTTAGTCTGGGGCCGAACTAGGGCAGAGGTGGGAGCTGGAACCATTCTTCCAGTAGGCTCCTCTCAGAACTCCCTCCTCAGCATTATCCTTCTCTCTTTCCAGTTGCTTTGAATTTCTCATTATAAAGTCAGCATCCTCTACCAGGTTACTGTCTGTGAGAACCAGCCAGCTCTCCCAGGACATGAAAAGATGGCCTCAGAGCAGGCTAAAGAGAAAGCTCCAAGTTGGAATGGCTTTGCCGTCCGTGGCAGGGAGCTAAATATTTCATCTTCATAAAATAAACATAGATCGTCTCATCATGAAATATACATAAAAATGTTTAAACATGTTAATTATTAAACCAATATTGATTCATATTGGATGAGGCATTAAGGGAAAATTAGCTAATGTATTTAATATCTCCTCCACATTTGACTAGTATCAGAATTCATCATATCTAACCACCAATAATCATAAAAGTGGCAGGCACTATTTATGACCAGGGGTGAGTGAGTGCTGGGCAGGAAGTGACGGGGATGGAGAAAATATGGGGATCTAGAAGACAGAGCTTTCAGCTATCACAACCCACCCCTGGAATTTCAGACATCAATCACTGGGTGGAGTCACATCATCAAAGTTTGATAAACCTTCCATATTGGGACAGTTACTGAATATCACTGGGACCTGGATCCCCTCTCAAAAATGAAATGAGGTTGCAGATAGAATTGTGGAGGTAGAAGGAGAATGGGAATAGGGCTTAAAAACCCTGGGTTAGAATTGTTTCACTGACTTGTTACAGCTTTAGGCTCAACTTACTCATCTGTAAAATGGGGCAATAATATCCACTGGGTGACATTTTCCTCTTGTTATCTGGGATGTTTTAATCTTATCTTACTAACTGGTTTTCAAACTCGTCAAGGGAAAAGAACATACCCCCCATATTTTTTTTCCCCCGTGTCCTGAAAGTAGGCTACTGTACTCACTTAAAACCCTGCTCTGGAATCAGAACATCTGGATTTGAATTCCAGATCTTGAGTAAGTTATTTCTTTCTTGGTGCCTCTATTTCCCCATCTGTAATTTATTTACCTCACAAACCTGCTACAAATACAAACTGTTAAGTACAGGAAGTGGTAAGAACATCACAAGTGGGGACCACGAGAGGCTTGATGGAGGTTACTGCCTGATGCTCCTAGAGCAGGGACAAAGAATGAAACAGCTGGCAAGTATTCATTGAGATTCCAAAGGATTTTTTAAAATGAGTGATTCATGAACCTTAAATTGGAAATACCTTTACCAGCCACTGTAGGTAACTACAGCGTCTACATAAGCCAGCCTCTAATGCAAACTGCGTCACCGATAAGGGACAGATTTTGGGAAGGGGCTCAGCCTGTCGTTTCTCCAAATTTGGTGCTTTCCACCTCCCCCAGGCCCTGGTGCTAGGAAGGGAGCATTTCTCCCTCGTGTAAAGACATGTTTGCGAAGAGCTGTCAAGAACCCCACTTCTGCCATCAACACTCTTCACCTCTGAGACCCAGTTTCCTCATTTGTGAAGAAGAGATAAAAAGATCTAACGTACAGGTTCATTTTGAGAACAAAGGAAAACAGAAACCTTAACACAGCCCCTTTTTGCCAGTTTAGATATAATCACATATCGGATTTCCTAAAATTTGAGGTCTATCCTTTTCTCCCCCACACTTTAAACAGATCTGAAATTAGGATGTCTTACAATTGACATAGACATTAATGTAGTGATTCTCTCCTTTTCCCAAGGGGCTCTTAATAAATCAGTAGTGTGTCTTATAATTGGAAATGTCGTCAAAAAGAATGTCTTCAAAAAGAGGAAAAGCAGTATCATTATGCATCTCACCACAACTGAGTATACCCTCCTGAGAAACAGGGCTGCTGCATCTTGAATCAGCTACTCTGGGGTCAGGTAGTTGTTAATAAATGAAAAAAAAAAAAAAGTAGGTGATACCTTGATGTGTTCACTCTCTTTTTTCCCTCCCCTGCAGCGAGGTGTCTTGCCTTTTTATGGAATATTCCTCAACTCCAAGGTGGGGGAAAATGGCAGACACATGGTTATTTCCCAAACACGTTTTCCTTAGATGCTCTTTGTCATCTGGGAAAAGTTGATGAGAAACGGCTTCACGTTCTATTTCAGGACCCATCAAACTCGGAGACGGGAAACCTCTCCAGGAGCATTTTCTCAGTGACCAGATGTTACACAGCTGCATTGCAAATTGTCGTCAGAACTCAAAAGACAAGGGAAGAGAGGATTGTTGGAGCCACGAAGGCATATGACACAGTAAACGGTGCATTTAATTTCGACTTAATGTGAGAGATAGCGTGCATTAGATAAATACCATCTGATCATTAAAAACATATTTATGGAAGTATAGCAACTTTGTCAGGGATGTGTGACTAATCACACCGAGCTGTGAGTCCTCAAAAACATATTTGTCTTAATCGACTGGTGTTTAGTTTGGATTATTGACTGTTAAATCAAAATAGAAGTTTTCACTTGAGATTTTGCATTTCGTTTGTGACTGATTCGTCTTCATCAGATACCCATACCACATACCCAGTTGGCCCATAAAAGGCCCGCTCTCCCAGAATTGTAGAATTTCCATGTTGGGAAATTTCTCAGAAGTCCAACCTCCTCCAGCTCTTTTCGGGGCACAGGGTATCATCTGGTTTGAATTGCAATTATATTTTCTGAATAAATGTAGTATCACCACGCTGGGGAAAATTTGGAAAAAGAAACAGGAAAAAATGTCAGCTATATTCCCTTCACCCTACTGGCCCTCCTTTCCCCCCCTTTTTTTTATTTCATTTTCTGTGTGTCGGTGTATTCTTTGTATGCAGTGGAAATTGTGGTCTAGGCACCAGTGATTTTTAACCCTTTTACATTTTTACTGTCTAGTCTTCCTGACACTGTGTTTAATGACATAAGGATGTTCTGCAGAATGGCTGTGTTACAAGGCACTGCCCTATCTCTCACCGTCGAGTTTTTAGTGTGTGCGTTTGAATCTTGCTTCTACCCACCTGCCAACAGTGTGACCCAGGGGAAATCACTTAATATTTCTGTATCTCTGCTGCCTTGCTGGTAAAATGCGGATGATATCAGTGTTAGCTCATAGACCAGGTGCAAGGGCTAAATGAATGAATCCAGTAAGCATTTAAAACTGGTGTATGAGGAGCTCCCCATAAGTGTTAGCTAGGCTGATAATTAAGTCAGCTACGGATATTCTGACACATATTCTTTCCCCGAACCCTGAAATACGTCCTTGAGGGGGAATCCCAAGCCATTTTCATAAAATCTCCTACCGATGGGGACCCTTACTCTTTTTGAACATTTCCAAATTCAAATAGTCTATTATCCCCTTAGACGGATTATTGCACTTGGAGATAGCTTTACTAAATATTTAATCTAGACGGGCCTTCCAGTGAAGCCCGTGCAATGATTTGATTCTATCCCTGTCTTATTGCAAATTATTTCAATACATTAAATCTCAAAGCGTGTTTCCTGGGACACTAGGCACCCCCATCTCCCCGCCGCCCACTTCCCACATGCCTCTCTTGAAACCATCTACTTATCTGCGTTTTCAACACCACCCTAGACTAAACCACCATCGCCTCCTGCCTGCTTCTAGCAACAGCCCCTCAGCTGGTTTTTACGCCTGCTCCTGATACACAGCCACCAGTCTGGGCTTCTACCAAGTGCTAGAGTGTTCGGGGTGTAGAGTGTAGAGTGTAGGATTTGTCTGCACAAAGCCCTCCCGTAGCATCCCATTTCTCAGACGAAAATCTGCACTCTTCATGATCTGTGGAGCCCCACTTGAATCCCTCCCTGTCTTTCTCTCTCCCCTCATCTGTCCCTTCACGCTCCCTCGTTCACCGCAATCCATCCATACTGCTCCTCCCCAAAGATCCCAGGCTATTTTACGGCTCAGGGCCTTTATGGCCCTGCTCCCTGCTCTTAACCCTTAGCCTGGGCAACCTCTCCTCTCACCCCCCAGCCTCCCCTGAAATGTTTCTTCCTTAAGGAGGCCTTTTTGAAATCCCTAGATATAATATGTGTGTTTTAGTCTTTCAGAGTATCTTACTAATTTTCCCTCAAAGCACTAATTCCCTCAAAGTACTAGTTTGCAATCACGTTTATTTGCGAGTTTAGTTGCGTGATCCCTCACTTCAGCAATGATTTATCTGGTCAAATGCATTTATTTTACATTTTTTTTAAAGATTTTATTTCTTTATTTATTTGTCAGAGAGAGAAAGAGCTGCATAAGCAGGGGAGTGGCAGGCAGAAGGAGAAGCAGACGCTCCACTGATCAGAGAGCCCAGTGCAGGAATCGATCCCAGGACCCCTGGATCATGGCCCGAGTCGAAGGCAGAGGATTAACCGACTGAGCCACCCAGGCATCCCAGGTCAAAGGCATTTCTTTCTTTTTTTTTTTTTTTTAAGATTTTATTTATTTATTTGAGAGAGAGACAGTGAGAGAGAGCATGAGTGAGGAGAAGGTCAGATGGAGAAGCAGACTCCCCGTGGAGCTGGGATCCCTATGCGGGACTCGATCCCCGGACTCCAGGATCATGACCTGAGCTGAAGGCAGTCGTCCAACCAACTGAGCCACCCAGGCGTCCCATCAAAGGCATTTCTAAACTGACCCTGTTAGTCATACCTGAGAGCAAGTTTAAATGAACGATGGTCAGAGATAATTTACTATCATCTCTTCTGTGTTCCTAGAGCTGGAATAAAATAATTATGGTAATGTTTATTGAGCGCTTACTACATTCCAAACCCTGTTCTGAGCATTTTACATACACTAAGAGGCAGGCATTAATCCTCACCCGTTTTACATCTAGAAGGGACCATAATGTACACCAGCTCACATAGGAGGTAAGAGGCAGAGCCAGGATTTGAACCCAAGCTAGCACCAGTGACCATGTTCCTACCACCACCACTCTGGAAATAGACCCTTGACAACCTCAGCTTTGATGTAGGAAGGAAGAACTCCCAAAATACTCTACGCTTTGCACAAAACCACAAAGATAAATCATTAAGTGACACAATTAGACTGGAATGTTAAGAAGGATGTTAAATGAATCCTTTCAAGGTAAGGTACTCCATGATTTAAAGCAGTATTGTTATCCCCCAAAAGGAAAACACAAGAAGATCAACACATCAGAAAAAGAAGCACACATTGCTAAATAGTTTATGAAAGACTTTATGGAAGGATTAGAGGCAATAGTCATATATAGTTAACTATATACAATGTGTGTATTACTATATACAGTGTATATAGGTAATTATATACATATATGCACACCGTGTGTATTTATATGTGTATGTGTATGGATTTGTACATATTTATATATACATACATACATACGTGTACATAGAGAGAGAGGAAAAGAGGCAAATATATAGACTCAGTGCTTTCCCTTTTTTTGAAGCCCTTGTTTCTAGTTACAAAAATACTGCATATCGTCCATGCGATCAAAATTGTGACCTTGGTGTCCCACCAATCTTCAGAGAAGGGAGGACCAATTATTGTTTTTGGACAACAAACCTGAGGTTCAGGAAGGTGGAGGAATTCACGTGAAATCAGTTAAATGGGAGAATCAGTACTGTTCTCTGAAGACACAGAGGCAGAGAGAAATAACAGAAATAGGACAGGTGTCAGAATCTGAGAGAGACCTAGGTCTGAATCACAGATACCAGACTGCAGAACATCCTTAATCCTCCTGACTAATTTCTTCATCTGTGCAACTTGTTTTTCATGCCTACTCTGTGGGACTCAGGTAAGATTGGATCAGATAATGTGAGGCAACTGATTGGAAATCTAGCATATTTTAGCTGCTCGACACATGAGGTTTTGTTGTTTTTTTTTTTCCCTCCCTACCATCCTGGACCCTTTCCCCTTTTTTCCTGGCTCCTCTTCCCAAAGCAGCTCAAGTGAGATGATGTAATGCTTCAATTGCCTGACCCAGCCCTGCTGTGGGATTGTGGCCATGGCTTTGCTTGATAAAAGCACTACATAAATACGCATCCTGGAAATGCTGACATGACCCCAGTTCCCATCAGGTGACTCCTTGGAAGGAAGAAAGATGGATGTCTTGGTCTCAGCTTATAACTCTAGAGAGAATTGGACATAGGCAGAGCTTATTATCCTGGGCATCTCTGAACTCGCTGGTGTTAGTTAAGCCCAAGTTGCATCACATCCGCAGATAAAAGCTCTCTGTAGATTGATCTGCCCTGAGTTCACTCACAGTTCCTTCCTTCTGACCCCTCTACATTTTCTGGGCATGTTCAGAGAAGTACAGATAGAGCAGGGTTTGAAGTGAAGTCACTCGTGTCCAAGTCCCTAGTTTGCAGCTTGCTGGCTCTGTGACCAAAGACAAAACACTTTCTTCCTCTCGGTCTCAGTTTGCTTGGAGAGGGAAAATGATTGCCTCTATTGTAGGTCAAAGCTTCCTGGATGCCTGGGTGGCTCAGTCGGTTAAGCATCTGTCTTTGGCTCAGGTCATAATCCCAGGACCCTGGGATGGAGTCCTGCATCAGGCTCACTGCTGAGCGGGGAGTCTGCTTCTCCTTCTGCCCCACAACTCATGCTCTCTCTCTCTTTCTCTTTCTCTTGCAAAAACAAATAAATAAAATCTTTTTTAAAAACCTTATTAAAAAATAGCTTCCTTGTGAAGAGATGGTAGGTGTGATGTTCTTTTCCCCATGTGTTTTCTAGGAGGGTATCCAAGCTAGGCTGACTCTGTGAGTGTCCAGGACTCTGGGCCTCTCTGGGCAGGGACTGGGGACCACTATATCCCAGACCTTTACCCTCACAGCATCCTTAGACTCTCTGGCTTTGGATTCTTTCTGCCTGGATAGGCCTGGACACAGGGATGAAGACGAGGCCTCTACAAACCACACAGTATGGCTGCAGATTCCTCAGCCCTGGTGGCAAGAGCCTTGCTGCCCACTCACACATGCAGGATGCCTTGACTGAGATCCTTGACTGGATCCCTGAGTCTAAGGCAGACTTAGGGCAGATGCATCCTGTCTCGAGCACACGAGAAACGATGAGCCAGGAACCAAGAACCTGCCTCAGCCAATGCCATTCATGAGGTGTTATGGTAGATGTCACGTCATCACCTCGTCACGAGGTGGAAGAGGACCTGGCTGGGAGGAAACAGTGGGACAAGATGGACCAGCCGCTGAGAGAACTTGCCCTGGCATCAGCCTGATGGGGTTTGACCCCCAACTGTCCCACTCTTTGGCCATGTGACCTTGTGCAAGTTGTTTTACCTCGTTGATCTTCAATTTCCCTTCTGTAAAGTAGGGCTGGAAAGGCACCTACCTCTTAAGTTTATTAATGTCATGTGTTAATACACATCTGCCTTTAGAAAGCATTCGCACCTAGGAACCATTCAGTGAAGGTCATCTCCAACTATGAGCTACCACTGACTGGATGTGCCCCGGGTACCCAATATCTGGACTAAGCCCTCACTTTGCACCTTCTACCTCTCATAACAGCTCCATGAAGGGGGCTTTCATCAGGCCCATTTTACAGACAAGGAAGTGGAGGATAAGAGAAGAAAAGTTGCACCACCTGACTTGCTGAACCTTGGTCTGAATTCAAAACCTTGACTCTGAACCCTTCAGCCATATGCTATAGGAACTTCCAATTTTTACCTATCAATCTGTAAATAATTAACATCTGTGGATATTTCAGGTACTTGAAATATATTCATTTATTTAGTCTCCATGACAACCTTTTGAGGTAGGTGGCATTATGGTCCCCGTTTTTCATATGAGGAAGCTGAAGGGGCATAGGAAAATTCATCTTGAAGGGCTCCTTTTGATCTATAATTTATTTAATTAAGTTCAATTCTTCCCAAGTGTCTTCAGTGGATTACTGATTTTCTAAGTTTCTCTGTGAACTAAAGGTTCCTAAGGCCAGCCAGGTCTGCAAATATTGCCCAGGAAAGCCCCCTCTTGGGGGCTCATAACAACATTTGCATATCAAAGGGCTGAGGGAGCCCTGGAGGGAGGAAACCTGTTAAACTTTGTTTAGTCCAGTGTTTCCAAATGGATTTGACCAGAGAGACCTGCCAGGCCCTTCCCTCCTGCCTCACGCACCTGCACAACATCTGTCAACATTCCACAAAGCCTTTTGGCAAAGTTCATTCTAATTCAACTCAACCTTCACAGAAGGTCAGGTCTGTGGCCATCCCTATCCTTACTGGGCTCTAAAGGCATGTGGGAGTTCCCCTTCTCTGTGAGTCCATAATCTTGGTAGGAGAGAAGTAACGCATGATAGATACTCAGAGAATAATCCAAATATTAATTTACATTTTTGAGCCAAAGATGGCTCCTCCATTAATTTAAATGTCTGAGCCAAAGAGAGATAGGAATGCAGTGGAGGTTGGAGCAGGAGGGTGGGAGGAAGGATTTAAGCTGACCCATTCAGGAGGAGAACCTTGGCCTGATCTGCAAAAGCAGGGCAACTGGGCTCTTGAGAACCCTCCCACCTCCAAAGAACTAATTTACCAGCATTGGGGAGAGCCTCTTCCTAGGACTAGATTATCCCGTGTTTGCAAAAACAATTATTTTTCTCACCCGAATTTCAATAGCACGAGTAGCTGGTTGTTGTTATTGGGATTACACTTATTCTTATCAAATCAGTTGATTATATGGTTATAAGACCTAAACATCTCTGAGCAAACATAACATTATGTGTTAATTATACTTGTATTGAAAGAAAAAAAAAAAAACCTGTATTTGATGTTTTTCTTCTCTTCCTAGCACCAGCCGGGTTCTGTGACTCCTGCAGGATTCTTACCCATTCTCATCACTTTTATCACCCACTGTTTTGAAAAACAAAACAAACTCTCCCACCAAGGGGCTACAGAGAACACACCATCACCAACAACTGGCCCTGTTTTCTTTTCAGGGCTGTTTCTCCTTATCCCCCTTGTTCTTTCAAGGCTTCATGTCAGAACCAAAGGCCGTTTAATGGAACTCATGTTTCCTAATTAATCCCTAACACATTCAATTTTCCTTCTGAAAACTCTTTAAGCTCAGTGGCTATATTTGGTTAGGTGTCTGGGAGAAGGAAGGGTCTACCGACTAGCCAGCCCAGGAGAAACTAATTCTGAGAGGTGGCAAACGGGCTTCCGTAGGAGAGACTTGAGAAGAGGGACCTGACTGAAGTGTTGGGTGTGGCTGCTCCAGGCTGGATTCCCTGATCAGCTCTGAGGAGCTGCGGAGTACAGAGCCATGTCCCAAACCCTTCCTCTGTTTCTCTGTCCTCGGTCTCCTCTCTGTCAAATGGTCTCGGTACAGCCGCTTTCTCCAGATGTATTCTCATCTCCCTCAGTTTTCTGTGGACACCGGTGTGAGAATCAGGCTTCTTGGCGGGGCTCCTGCTACATCTTGTCTCAATTTTTCCTGGTAGAGTTCACGGATTCAAGTACTCTCTGGAAATTTTGGGACAAAACATAAACTCTGGACCAAGATACGTGGCTTGGAAGTCCAAAGTCTATTTGTTCAATAATTTTTGAGTGTCTGAAATGCAGCATGTGTAATAGAGACTCGCTACCGAGTGCCATATAGCACTCCGCTGGACCCTGGAGGTGGGAGTGGGGATTTCTGCCTTTAAGACTCAGCAATTAAATAGGAAATCAGCCCATGTGTCTGACATGAGTTGATACGTATTGAAACTAAAATGCATATAGTAGGAGATAGGAGGATAGCAAAGAAGGATCCTGTCTGGGTAAATATTGAAATGTATGTTAGTCACATTCAATTGGGCCTCAAAAAGTGAAGAGGAAGAGTGAGAATCAAGGAAACATACACAGAAAGTCCCAATCCCCCACCCCCCACCCCCATGTGGGGACAGAGGATGGAATATGGTAATTAAAGCACAGGACCCACAGCTAACTGCCTGGGTTCAAAACCCTTCTCAGTTATTTATCAAGTTCATAATCTGTGACTGAGGATAATCAAACCCACAGTTCTTGGAGGTCTTGGTTGTCTCATCTATAAAATTGAGATAGCAATAATGCCAACTTTGGACCATTCCTCTAGAAATTAAAAATGAATAAATACACATAGAATAGTTAGAACAGTGCCTGGCTCATCTAAGTCTTGAATAAGTGTTAGTCGATATCCTTAAATTTAAGAATTTAATAACAGCTCTGACTACGTTGCCATTACATACTGTGATATTTTAATGAATAAGACACACAAGGCCACTGATGTTTTGGAGTACATGTTACACATGGGGAGCAATAGAAAACATTTAAAGGTAATTTCAGATGATTTTGAGTACTATGAAGATAAACAGGATGAGTGATGGAGTGACAGTTTATCTTCCTCGGAGAAGGTCTCTCTGAAGAGGTGACATTGGAACTAAGACCTCGATATTGAAAAGGACTCACCATTTCAAGAGATGGGTACAGAGATTTCTAGGAAGAGAGACAGCAGGGGCAAAGGACTCCAGTGAGAACAAGGGAGAGGAGGCCAGGTGTTTGAGGTGGAATGCAGGGAGTTGCGGGGAGTACGGCAAGAGATGAGTTTGGAGAAGTCCACAAAAGTCCACGAGGTAGGACCTATGGCATTTGGGACCTAAGGAATTTGACATTTATTCTGCACCACAAAGCCATCTAGTTGCAGAGAATAAGAAATGGGACTAGAATGAGCAGAAGGCATGGTTGGTTTATTTGTATTACAATTCACATGTTCTAAGGAAGGAGGTCTACATTTTCCCCATTATTTGTTGGACCACTTTGAACGATAAGGAATGTTCTTTCTGCTTTCCAAAATGGGGCTCTTCCATGCATTAAAGTGAGAATATCAGTAAGGTGTGCTGTCTACATGTTCTTGATTTTATCCCCTAGACAGGGAAGAAAAGAAAGGACATGATCATTGAAATAGAACCAAGCCTTTTACTATTTCATAGCCATGGTTGCTCTCCCAGTGGATTTAGGGGAAACTGATGGTCTTAGAAGATATTCCTTCATCCATCAGCCAGGATCCTGGCAAGCAACAGATGTCACATTTAAAGGGGTGGTGGGAGGTGGTTTAATGAAAAAATTATTGACAAAGGTACAGGAAGGGTTAAGAGTACCACCAACCTTGGTGATGGAACAGGGTAGGAATAACAATGAAGGAAACTGTTACCATCCTGGGCCTGATGGAACCAGGGTAGGGAGTGGTTGTTGGACCCGGAAAAAGTCTCAGCTGTGGGAAAGTGCTGCATTACAGGGCTTTAACAGAGGGGTATATCCTCTGCAGAGATGCCACCCGATAAGGAAAGAACAGAGGGAATAAATACCCGGACCTCTTTCCCTTCCCTTTCTGATCTCTGGCTAGTGTCCTCCACTGGCTAGACCCTTAGAAACCATAGAGCAAGAATGCTGTGATAGGCAACATACTCATTCTTCAAAGATATCTACATCCTGATCCCCCGATCTGGGAATATATCAGGCTCGGTAGTAAAAGAAATTTAAGCTTGTGCATGGAATTAAGGTTACTAATCACCTGACCTTAAGATAGATTATTTCTTATTATCTGGAAAGACCCGATGTAATCAGAAGCATCTATAAAAATGGAAAAGAGAAGGGGGTGGTCTGGGGGGCTCAGTGGGTTAAGCATCTGCTTCCATCTCAGGTCATGATCTCAGGGTCCTGGGATCAAGCCCAGCATCCTCAGGCTCCCTGCTCAGCAGGGAGTCTGCTTCTCCCTCTCCTTCTGCCCCTCCCCACCACTCATGTGTTCTCTTTCTCCTCTCTCTCTCAGATAAGTAAAGAAAATCTTTAAAAAAAATACCTTAATAATAATAATAATAATAATAAAAAACATGGAAGAGGGAAATAAAAGAAGAAAACTAGAGAGCTGATAGCAGGAAAAGAACTCCACCTGACTTTAAGGTTTGGAAGGGAGGCAAGAAATGCTAGATGACCTCGAGAAGCTGAAATATCCAAGGAAATGGATTGTCTCCTAGAGCCCCCGAGAGAACAAAGCCCGGCTGACACCTCGATTTTAGCCTAGTGACACCCATCTGACCTGCGGAACTGCAAGAGAATACATTTTTGCTGTCTTCGCTACCAAGTTTGTGGCAATCTGTTACAGCAGCCATAGAAAACTAATACAAAAGCTAAGCTAATACCTTGCAAAAAAAAAAAGGTACAGTGGAGGAGGGTAGTATATGAGGGCACAATGGAGAATATTCTGCACATCTGGGTTCAAGTCTTGGCTCTATGCTCACCTTAGGGCTTAGGGCTACATGCCAGTTCTCTTGCCTGGGCCTCGGTTTCTTCACCTGTGAAATGAAAGCCATCCTTGCTGTTGTAATGGGTCATAAGAATCGAATGCCATCACAGATGCCAGAGTGTTCTGTACACTGAGGTCAACATGGGAGCAAAGCATCTGCAGTGCAAGGACCACAGGAAAAACGATTCGGTGCAAAATCTCCACTTTAGATATTTCTGAGGTTAAAGCTTTATAACCCTTGCTCACATGATTTTTCCATTATGACTTTTTTCAATATGAAAAATTAGGGCATGGCTCTAAAGCATACCTCCCCATGGGGCCTGGAGCCATCCTGCCTCGACTATAAATCTTTTCTTTCAACATAAAGATTTGTGATTCTTGTTGGAAAAGATGAGTTGCAACATGCATAGGCATAACCATGCATCCAGACACATGGTGCATGTTCTAATAAACGAGATCGCCCCGAGAGACATAAATAGGGAGTTCATGACTTTTTAATCACACATTCCACAAGCATGTCTAATACCCTCTTATGCACACAGACACCACACAGATTCATATTAATCGCACATTTCCCATGAAGAGCCCCCAGATAATCAAAGCTTCGGCACCCTCTGAAGCACAAGGATGAGGAGAAAATAAACACACACACGCCCTGCTCTTCTCTTGCCACCGCTGGACCCACAATGAGTTTTGAGGCCAAATAAATGCTTAACACCAGCAGAAATGTGTCTCCTATATGACAGTCATGAAGAAGAGTCAAATTACTTTTCATGACTTTCAAAATGGCTTGAAGAAGACAAGTTGGTTTATGTATTAAATTTATCTGGAATTTACATTTTGATTGGCCAACAGTCTGGGCAAATTCCACAGTAACCTATTGATCTGACAGAGACATTTGACAGCTCTGAACAATTGCTGAAATGGCTTTTAAAACCCAGCCTGTAAGAGCCGGGGAAATTTTCCCAGTGAGCCATCTCGTTCATATTCTATAAGCTCCCCCACCTCTCCCACCAGCCTTGGGGCGTTTTTCAATAAAGCCAATGGAGGCATATTTCCAGAGATGCAAGATGGAAATTCTCCTGGAGTCTTCCCACCATTGCTTCCCCTTCCCTTAGTTAACTACTGCTTCCTTCCACCCCTGAACACACTTGCGGCTCCCTTCCTCCTCCAACTTGCTGGAGACTGATGGGGACAATAAGTAAATGTGTCTCTAGGTTACTAGTCTGGCATCTTTCTAAAATGCTTCTCATCTCTGTGAACTCAGCTCCAGATGCTGAGAGAGAAATCATCCCTGTTTCTCCCCTCCTGTCTGAAACATAATCCATCATCTAAGATTTTTTGTTATCATTCCAAATGAGTGTGACTTCTTACAGTGTGTGTCTGCACCAGTCCTTTCTCACTTATCATCTGTCTTGGATGGCTGTGGTTTGATTCTAAGAAAAATAAGCAGCTACTATGTATAAGATATTGTGAAGAGGAATGCACAGACAAAGACGAGATTAAGACAGGCCCCCCAGGCAATTATAGTGTAATTATAATGTGAAAGAGCAGTAGTTCTTGTAGGTGGTCCTCAAGCCAGCAGCCAGCAGCATCACGGGGAACTTGTTAGATATGCAAAATTTTGAGCCATACTTGAGACCCACTGAATCAGAAATTCTGGATGTGTTTTAATAAAACCCCCAAGTGATTTGAATGCAAGTTTAAGTTTGAAAATCATGGTCTTAGAGTATTTGAAACATGTACACAAAAGCTGATATTGATTTCTCTAGTAACATGACAACAGAGTGCTAATGGGCATCCAGAATGAGGCTTGATAAACTCTATGAAGCAAAGGAGGAAGAATATGGAGGTTGACAGGAGAGCTTCTGAGAGAACCCTAAGCTGTGTTTTTCAAGGGTAGTCTGGAGGACATTCAGACCAAGAGCCACAAGAGACACAAAGGAATAACGTCAGCATGGCCAATGCCTGGGGCTGGAACTGTCCTTTTCCATCCCTGCCCATGGCAGACATTACTCGTAGATGGTGGTCCCTTTCCTTGCTGAGTGCTGTAATGGTCTCAGGATCTTTCTAAACACGCTTCTCCAGGTAGCCGACAACGATCAGTTAGAGTTGGCAGAGGTCTGCCTATTTCCTGTTTCTGGAGCGGAGTCAGCAGACTAAAGGGATGCTCAGGCAATAGACCTCTTCTTGGAAAAGATTCAGGAGAGTAAGTTTCAATAGATACCAGATTGCATAAGGCCTTGAATGCCAACTAAGAGTATAAGCTTGTTTCCACTTGCAGTAGAGAATCCGGTAAGGATTTGACCAAAGAAGACACTATGATCAGGACTGTTGAAAGGTTAGACATTTTGTCTTCTACTCCCCTTAAATGGTGGTCTCCAAACGTGGCTGCCCGTTAGCATCACGGAGGGAGCTTTTAAAATTCCTGATGCCCGGACTGCCACCTGGATCAATGAAATCAGAATCTCTGGGGATGGGATCTGAACATCAGGGTTTCTTAAGCTTCCCTGGTGATTACAATGGCGGCGGAGTATAAGACCCAATAGTTCAGATTATAAATTTAATGAAGTGGATTCTTTGGTATCCATCCATTCCCATATCCTGCATCAATCTAGTACAATGTCTTGTAGAGGCAAGAGGCTTGGTACCTAACTGCTAGTGAATTAAGCTAGCATCTACTTGGCCAACAAGGTACTCAGTTACCTTCCATGTAGAATCGCCTTCCCTTCTCCCATGTGAAGGTTCCAGAAAAGGCAAGAGCCGAACATTTGGCGCTCACCCTAACTTTACTGCCTGGATATCTTGCTGAGGAAAAAACAGCCCCAGAGTTTACAGAGTTGAGGAGGCCATGGTTCTCTTTCTACCCCTATTTGCAAATGGCTGATGGAGAGTGAGAAATACAGCAGAGTTTGAGAAAGAGTCTGACAAGGTGAATGTAGTATCAATACCTCTATCGGGTTAAACGGGTGAATGGCTTGGAAAGCCGGAAGAGGACTCCGTGTTGTTCTCTTTGAGTTCTGTTTTGCTGTTTCTCCCATGCCCCAAATCTATCTCCAGATCTCACAGCTTACTGCTGAAGTGCTGCTTTCTCCTTTAGCATAAAGTACCATGGTCTGTTTAATTTTTCGTGTTTTTCTTCCTGAATCAAAGGATAACTTTCATCTTTGCCTCTCTCACTCTAAAGCTGTATTCCTCTCAGTGGAGTTGGCCCTGCCCGTAAAGCCCCTTCCATACTCTTCCTCCAGTGTCCACTTCTGTAAGCGCCCGATGAAGTGTTTCTTCCTTGACTCCTTTACACAGACTGGTGCTCTCAAAGCAGTGACCTTTATCAAAGCACTTATTTCATTAGAGTGAGATGATTTTTTCCTGTTTTTCTCTCTGTTTCCTGCTCCTGATTATGAAAGCAATATATATTCTTTTTATGCAAATATTTTTAAAAATAGAGAAAATGAGTTTTAGAATTTTGAAGATCCTTCATAATTCTGTCTCCCAGATGAACTCACTGATGATCATTCAGTGTTCAAAGTGTTTTTGGTGTGTGTTAACTTGGTTGGGATCATAACTTATTTGAAACTATGGTCTTGATAAAGACAATTTTAGGGGCACCTGGGTGGCTTAGTGGATTAAAGACAATTTTAAATTAAAAATCCTTCCCAAGCTACATTTACAGTGACATTAATTTCCATTATATGGATGTACCACAATTTTAATATTTTTGTTTCTTTTTGAGTATATTTTTGCTTCGAATTATGCTGTTATTAAAATGTGCCCACACAAATTTCTGCAATGTATATTTTTTTGTCTGCCTTGCAAATTAGTTTCTTTGGATCCTATAAATGGGAATACAGATTTTTAAAATATGAATATATTTGGCTCTGGATACAACAGTTAAATTGCTTTCTTGAAAGATACACAAATTTATATCTCCAGATGTAGAGAAGAGTGCTTATCTCAAAGGTCCCTGTTTGGAGAATTTTTCTTCCAGTTTTGCTAATTTGAGAGGTAAGGATAAGAGCTCATTGTTTTAATTTGCATTTATTTAATTGTTAGTGAGGTTACCTTCATAAAACATGGGTTTGTCATGTTCATCCTTCCTTATGTGAATTGCCTCTTTATAACATTTTATGGCCAGTTATCAGTTGGAATCTGAATGTTTTATATCAATTTCCTTTGTGTCTTAAAGATGATACTTATTCGGTTACATTTGTTTAATTTCAGTTAAATAGTTCAGTTTTCAGTTCCCCCCTAGTATTTCAATTTTGTCTTTTTTGTTTAAGCACAGATTATTTTATATTTTTATATAGTAACATGTGATTTTTCTTTTTATAGGTAATCTTTCTTTCAAGTTTAAGTATCCTCTTTCCTCTTTCCCCATTCCTCAATCTCATCATTTACCAGTATTACTTATCATTTTGTGTTTTAAAATGTAAAAGCATTTAATGTAATTCTTTTGTAAATTTCTAATTCATTGAATTCAACTGTGTGAGCGAATGCTTTCCAGGACTGCACGACTTTTAACCCCTTATGAAAAGGGTTCAAGAATATTAAAAATAATATTTCCCCCACAAATTTGTGACACCACTTTGATGTTCTATTAAATTTCTGTGTGTGGTGTGTATAAATTCAGGCTTATTTCCAATACCTATTTTGTTCATCAGCATGTCCATTATTATACCAGAAACATAATGTTTTTATGATTTTCACTGGCTAATATTTCTAATAGGTATTATTTTTCAGAACTGACTGAGCTACTTTCACATATTATTATTGCAGATAAAATTTTAGAATCATCTTGTTAAGTTTCCAAAAACGCTGTCAAGATATTGATTGGAAAATATGATAAACCTATAAGTTACCTTAGAAAAAACAGATCTGTTTACAGTACTGAGCCTTCTGTCCCAGAATGTTGTTTATCTTCCGATTCCATCAAGGATATTTTACATCTTATTGTAAAGTTTTGTGGGTTTCTTCATACACACCTTCTTGTTAAAACTATTCCTAGGCATTATGTCTTCTGTGGTCACTGTGAATATGACATTTTAAAATCCTGTTGCCCAGAGGGTCATGGTCAGTAAAGAAGAGGACTATGACAAGCCGTGTCTTAGCTGAGATTTCGCATTAATTTTAATAGTTTTTCCGTCGATTCTCTGGAGCGTTCTAGGTATCAAAACACATCTTCTGCAAATAATGATCATCTTGTCTCTTCGTTTTAAGCCATTATTATTCTAGTAAAACTATCTTTATTGCAGAGGATAGAAACCGCTGCGATTTGATGTAGCACAGGGAGAAGGGGAGTGCATCTGGTGGGAGTGGTGAAGGAGCTGTTTATGGAAAGGACACAACCAGATGCCATGGAAACTGGGGCAGAAAGAAGAGCCCGGTCGCATGGGAACTGCAGCTAGGGAGCTTACTAGCGTCCAAAACCTCTCTCTCTGTGTCCCAGGAGCCATCCGATAGTTTGTTTCTTCTTCACTTCTTGAGCCTGGCATGTCTCCTGGTGTCTCTCCTCTCTTAGAAAACTTTCTCTGCTGGCGTACGCTATTAAACGTACACCTGTCCTCTCAGTGATAACATCCAATGTGAACCTACTCTCTTCTCCCTGCCTCTAGGTCCAGCAGCTCAAGCAAGAGACACTGGTTGCTGGCCAGTCCATAGGTGAGCCAATGTGGGTTCCGGGGTCCACAACTAGTTTGCGCAGCACTGCCGAGGCTATGGCTGGGTCATATGTTAGAAACACGACTCCCAAGTCTGCTTTTCCCTAAGACTGTGAATCCTGATTTTTGGCAAGTTTTGCTGGCATCAGAACAGGAATGAAACAGTTGTTCAACTTCTTCTCTGCTCTTGGAGTGGTTTTTAAAGTATGAGAATTATCTGTTTCTGGAAAGTTTGATAGAAATTACCTAGGGGTAAAAAAGGAAAAAAAAAACAAAACATATACCCATAAAAACAAACTGTGGGATCAGCAGCTTTCTGGGAAGTAATTCTTTGATAACTCTTTCAATTTCTCCCATAGCTACTGCTCCAGTGAGGTCATGAGTATTTCTCTGTTTGTTTCTTCATTAGACCATGACCTCCTGGACAGCCAGAGACATGTTTTCATTTATCTGTTTGAACCCAGTTCCAGCCCAGGGCCTGGCCCTGAGCAGACCCTTGATTTGTTTTGACTTGGTGTGAATTCGAATCAGAAGTAACATAGATAATGAAAAAAGAACTAGATATGGGGTCAGAGGATGGGAGTTCATACATTAAGTCTGTTTTTTACTAATTGGGAGGATTTGGGTCAGTTGCTTTACTCTGAGTCTCATTGTTCCAATGTGTACAATAGTGTAGTTAGGGATGAGCATGTGTGTGTGGACAGGGTCCCCTAAGGTCTCCACCTTGCTTTAGCATCCTGACTTAAGCCTAGATGAAAAAACAACAACAACAACAACAACAAACCAAATTTCTATTGGTGAAATTAAAAAAAAAAACTGTTTAAAATCCTGTGTTAATCCTTGTGGAACCAGAGGGTATTAATAAGCAAGTAAACATAGTAAACACGTGAATTAGGTTTTATTTATCCTCTTACAGTGCAAGAGAATCATTTTTAGTTCAAGCCCCTAGGCATTGCCTTCTCCACAGTTTATGAGGTGTGTGTATGAAATCCAAATATTTTTGTGAAAAATCCCAACATGGCATCATTGTAT
Organism: Lontra canadensis; assembly: GCF_010015895.1. Lineage (NCBI taxonomy): Eukaryota > Metazoa > Chordata > Mammalia > Carnivora > Mustelidae > Lontra > Lontra canadensis. Next base: position 6,555,731 of record NW_022631024.1, on the reverse strand, counting down.
GTGCCTGCTATTTTAACGGGAGTAAAAGCCTTTTCCTAATAATTTATTGTATTTTAAAATATCAACTGGACCCCCAATTCATGCATTTTCTGACGGTGCTGATTGGTGTTGACATTTCTTGGTGTTCTTGTTCTACCGATAAGAGTGTGTATACGTACACATTCATAATCTCTTCTGATTCAGATCAGTTAGTGACAAGAAGACCTTATACTGTTATGGATCTCCTGTGTGCCATTTGTTTTCCCAATCTCATAGGGTATTTTGACTGATTATTTGCTGTCAGACCACGGGAAAGAAGAAGAAGGAAAATAACCTTCATCCAGTGGGGTGATTGTGTGTGTTTCTTGGCCACTTGTAATGATCAAGGGCAGTTTCCATCAAGAACACCTAAATTCACAGAAGTCAGCAATCCACTGACCGGCATCTCAAGATCAGGTCACACCAACTCCAGTTTCTAGCATGCATTTCAAATATGAAACACAAGCACTGATTGCAAATCTGAAGACATTTTCATTTTGCCCCAGGCCAGGATTTTTAATTAAAAAAAAAAATAATAAACCTGTCAAGGTCTGCAAGAAAAGCTCTTAGATATTCTGGCCAATGGTTTATTTAAAAATCCAATACCACAATTTCCTCAGCAGCAGGAGGCAAGAGACCTCCTTTAGGTTGGACACCCCATAAATGAATGGTAGCCTGATTCCCAGCCCTTGAAACAAAAGGGACTTAACAAAAAGGATTCCACTCTGCAGGCCCAGGACAGGGTATCCTGAATGCCATCTCTGTGCAAAATAACTGCATATTGGAAGCAAGAAGACCTGTTTTCGGTCTCACTTATTATCCAGGTGAAGTTGGTATTGACAGAAAATATAACATTTTGTGTTTAAAGTTTAAAATTTGTAATAGATTACCAGTCATCTCAAGCCCAACCATTTATACACCAAAAGCATAGAAAAGGTCTGCCTGTGCACTGTATATCCCCAACCTGTTGGTCATAATTAATTGACCCAGAGAAGCACCACTGACCCGTGGGTCAATAAGACTTCTTCTCTCTGGAATTTGAAATCACTAGCTGAAAAAGGGACTCTGTTAACTGTGGGCACTGGATCTGTAAGTGCCAATTATCTTCAGGACCAAAACACCATTTTGGAATAGCAATGATGGACTATAGTTAACCTGAAGAAGCAGGTCCTTAGACAGGAGACTAGAAGCCTGCACAGGTAGGCAGAAGCAGAAACAGAAGACCTGGTAGCTCTGAGCAAGGGAGAGAGATTGAGAGAGCAAATACCTGATTATGTTCTACTTCCTCTGAGGCCCGGAAGCTGAGTTCCATGGCTGGACCCGCCCCTGTCTTTTTTTTTTTTTTTTTTGACAGGTTCTTTGAATGAATTTTTACTACTGGAAAACAACAGCAAGAGAATTCTGTAACTTTGTATCTAGGTAGACTTTAGGTACCTCTCCTCATATCAATTCATTCAATTACCAAATATTTATTGAACAAGTTTTATGAACCAGGATCTATAATGGAAGCTGAAAAAAAAAAAAAACCATAAACAAGACAGGCACATCTTATGACCTCATAGAATTTGCATTTTCATGGGAAAAAAAGAACAAAAGCAAGACAGGAAAACAAGACTCATACATAAACATTGACAAATATACTAAATGAGAAGAGAAGAAACAAGCAGAATTCTGAGACATAGGACAATGAGATAAGCTTCTTTTAAGAAGAGTGGTGAAAGAACTCAGAAGAAGGGATGCAGAAGCTAAAACCCAAAGATAATAAGGCACTGACTCTGCAAAGAATTAGGGAAACTGAGTTTCAGACAGGACTCATGTTGATGCACTTAGAGTAAATGAACTTGGGTGTAATGACTCCCAATCTCATGCTCTTTCCCTGTCCTTTCTCTGTGTGAGGCAGAGACAGAATCAATTTTGAGCCATACAGAACTGGATATAACGCTGGCTCTGCTATCTAGTCTTGGGCAACTTAATTTGCTCCTGTGAACCCCAGTTTCCTTATCTGTAAAATGGCAATAAGGATGCCTGACTTGGAGAAATGTTATGCAGTCTGGAAATAATGTATGCAGATGTCTAATCCAGTAGACTCGCAATAAGTAGGGGCAATTGTTATTATTACTATCTTTATCTCTGAGCCACCACTCCCCCAAACTGTAGGGAGAAGAAATAACTTTACTCATTAGGATGCTGGAAAAAGAAGAGAAAACTAAACCCCGTGTAAACACAAAGAAGGAAGTAATAAAGATTAGAGAAGGAAAAAATGACATTAAAAAAAAAGAAAATAGGGAGAACACACAAAACCAACATTTTGTTCTTTGAAAAGATCAATAAAATTGACAAATCTTTGGTAAAACAGATCAAGAAAAAAGAAAATTCAAATTACTAAAATCAGAAATGAAAGAAGGGACATTACTACTGACCTTACAGAAATAAACTAGATTATAAGAGAATACAATGGATAGCTGTATGTCACAAATTAGATAATCCAGAATAAAGGAACAAATGCTTAGAAAGACATACACTACCAAAATTGACTCGAGAAGAAATGGTAAATCTGAATAACAAGTGAGGAGTTCAATTAATAATAGTAATTTTAAAATTCCACAAAGAAAACCCTGGGACCTGATTTACTTGAATTTTATCAAAATTTTAAAGAAGAATTGACATCATTCTCTACAAAATCTTCCCAAAAAATATAAGGAAAGAAAAAAGTTCCCAGCACATTCTATAAGGCCAATATTATTCTGACACCAAAATTAGACAAACATGTCACAAGAAAAAAGAAAAACAACTAAACATTATCTCTTATGAATATAGATACAAAAATCCTTTAAAAATCACTAGCAAACTGAGTCCAACAAAATATAAAATAAATTTACACCATGACCAAGTGGTATTTGTCCCAGGATTGATTCAATACATGAAAATCAACCAATATAATATATCATATTAATAGAATAAAGGACAGAAACCACATGATAATTTAATAGACACAGAAAAAGCATTTGACAAAAATTCAACATTCTTTTATGATAAAAGCACTCAACAAACTAGAAATTATTCATCACTATGATAAAGGACACCTACAAAAATCCCATAACTAACAGCACACTTAATGATGAAAGACTAAAAGCTTTCTCTTTAAGATCAGGAACAAGACAAAAATGTCTGTTCATAGCATTTCTTTTCAGTGTTGTATTGGAAGTTCTATCTGGGACATTTAAGCAAGGAAACAATATAAAAGTCATTCTTATTGGAGAAAAAGAAGGAAACTATCTCTATGTTTAGATGGCATGATTTCATATCCAGAAAGTCCTAAGAATGCACAAAAACTATGAGAGCTAATAATGGACTCCACTAAGTTTTCAGGACATGAGATCAATAAGCAAAAATTAGTTATATTTCGGGGCGCCTGGGTGGCTCAGTGGGTTAAGCTTCTGCCTTTGGCTCAGGTCATGGTCTCACGGTCCTGGGATCGAGCCCCGCATTGGGCTCTCTGCTCAGTTGGGAGCCTGCTTCCCCTCTCTCTGCCTGCCTCTCTGCCTACTTGTGATCTCTGTCTGTCAAATAAATAAAGAAAATCTTTTTAAAAAATTAGTTATATTTCTACACACTGGCAAAGAACAATCTGAAAATGAAATTAAGAAAATAATGCCGGTTATGAAAGCATTGAAAATAAAACATGAATCAATTTAACAACATTTAAATAAAATACAAAGAGATGAAAAGACATATCATGTTCATGGATCAAAAAACTTTATATTGCTAAGATTTATTTATGCATTTAAGGCAATCCTTATAAAAATCTATTTGGATTTTTTTTGCAAAATTGACAAACAGATCCTAATATTCATATGAAAATGCAAGGGACTCAACATAGCTAAAACAATTTTTAAGGGGGTATGGGGTTTTGGAGAATTCACAATTCTTGGTTTAAAAAAAAAACAAAAAACAGTAATCCGGATAGTATGGCACTGGAGAAGGATAAAAATATAGACCTGGTCTATAGAATGGACCTGGGCAGTCCAGAACCAGGGCACCTGGTTGGTGCAGTCAGTTAAGCCTTTGACTTTTGGTTTCAGCTTAGGTCATCATGATTTCAGGATCATGATCTCAGGGTCTTGAGATGGAGCTTGCATCAAGCCCAGGGTCAGACACCATGCTCAGTCCAGAGTCTGCTTAAGAGACTCTCTCTGCCTTTGGCCCGCCTCACAATTTTAAAATGAATAAATAGATCTTTAAAAAAAAACAAAACAAAAACAAAAACAAACTCAGAACCCTCACATTTATGGTCAATATATTTTCAGCAAAGATGCCAAGACAATTCATTCACTGGGGGAAAAAAAGGATTTTTTTTTTCAACAAATAGTGCTGAGAAAACTGAATATTCACATTGAACGGAATAAAGCTGGGCCCTTCCTTATACCATACATAGAACTCACCCAAGTGTATCATGGACCTAAATGTGTAAGCTAAAACTAGAACTTCTGGAGGAAAATATAGGAGCAAATCTCTGTGACCCTGGGTTAGGTAATGGTTTCTTAGATATGACACCAAAAGTATAAGTGATCGAAGAACAAGTAGGTACATTGAACTTCATCAAAATTAAAAACAAAAAAACCCCAAATTCTTTCATGTTCCAAAGGACACCATGGAGAATGTGAAAAGAAACCCGTAGAATGGGGGAAATGTATGCTAATGATATATTTGCTAAGAGATTTGTATTCACAACATATAAAGAACTCTTAGAATTCAATACTAAAAAGACAACCCAATTAAAAATGGGTAAAGAATCTGAACAGACATTTCTCCAAAGAAGATATATAAATGGCCAATAAGCATAAGAAAAGATGCTTAGCATCATTAGCTCTTAAATAAATGCATATCAGAACCAGACCATGATACCTCTTCACACACCCTAGTATGACTATAATAAAAAAGGCAGATAATAAACAAATGTTGACAAGAATGTGGATTATTAGAATCCTCATACACTACTGTTCATACAACAGCCACATGGGAAAACAATCTGGCAGTTCCTCAAAAGGCTGGGACAGGGGTGAATGGAGACTAACTGCCAATGGATATGGGGTTTCTTAGGGGGGCGGATAATGATAATGTTCTAAAATCGATTGTGATGATGGTTGTGTAACTTAATGAATATCCTAAAAGCCATTGGATTTTGTACTTAAATTGAGTGAACTGTATAGTATGTGAATAATATTTCAATAAAGTTATGAAAATATAGGGCAACAATAAAAATAAGATAAGATAAAGAATAAAACAAGGATATTTCCCCTATAGGTCCATTAGTAAAATTGTGTAACCAGCTACTTAAATTTGTATTATTGTTATAAATGATCCTAAATTGTTCTTAATCAACTTGGGACTCAAAGTGCCATTGCTGTTTATAACTGGGAAGGAGAATACTCTCTAAATGAAATGAGACTTCCCCACATATGACATCCAAAATGAAGGAACATTCTTGAGCATCAGGATCTTCTGAATACAAGGTGAATTTCTTTTTGTCCTTTTCTTTTGTTCCTTTGACACAAATCCTTTTCAAAATCAGATAAAGCATTGGTGGTGATGATGATGATGAAGATGATGATGATGATGATGATGGTGATGGTTTTCATTTGCCAGCTCTTTATTGTGTGCCAGGTCTATGCAAGGCACTCCACAGGCATTGATTTCTTTAATCCCAGTTAACAACTCAATATGATCTGTTTCATTTCCCCCATTTTTAGATGGGGGTAATTGAGGCTCAGATAGGTTAAACAATTTGCCCAAAATCACACAGTTTGTAGGGACAGATCTGAAATTTGAAAGCCAGGTATGTTTATTTCCAAAATCCACACTGTTAACGTCTAATTATGTTGCTTTTTAAGCAGCATGTTTGCATTTTTGGTTTGTTTTACTGTTTTTCACACTTCTAAGTAAATAATGAATTCATGCTCATTGTAGAAAACCTAAAAAACAAAAGCATGTCATAGGTGATATTTGGGGATAAGTAGGAGTTTAAAATGGCAAAATAAAATTACTAGTAAAATTATGACATGGTTTTAAATTTTTTGCTATTAGTGGATACTCATGACATAGTGAAATATGGGTCATAAATCAATTGACTTCTAGGATCTGTTTACATATATGTTATATTATTTATATATATATTACAAAATACATTTGCATATACATATAAATTACATTTTTAATATATGTGAAAAGAAAGTTCTAGAAGCACTTATATCAAGATGCTGCCTCTGAGTGGATTTAAGGAATCATCCTTCTTTTTGCTTTTCTGTATATTCCCATTGTTTCAGTATGATTAGCCTTGACTTCTGAGCTAATCCATTCTCTGGATTAACCAATGCTTCCCATCTTCTTCAAAGATACGTCTCGCACCCACTGCAAGTTAGAACTTCCCAGATGGTAAGACTGCTCTTTAATTCTCCAGCACACTTCTGCTTCCACTGACTTTCCATTAACCTACAAGTACAGATCCTGATCTCAACAGATAAGAGGGACTTTCTGTAATGGGAGCAGAAGGAGCACCCAATGTCAATTAGTAAATGGACTCTAGTCACACAGCTGAGTCGTTCTCTGGAGTGACAGAGAGTCACACGTAAACTTCAGCATGACCATTCTACACATTTCCAGGAAGTGATTGCGTTTGTATTTTATTATTTATTTTGCAGTGTGTCAGTCTTTGAGATTTCTTTTTGCCATTTCTTGCCATTTGCCTTTTCTTGCCATTTCCCTCATTGTTTTAACCATCTGAAGGGGAATGATGGCAACAGCAACCAGCCAATCAACTTTTGGCCCATCCAACCCATTCTGTTAAAAAATGTATGGGAATAGCTATTTTTAGTACAACCCCTATTAAGTGTTTATCTTAACAGGGAACACATTGGCAATATTCAAATATTTTCTTTTTTTAAAGATTTTGTTTATTTATTTGACAGAGAGAGATAGCGAGAGAGAGAACACAAGAATGGGAGTGGGAGAGGGAGAAGCAGACTCCCCAGTGAGCAGGAAGCCATCAGGGGGCTCGATCCCAGGACCCTAGGAACAGGACCTGAACTGAAGGCAGACACTTAACCAACTGAGCCACCCAGGCACCCCTCAAATATTTTTTTTTAAGATTTATTTATTTTAGAGAAGAGAGAGTACACGTATTTTGGGGGAGGGGGCACAGAGGGAGAGAATCTTCCAGCAGATTCCCTGCTGAGTGTGGAGCCCAATGCATGAGATCATGAGATCATGACCTGGGCCAAAACCAAGAGCCAGATACTCAACCAACTGAGCCACCCAGGCACTCCAATATTCAAATATTTTTATCTCATTTTAATTATTTAGAATATCTGGGGAATCCAGGAAAATCCAAGAAGACTGATGGCAGATTCATCAGTTTTTATTAATGATTATAAATTACATTTCTTAGAAAAATGTGCAGCTTACAACAGCATTCACAATACCCATCTCCAGGGAGTTGAGAGAAAGACACTGCTTTTCCAGAGAAGATCAATAGTTTGAGTTTTTCTGCTTAGGATGATAGATCTCAGAGTGCTGGTGCACGGAAGGCCCTTAGCTATTGAGCACAACACCTTTATTTTACATATATAAGAAAAACACTGATGCTGAGACTGGGGCAACTGATGACCAGTAGTGACAGAGCCAATCACTGGAAGACCCAGAAGTAGAACAGAGTCTCCTGATTTTTGGTCTCGTGCTCTTTCTGCACAGGGTCAAGTAAAGTAAGTGAGTGTAATTCACTAGGGTTGTATAGGAGGGATTGGTCTGGACTATGGTGAACTAGAAAGACAATGACCTGGAAAACACACTCACAGCAACAGAATGGACTTGGCTCCTGGCTTTTAGTATGCATACCCTAATGCATCAAACATCTTATTAAGAAGCTCCAACACATATGTAAACGACTACCTTTATTTACATTGAGCAGATAACTTTATAGTTTTAATAAAAGGGCTCTGAAACTCATTTAACGCAGTCTCCAGTTAACTTATCTTTTGCAGCCATCAATCTCACATTCCTTCAGGGATGGGGGACTTGCTACCATAAAGTTTAGCACATTTGATTGGCAGACAGCCCCAGCCATTGCAATTCTCCTTATCAGAATAAAACCAACTTCCCTGCGTTTTTCCCTTACTGGCCAAACTTTTACCTTTGAAGTCAAACAAGAATAAGTCTTATCCATTTTAAAACTGACAGCTTTTAAAATACATGAAGATGGTTTGCATGCCCTTCCAGATTTTCTCATCTCCCTTAACCATTCTTCATATGATATATGATATTCAGCTGGGTGCTGTGTTCAAAAAGGTGAGGGAAAGTCCCTCCAAACCAAAATAGCTCTTCTGATAGTCCATCATTATACCTAAAATTAATCCAAGGTACTAAAGTATTCAAAGATATGTCAAAAGAAGTAGAGGAAAGGTTCAGAAAGGAAACATGGGGAGAGTATTTGAAGTTAATATTAATTATAATGACATCTAACATTTATCAAAATCTTACAATATGCTAAGAACTCAGCTGAAATCCTTGTAGATATTATCATGTTCAATTCTCACTGTGATCCCTATGGATCTGTGGAATTTTGCCCCCATTCTATAGATGAAGAAACTGAGCCTCAAGGAGGTCAACTGACCTGCTCCAGGTGACTCAGCCCCAAAGTATCAGAGCCAGGATTTCAATCACATTTATCTTATTTCAGTATCTGTGCCCTTACCTGCCGTCCTGGCATGAAGTATTAGAAAACACACCAGAACTGGAGTCAAAACATTTGGATGTGGGGTGCCTGGGTGGCTCAGTGGGGGGGGGGGGGGGGCGCGCCAGTGGCTCAGGGGGTTAAAGCCTCTGCCTTCAGCTCAGGTCCTCATCTCAGGGTCCTGGGATCCCTGCTCAGTGGGGAGCCTGCTCCCTGCCCCCGCCCCCCACCACCGCCTGCCTCTCTGCCTACTTGTGATCTCTGTCCCTCAAATAAATAAATAAAAAATTCTTTAAAAAAACCACTTGGATGTGAGATCAACCACTGCTTGCTGACCTGAGTGACTGACTTCCCCTCTTTGAGCCTCTGTTTTTCTGTTCTTTCACTTCTGGGCCTTCTTTTCTATTCATAAGGATCCATTTTCCAGGTGAGAACTGAACACTTTCTTGTTAAGAATATGGTTCCTGTTGGTTAAGGGATGGCAAGAGAAAATGTGTGAATTCCTTTGCATGAAAACAGGACCTATCTCCTCCAAGTCCTAACCCTCCTTTCCATACTTTTTTGTAACTCTTTTTTGTAACTCTTTTTGTAAGTCTTTGTTCAATATCTGATATTCTAGGCCACATTGGACTGCTTTGCATTCTCCAAACTTGTCGTACCCTCTTACCTCTGTGTTTTTCTCTCTGCTTCAAATGGTTGTCTCTTCCCAAAGAAACTAATTTTCAAATCAGAGCTCAAATTACTGCCATCTTTCTCACTCCCTGAATTTACCAGAATGAATGCACCCTTCCTCTGGTTCCTTAACCACTCGGTTCATACCTTTATTGCCGTCATCCCCTGGGCTATGGAATATGTGTATCCCCCAAAATTCACCTGCTGGAATCCTCACGCACACTGTGATTGTATTAGGAGGTGAGACATTTGGGATATGATCAGGTTGTGAGGATGGAGACTTCAGGAAAGGAATTCGTGCTCTTATAAAATAGATTCTGAAGTGGATAAGTGACAGTAAAAAAGGGCTCCCTTGTTCCTTCCATCCATTTAAGGACACAAGAGAAAAGTCCGTGACCTGGAAGAAGCCCTTACTCGGCCTTGTTGATCCCCTGATGTCAGATTTTCAGCCTCCAGAACTATGAGGAATAAATACATTTCTGCTGTTGAGAAGATACCCAGTCTCTGGTATTTCCTTATAGCAGCTCAAATGGACAAAGAGACTCTGTTTACATGCTATTTTAGAATGTGAGTTCCTTGAAAGCAAGAGGCAGGCATATTTTATTCATTAGGTTTTTATTCCTAACATATAACACAGTGCCTTGAACATTAAAAGAAAAGAAAAAATGAAGTGAGCCCCTACTATGTGTACAACGCAAGGCATGCTATACCATTGTAGCACTTGGCTACTTATCTAGTGAAGAAACAAATGTACAAAACCAGAAGGCTGGGCTTCCTTTCTCCACATCAATTAACACTATTAAATGTGATGAATTCCATTTGCTACAAAACAACATCCCTTAAATGACTCTCATTTGGGTATAGAGATGTACTTTCACGTTCAGAGAGCAGAAGATAAAACCAGGTGCCCTGTCATTATGACCACCACTGTCATTATGGTTATGATGATGAATTGGAGATTATTATTATTTTTATTATCTTAAGCAAATGAGTTTTCTTTCTTCCCCCCACAGAGCTTCCAGGAACGTCTCTCGTGTGTTTCCAGCTGCCCCGTCTTGTTTTGACACTTCTAACAGAGAGCTGTGCAGAGAGGGGAGAGGAGGAAGGATCCAGAGGCTGACCTTGGACTTGGGCTCGCCTGCTGGCTGCAGACTGCCCCGCGGCTGCCGCCACCACTCTGTCTCTCCCTCTGTTGCACTCAAGGCCACCATTGATCAGTGTGCTGAGGGCTTTACAGCTGCAGCCTTGGACAGGCCTTCAAAGAAATTGATTGCAGTCAATTCCCAGCAAAATGAGGCACATCGACTTGTGTCCTGGTCCCACCAATGAGCCCCTTGACTCCCCTGTTTTAATTACTCCAGTAGGCCTTCTGGGGATTGGCCAGGTTGGTGAGAGAAAGAGAGGGCAGGGGGACAGAGAAAGGGGGGCTGCAATAAAACCAGAGAAGGATATTCCTTGTGCCAGGAAACTGGGTCGCATTTGCTCACTGTGAAGTTAGGACGTGGATTATTAGAGAATTTGATTACAGAGTCAAGAATCAAGTTGAGTTCAAGGCCCAACTCAGCCAACTGATTTGGTAAACTTGGCAAGTTATTTCACAAAGCTGGGACTCAATTTCACATCTATAAATGAGGAAATTAGTAAGACAACTTCAATAACTTGAAAAATACATCAATAAAAATAAAACCATTGCTACTACTACAAAGATGGTGATGAATGGTGATGGATGCCATGTCTATGGCATTTGGAAGTGCTAACACTACAATCAATGCTTCATACAGATAACTTTTTTTAAATAATCTTCTTTAACTCACCCTGTCATACAATATAGAGAAAATATTTTCCTCTATTTCATGTAAGTGGGCATGGAGGCTAAAAAGGTTAGGCTGTTGTCCAAATATATAACATTAGGGATCAAACCCAAGTTTCTGCAGACCCCGAGCCCTTGTTCTAGAATGTCTATATAAAATACCAGAGAGCTTACAGATCATGTTCACATCAGTCCCCCTGATTTCCTGTCCATCCCTGCAGTCCTACCCATGCATAGTGGGAAGTATACAGGATACAGGCACTTTGTTATTAAAAAGTCACCAATTCCATTTCTTTCTCAGAACAAAGGAAGCTCCATGCCCCCGGTATTTACACCTCTGCATCTTTGCTTTTAAGACAAAGCAGAAGTGTAGAATGGTGGCCGTTTCTACTGTGTAGATCACTCTCATCAAGGCTTCAAACTCACTTAGCTATCGTTTCTCACGGCATGAGCAGCAGACTACCTTCCTCAAAATCTCCTGGGGCACTTGTTCAAAAACATATTCTCGGTCTCCTTCTGGCTCTATCTAATGAGAATCCTTAGGGTCTCTGCCTTTTAACAAGGGCTCCTGGTGATTCTTGGGAGCATTGATGTTTGAGGACCACTATGACTGAAAACCTTGGTTCACCCAGAGCTTGAAGTCAAGATAACCCACCACCCTCACATTACCCAGCAGGCCTTGCATGTCATCATCTTCACATAGGATTTTAATACATTTCTAGCATTCTTTGTGATCTGAACTCTTGCTTATCTGCCCACCAGCCAGCCCCACCACCCCCCCTCTCCCTAACACTTGTTTCCTTGCACATAATACCCAGCTTATTGGGGAATGTATCCAGTCCTTGAGAATGAGTCCCAATTTATCTAAGCCATTGGGCATTCTCCATTCTTCTTGGCTGGGGGTTCGCTATGGATAAGATGGGATCTAGCTCCAGCTAATGGGAGGCAAAGTCTTTGCGGGGCACTCCTGGGAAACAATTCCATTTCTCAGAAAATAAAACGACATAAGGAGAAGTTTCTTTGCTCTGTCCCCTCCCTTCCTACTTTGGGCACAACCTTTGAGGATGTGGTTTGAAAGGACTACATTTATCTTGTAGCTATAAGATAACCAACACAAGAAGGAACAGCCAGCACGGTGAAGGTGGTAGGGTAGAAAAATACAAAAGGTCTATATCTTCGAAGAAAAACTTAGAGCCACTCAATCAATGCTGAGATGAACTGACTCTGGTCTAACTATATGAATAATATATAACCTTTGGGTTAAGCTGTGTTTGTCAATGGTTAAGTCATTGTTAGATCCTTTATTGCAGCCTAAAACATCTTAACTTTCTCCTTACACAGTCTTGACCTTATGCATTTCTCTCTTTCAAAATCTTGGTAGAAAAATTATTTGAAGTCTTTATCAACCCAGCATGCTCCTCATTCCAAGAGAGAGTTAAATGAAGAGAAATTAGCATGGCCATTGGGCTCTGCTGTCAAATATCTGATGTCAAAACTAATCTTTGGCAGATTCTAGATTGCAGTAAATTAATAGTAGGATCCTCTAGCCAGAATTGGTCCTGTAGATCAGAGGTCAGCAAACCATGCCCCACAGATCAAATCAGGCCCACTGCCTGTTTTTGTAAATTAAGTACTATTGGAACACAGCCACACTCATTTATGAACACATTGTATACGCTAGCTTTTATGCGACAAGGGCAGTGATGAGTAGTTGCCAGACACCAATGGCACAAAAGCCTAGAATATTCACTCTCCAGCCCTTTATATAAAATGTTTCCTGATTCCTCATCCAGATAATTCAGTTGTTGGTCAAATAGGAATCTTATGTTTCAGAACCAGATGGAAAGGTTCATCCCATTGAAAAACTTTAAGCATCAGAGTTCTACTCTCATCCAAGCAGGATAGCCCACATCATCAGAGACATAGACAGGAAGAGTATCTATAAACAGAACTAATAATCTTCACATGAAAGAACCCCAAATCATCTCCAGCCTTTGCACGGGCAGAAGAGTAGAGAATAGTGAGACTCAAACCTGGATGTATACTGGAGAGGTGACAAAGTCCACAGAAGACACACACACAACCATGAGTGAAGTTGGATCAACTACTGAGATTCAAAACTAAAAACCAGAAGTAGTAGGTTTGGGGAATCAGGACTAGAGGGTCAGGTCGCCCAGCCTAACTCAATGGACTTAAATTTGTACGTCTGAGTTGCCCTTAAACTTGCTATGAAAGGGATTTCTAGGGCCATTCTGGCACACACATGAGCTGTTGAGAGTTAATTGAGTAGCTGATGGAGGACCTATATTACTGTGTAACATGAGAAAAACTGCTTGAGCCCCAAATTTTTATCTTTAAGGTATGAATCACCATATAATCTCCCTTTATCTATGAAGGGATTCTGTAAGCCCCCAAATAAATATCTTGTTTTAAGCAAAAAAGGCAGGATGTCTTTAAAAGAACATTTAAAGTCAACAGAGCCACCTGTGAGGCCTGAGTCGGCTGTGTCACCTGGGTAACAGCTCTACCTCTGAGCCTGCCCTCTTTTCTATAAAAGGCAGCAGAGGGGGTATTGATAAAAATATACATGGGTGTGCACATGACCTTCAGAAACACATGTAAAAAGGACTTCCTAAATTATATAATGCTGTGCAAATGTGAGGTGTCACCATTATTGTTGAATGCGATGACATCCTGATAGGCCTCCCAAGTGACTTGACCGTGAAAGGTTCCCAAAATAACCATCTAAATTAACCTGTTGAGTGGGGAGAATTCATGACTCTCTTTAAGATTTTGGAGAATGCCTGCCAAAATGGGCTCTTTCTGCTTAGTGTAATTGACACTGAGGAGAGCCTTGTGACAGTAACTAGCCACCAGATGCAACCTCTCCCAAAGACGACTCCCTGTCAGAGATAATAACCCCGTAATATCTGCAAGAATGTGTAAACCTATGTTTCTGCTTGTTAGAAAGAAAATGCAGATGCGGCTTGGTCACTTAAGAGCTCCGACACCCAAGTCTAGTTTAATACAGAGATGTAGAACCATGGAAATCTGGAAATGCATCCATGGGTACCAGGATGCTCATGGCAGCACTGTCTAGAAAACTGAAAATCACACTAATACCCCAAACAGTTGAAGGAATAACTAAGCTGTTAGGGTCACTGAGCAGGAAACATCTGGCAGAGCCTACAAGTTTAGGCAGGTCACAGTATCATGTCCAGTGACATCAGCTCAGAGAGAGTAAAACAGGCAGTTTCCAGAGCAAGGAGTTCAAAGAGTCAGAGAGACAAGACAATTGAACAGGGTTGGGGATTTTGGACTCTTGGACAGAAACAACTTCCTCTATTTTCAACTTGGGGTTCATGTCTTTCTAAAGAAATTCTCTGAAATATTACCAAATTCTTAATTACATGCATAAATTTGTGTGCTCCTAATCCATCTCTAAAATAAGACATAACCAGGTATTGAAGGCTGTCAGCTTACCCTGTACCCTTTTCCTCTTTAACACATGGGTTTCCTGCTTACGTTCATAGCACCAATCCCATCTTTCGCATTGTTCAGTGTTGTGATGTTTCTTCAGACTTGCCTCTGTTGAAGCTTTGCACGTGGTCAGGCCCATCCAACATGAATTTGGAGATAATTCGATACGAAATACTTACAGCCATCCAAATGAATGTTCTATACTTGTAGGCAACAGGATGAATGAATCACACATATATCTCGAGCTAAAGAATATAGATACAAATGATCCCATTTCTATGAAGTACAAAAATAGCAAAATAACCTCCTCATTGAACACATGACTCATACGTCATTGAACACACTGAATTATAGTAGTGGTTACCCTTGGGGAAAGAGTGACCCGAAGAGAGCATCAGAGGGATTTTAGGGGGTACTGCTCATCTCTTTCTTGGGTTGAGTCTGTGGACATAATTCAGTTTATAAAAACTCGTCAAGCCATGTATTGATAATATTTCTACTTTTCTGTGTGTGTTACCCTTACGCACCCAAAAATTTCTTTCAACTGAATGAGGAGCCAGGGTTGTAAGACAATGAAGCTCAGGAGTGACTCAACCAGAAACAAACATAGCACTTTGGGCAAGTCTTTCTACCTCAGATGCCTCATTTCTAAAAAGAGGTTAATGATTCCTGCCTCACAAGGTCACAGTGAATATTAAATTGAAAGGGAATACTACATGTAAATTGTTTAGCACAGTACCTGGTACAGAGCAGGCATCCAATGTCTGCTTGCTACCAAGGTTTATACGTTCCTCACATTGTCCAAGCTGACACATTTCAGACCAGGCGGTCCACTGTTAATTGTTTCCAGTCCACACACAAGCATAAACTCACTGGGTGCTGAGGGGACGAAAGCTCATTTAGGTTGAGATCATGGTGGTTGAAGAAATCCAGAGGGTGGATCTTATTTTGCAAGTGG
Organism: Lontra canadensis; assembly: GCF_010015895.1. Lineage (NCBI taxonomy): Eukaryota > Metazoa > Chordata > Mammalia > Carnivora > Mustelidae > Lontra > Lontra canadensis. The sequence goes on along the minus strand of NW_022631024.1, from coordinate 6,540,068 downwards.
AAGTTACTGAAGATATTGCCACAGAAAAGTCTCATGGAGCTAAGATTCGGCCAGATTAATCTTCTGGAAAACTAAAAGGGATTGAAACAGAGAAGGCCTCTAGACGAATCTTTCTTATCAAAAGTGTATTATTAGGTCCCCAGAAGTCATAATATGATGATGTATTCTTGATGTTAGCATTATTTTTTAAAGATTATGTTTATTTACTTGAAAGAGAGCATAAGAGCAGAGGAGGGGCAGAGGGGGAGAGGAGAAGCAGGCTTCCCACTGCGCAGAAAGCCCAACTCTCTCCCATGGCCCTGAGATCATGACCCAAGCCAAAGGCAGATGCTTAACCAACTGAACCACCCAGGTGACCATTTTGATGTTAGTATTATTAGTACTATAAGCAATACCAACTATTGCAGTCACTATTATTTTAGTGTGCACCTGCTAGGTATCAGACATTTGCAAAACATCATCTCATTTAATCCTGACTCAGAACACAACATGAATTGTTCCCATGTATCAGGTTCTTACTAAGTGCTAGACACTGTTCTAAGCCTTCAATACATATTAATGCATTTAATCCACATAAGAGCCCTGGAAGATAGGTACTATTGTTGTCTCCAGTTTATAAATGAAGAAACTGCGGCAAAGAGAGAGATGAAGGAACTCTTCTAAGACCACACTGATATCAAGAGACAGAGTTGGGATTCATACTCCATAGCCCGACTATAGTGTCCATTCCAATACCCATTATATTATATCACCATCCTGGGTATTCTTATGCCCAATTTCACACAAGCTAACTGAAACAGCAGTCAGATCTCTTGCTCAAAGTCACCGAGAAAAAGAGAGAGTGCAGCTGGTTTGCACAATGATAAGGCTGGTATACTTCATCACGATCCAGTCTGCTAAGGGCAATAGTTTCCAATCATGGCTGAGAAAAAATGAAACATTAGTTGGATGTTTTAAGAAAAGGAAGCACAGACATTAACTAAGCGTTTCTGTCCCAGGAAATCGGTATATGCTCTACATGTCACAGGTGCTAACTAACCCTTACGGAAACCCTACAAGGAAGTGCAGTTTCTGTCCCTGTTTTGCAAATGAGGAAATTGAGTCTCAGAGAAGTCACAGAATCATGAGAAATCTGAAATCAGGTGTTAGGCAGCCCGACCCCAAGGCCCACTCTTCTCATTCCAGTTGATTGTCTCTCAGCCATAGGAAGCAAATTCCAGAGCTGAAGCCACCTCTCTCCATGCCCACCCCCACCCCCAGTTAATTCTGCACTCAGTAGTGTCCTGGGGCAGTTTTAAAAGCATTCCAAGTCTTAACCACAGCAAAGAATTCTCAGCTAACCTCTCCAGAGCACGCTGCAGCAGCAAATTCCTTCTCAGGTTCGTAGGAAGCCTCGGGCCTCAAGGAGCAGGTGCCTGCTTAACCCAAGTGTCACCTGCATCTGATCTATCTGCTTAGCCTCGGGGAGACACACAGTCTGGTCTGCTCCTTCTCCCAGATGCAAACTGGTGCAGCCCCAGCAGGGGCCAAAGGCCTGCTCCTGAAGGAGCCAGAGTCAGCTCTCCTCCTCCAAGGCCCGAGAAAGGCTTGGCCACCCCTGCGCACACACCGTCATGACTGCACGGGGCTCTGTTATGATCTAAGGAGGTCATCAGCCCAGCCACGTGGCCATAGCCAGCCTTCAACTTCCAGGCCAGCGAGAGGAGTTCAGAAGCTCCCTTTAACAAATGCCTCCATTGCCAGTCTTGTCTTGGGGTCTCAAATGCTCCCCCATATGATCAAGTCTTGGAGTAGAACTCCTTATATTAATCGGAACTCAAACGAAGTAGTAAAAGCAGAAGCATCTGAGAATCTGAGCTAATGGGACACACCCACACACACACTGACACACACACGAGCATGTGTATATCTGTATGGCACACACACACGAGAGTGTGTGTTTATCTGTAGGGCACACACACACACACACTCACACTACCACACACACACTCTCTCACACACATGAGTGTGTATACCTGTAGGGCACACACACGAGCGTATGCATATCTGTAGGGCACACATTCACACACATGCACTCACACACACACGCGAGCGTGTGTTTATCTGTAGGGCACACTCACACACACACGCACTCACATGCACTCTCACACACACGTGCGCGAGGGTGTGCATATCTGTAGGGCACATGCACTCACATGCACTCATACACACACACACACACACGAGGGTGTGCTTATCTGTAGGGCAAACCAGAAGGCTGGAGATTCTAAGGCAGGAGCTACCAACCATTGGTGGGATTTCTTCTTTCTCAGGAAAACCTCAGTCTTGCTCTGAAAACTTTTCAGCTGACTGGATGAAGTACACCCGGATGGTGGAAGATAATCTCCTTTGACTTGAACCGATTATAAAATTATTATATACCTTCCCAGAAACATCTCCACTCCCGTTTAACTGAATAACTGAACACTAGATTAGCACCCACTTTAGCCCTTAACTTAGTCTAGCAAAGTTGGCAGTGCCTGAAACCAATCATTGCAATGTTCCTGGTGCCACGGGGAAATTACCAGGAGAGCGGCTACAGCTCTGACTTTCTATTATCTTGAGCAAGTCTTTTTTTTTTGGTCTCTGAAACTCATTGTCAACTTCTGCAGAACAGTGAGAGCAAAGCAAGTGTAAAATGAGGAAGGCACGGAGGGAATGTCTCTAGCTGTGTGGAGGTATGACTCATGGAAGGTACACCTGGGTTCATTCTATGGCATTTGAGAGGGCAGGGCCAGCCATTGGACAAAAGGAGAAGTGCAAATTTAAGCATGGTAAAGGAATTCCCCTGTCAATGAGATTTCATAGTGAGAGAGGCTGTCCTAGAAGACAGGGACAACCCTACTCCAGGACAACTGAAGGAGCCTCTATTTGGAGGAGAACAAGGTAGAAGGCATTAAATTTGGGCTGGATATCCTCAAAAATGCCTTTCACTTAGCACTTGTGTGATTCTTCTTTGCTTTGCTTTTGGCTTGCCTTCTATCCTTTCCTCTCCCGGACCCTCCCCAGCTCCCTGTTTGTCAAGGGACTGTACTAAGCAACGTAAAATATAAGCGGATCCTGGAGGAAATATGACTCAGAAACACCCCTCCAATGCATGCTCTAGGTTTGTTCGTAAGATTAACTGCTTCCTATCACAAGGATAATCTTTTAAACCAATTTAGGTACTCTCACCCAGCAAGGCACTGGAAGATGGAGTGCAGTGGTGCTTTTTGATCTCTGGATTTGTAGGTGTGCATTGATGACAGCTATATGCAAAACACCGCTTTGCTTGAAGATCTGATGTGAACTAGGTGTTAACCCCTGACCTCAGGCAGCACGGTTTCAGAGTGAAAATACACAGCAGTGGGTGCCTGGGTGGCTCAGTTGGTTAAGCAACTGCCTTTGGCTGAGGTCATGATCCTGGAGTCCCGGGATCGAGTCCTGCATCGGGCTCCCAGCTCCACCGGGAGTCTGCTTCTCCCTCTGACCTTCTCCTCACTCATGCTCTCTCTCAAATAAATAAATAAATGTTAAAAAAAAAAAAAAGAAAGAAAGAAAGAAAGAAAGAAAGAAAATACACAGCAGCTTCGAACCCAGCAGCTTCTAACAGATGTAACGTGAGAATTGTGACATGCAGACAAATCAATAATGATGAAGAACGACGACATTTTTGTGGATGGGGAATTTTAGCTGAGGGTAAAGAAACGGTTTAGACAGATCTGGTTCTAGGAAAAGCGCTATGGAGGGAGGCATCAGGCAGGCAGAGCCAGGGTAAGAAAACAGCAAGCTGGATCTGGAGACAGTGGGGGAAAGAAAACTATTTCAAGGGCTGTGGGAATAACAGAGTAACAGTCCTTATAGATGTGGAAGAGGGGATGGGGTCTCCAAAGATGGAGGAGGTTGAGAGAGAAAAAAAAGAGACAAACAAACAAACAAACACCTGACAGTTCCTACTTTCAAGAAATTAACAAAAGACTGCCTTTTGTTCAGTATTTTCTTGCTACTCATAAAAGCCTCTCATCTGGAAGTATCACGGGGCATTGGGGTGTGGCCAAAAACCCCCTGTCCTGGGGGAGAGTGTGCTGAGCTCACTGTGTGGTCTTGGTGACCTCTCAGTGCTTTGGCTCCCCACCCTGAAAGATGTATAAGATATTCCCCGCCTTGCAGGCTTGCGCGGACGCTGCTTTTGTAAGCTGTAAACCTCTCCGGCACCGACACTCCTGTACTCAGGGACAGAGCCTGTTGGTCCCAGGGGAGTTTGCAGCAGCTTGAGACAGAGCCCAAAATCAGCTCAATTTTGCCATCCAGACGGAGGTGGCGGAGTTGATATGGAACTAGTGACAGAGATGTCCACCTTGTGGCCATCAAAGCTGCATGCCGGGTGTCTTGTGGAGCGTGTCAGCTGCTCGGATTGTTCTGTGTGAAATTTAATTTGGGCTCCTGGGTGAGCAGGGAGGAGGGCGTGAAAGATATGACACTGGTTAATTTCATGTTTTACAGGCCCAACAACCCCACGAGTATATTTCTCGGCGAAAACTGAGAACCTGCGGGCCACTGCATGCAACGGATACGCAGTCCAGGGGGACAATGAAGATAGGGAGAGAGGGAAAAAAATCATAAAGAATATATCATTTCCTGAAATCAAATAAACTTACAGTCTTCCATCTCAATGGGTTAGATTGACAGACAGAGATAGGAAGGCAAAAGAGGGTTTCTTTTAACACTTGCCGATACATTTCCACATACCTGCAAGCCCTCCTGAGCGTGACATTCGAAGCCCCTAGCCTCCGCCCTAATCCATCGTTCCATGGGCAGATCTGGTCTGATTTCACTCTTGCTCAGAATATATTTTTGCCTCTGGGACGCCTGGGTGGCTCAGTCAGTTGAATGGCCGACTCTTGATTTCAGCTCAGGTCATGGCCTCAGGGTGGTGAGATCAAGCCCCGGGTCAAGCTCCACAATTGCCAGAGAGTCTGCTTGGGATTTTCTCTCTCCTTCTCCCTGTACCCCTCCCCTGCCCCCCTCTCTCTCAAATAAATAAATAAATAAATCTTTTTTTATAAATCTGTTTTGCCTCCCTAAAGACTCCAGCATAAAACACAAAATTCTGATTGCAGTGCAAAATGCCCTCAGGGTCCTACCTCCTGCATCACGTCCTTCCCAGCTCACCCGACGCCCACACCACCAGCAACACTGATTGATGGGTTCCCACCATCTGCTGTCCCCCTGCCTCTGTAGGTGCAAGTTCCTTCTCCCCACAGTTGCTCAACTTTGGACCTTTCCTATATTTCAGAGATATCCAGGCTTTAGAGGGAACAGGTGAGAGCCAAGATCGAACCCAAGCTACCTGAACACACTGAATACTGGCTTCCACCCCATCCTACCTGCACGACCTTGACAAGTTACTCACCGTCTCCATCAGTTTCCGGTTACCTGCCCGGGATGAAAGAGAGAACGTTCCCCATGTTTCCTGACCGTTACTGGGATTCAGTTGCTTAACATGTCAAGTATGGAGCTCAATGCCTGGTATGTGGAGAATATGTGGTAAGTGGCTTATTTTCATTATTCGTTTAACTCAACTCCTCCTTCCTCTTGGAAACCTTCCTTGATGCTCACATGCAGATGTGGGAGCGGTTTCCATCGCTCCATAAAGGATCCAACCGCACCTTCAACACGCATCAATTACTGCAATCACTGCATTGAATATGGTACTTAACCTTCACTGCATTCCCTGACCCCGCCCCGCCCCGCCCAGTACACTCTGCATGTGGGTGCATGGATTAGCTTTGGCCATCTCTGTATACCCATTGCTTAGCCAAGTGCCCTACACAAAGCAGACACTTAAACATACTGGCTGAGATAATGGATGACAGAGTGAATGAATGGTAAGCAGGGGTCAACCCTGCAAGGTCTGGATCAAGTGCCAGATCTCCTGAGACACTATCAGGAGAATGAAAGGTCCCCTTCTGGGACATATCTTTTTGCCAAAACCCTCATCATGCCACAATCATGTCGTGAGCACGACACAGGAGAGGCTCCCTGTCTTACTCATCCTTCTGAAGCCATTTGCACGGAACCTGGGACATATGAAGAACTCGGAATATTATTCTTCTCCATCAGCATTATATTCTTCTCCTTCATTTTCACTATTCCCGGAGAAGCTAATATCCGGGGTTTCATCAGGGTCAGAAAGGGTGGCGGGGCATGTCAGATGCAGGTTTAGCCATGGGATTTAGCATCCAAACCACAAATATGAATGCAGACAGGGGCAGGAACCTCTGGAAGACTGTGTGTAGCAGACACAGAAAATCAATATCCAGGGGAAGCTGTGAAAAAATTATTTAAAAAAAAAGTCTTTTTACCTGTATGGATACTTACAAGCAAGAGAGTCTGTGGCAGATTGTGAGAACATCATGAGAGGCCATTTTGGGTCTGTTTAGGAAATTATCAGTTGATTGAGGTTTTTTTTTGTTTTTTGTTTTTTGGTTTTTTGTTTTGTTCTGTTTTGTCTTGACAGACAGAGATCACAAGTAGGCAGAGAGGCAGGCAGAGAGAGGTGAGGGAGGGGAGAAAGCTCTCTGCTGAGCAGAGAGCCCGATGCAGGGTTCCATCCCAGGACCCTGGGATCATGACCAGAGTCAAAGGCAGAGGCTTTGACCCATTGAGCCACCCAGCACCCTGAGATTATTTTTTTGAGCAAAGAAAAGTTTTGAAACTATTTCAGATAAAGAAAGAAGGAAGTTAAGATAATTTTTGGATTAGTGTACCTGTATTCAGAACCATTCACTGAGTATGTTTGCAGGTGAGGGAAAATCATATCATTCAGTGTGTGTCACATGTCAGGCACTGTACTGAACACTCCACATGTATTAACTCGTTTAAAACACACAACAGCCAGGATGCCGGGTTGGCTCAGTTGGTTAAGCATCTCTTGATTTCAGCTCAGGTAGGTCATGGTCTCAGGGTAATGATCTTAAGGTCATGAGATTGAACCCAGTGTCAGGCTCCAAGTTAGGCATGGAGACTACTTACAATTCTCTCTTTCTCCCTCTTCCTCTATCCCTCTGCCTGGCCTGTGCAGTCTCTCTCTTAAAACAACGACAACCACCATACAAGTGTCATTATTCCGTTTAAACAGGAGACTCAGATACAGGTGAGTTATTTGCTGGTCAGTGGTGAGCCTGGGTTTGGTCCTCACTGCAGAGCTGATATTCTCAGTGTCTACAGAAAGCATCTGCGTGCATTAGGAATAACTAAGAAACATGTGCGCATGATGTGATTTTTAAAAAGACATTCAACAGATGTTTATTGAATGTTTACTCGTTGTCAGGCCTGGTGCCAGGCAAATAGAGTGATGCCGGAGAAGGATGACGCAGGCCTGCTTTCAAGGAACTTACAAGCTAGTGAGAGGCCTGGCAGACCTAAACAGATGTTAAGACACTCAGTTCAGTTTCATAAACTCCTGTGCTCACTGGTTCTGGGTGAGAAACTATGCCTGGCCCTGGGAGGTCACTGGCTGGACACAATCCAGGCTTTCAAGATGCTCAGAGAGCATGAGGTCACTGTAAGTTTCACAGTAAAGGTGCCAAATGTCACATGCTCATTCAACCCTAACATCATTGAAATATAAACCCAAAGCCTCTTTTGTATGTTACCCCAGCATCTGGCAACCTTGTTTTATTCTTCAAAAGGACTGTCCTTCCTCTTTGAGGTCAACATCTGTGGATCTGAATCCTTTTAGAAGTGCTAAGAAACTCAAAGAGGCTGAGAGTGAAGACACCAGATTTCATGGCACAAGATGGGATGAGATCCTGAGATAGTTCCGTGTTCGCTAATAAGAGGGTCTTGCAATGTGTAAAATGCTGCAATATATGGAGGGGAAAGAAAAGGAGGGAAGGAAGAAATGAAGGAAGGAAGGAGGGAAGGAAGGAAGGACGGGAGGGAAAGAAATAATGATAGAAAGAAAGGCCCTTCCAAATATGAGTTTGGTCTTCAGGGAGGGTCTTTTCTCCAGTGGTTGGGACTGTTCCAGGCTCCAGCCCACCGAAACTGCCTTTTCCTGGTGTTATTAACCAGGCTTTTAGGGAATGCATCGGTTGTGGTGCCTGCTATGCCCAACCTTCCCTTCTAAACAAAACTGCCCCCACTTACAGCACCCTGCTGTTTTTGGCTAGACACTAATTGGACCAGGTATAGTCACCTGACATCAGAAGAGTTAGTATGTTGGCTGGTAGTGGAGCATGAAATAGCTTGTCCTGGGAGGGTGAGCTGAATTCATCCGATTTCTTCCCTGAGAATTCACACTGGAGGGACAGAAAGAATTTGTCAGTTGGAAACAGATGGAGAAGCAGACTAATTGGGTTAGTAGTGGAGCACGTAAGAATCCAGAAGTTTGAGCTGGCCACATTACTACATTTTCTGCCGTGTTGAAGCTGGGACAGCCAGCAGTCCCTGGACTTCCCCATCCTGGGTCCCTGAAGAAAGGTCTCAGGTTTGAATTTGCTTAGGTGGTTTGTTCTCGCTGGAAACCAGAATTGGTGGAGGAGATCTAGGGGGTGTGGCCAAGTCAAAGGAGACAAATGTTAATGAACCTCACCCTGAGATGCCTCTGTGGACCACCTGATGAACACCTTCCCCTACACACACACACACACACACACACACACACACACACACACATACACCTACCTCATTCCTCTGTCTTCTGCCCCTACCCTATTATTTATTGGTTAATTCTAAGTAGATAAAGTTGTGTGTGTGTGTGTGTGTGTGTGTGTGTGTGTGTGTGCGCGCGCGTGCATGGAGCAGGTCTTCTGTCCTTTTTCGATGAGCTTGAAGAATAACTAGGACCCTCAGTGTACCTCACAGGGAAGTGGAAACACTACTGAAAAGCTGGATTCTCAGTCCCCATAGAGCTGAAACCACCTGCTCCCACAAGAACATCTCATAGACAAGAGTGGCTGATTCTGTGCTGTTCCCTTCATTAAGCAGAAGCCTCAGGTATGAAAGGGTACACAAGCCTTATCCACACTTGCATCCCTATAATCGCAAGATTCTTCAGAGACACAGAATTCCTCAGCCCAGGGAATGAGCTCCGGGTGCTGTTGTCTGATGCCCACATCTTCAGACCCACTTTGTATTGCATATTCTGGGGACCGGGGGCTTGAGTCTCATCCCAAAAGGTGGCCTTCTGTCTCACACCACCTGTCCTACTCAGTCTGCACCCATAGGACTCTCTCCTAGGTTTTTTGTTTGGTTTTTGTTTTAAAGGATGTTCTCCTTTCTTCTTTGATAAGGACCTTTCTCCACTTACTGTCTCCTCTCTGGAACATTTGTTCACATCACCCAGAAAATTCAGACCCATGTTTCCTGACCCACTTATCCATCCCATCCTCCCAGAGGCCTTTTCTAATGCATCACCTTGACCGTTGTAAGATCTCACAGCTCTGCACTCCTCTCTCTCTCACAACACGTGGTTGTTCATGTAATCAACGCACTATTTTTTTTTTTTAATCTGTCTTTCCCCATAGACCAATGGCCGTCAGCATATGATGATCTAGCTCCCAAGGGACATTTGACAGCACCTTGCCACATCATGGGGTTGGCATGATGAGTAGGTTCTATTCCTAGGTAGATACCAGAAATACTGTTACCTGCTCTATAATGTGCAGGACAGCCGCCCCCCCCAAAAAAAGAACGATCTGGCCCCAAATGTCAGAAGTGTCATGGTTGAAAAACCCCATCATAGACCGTGGGCTTGATATGGGTAGAGACCTTGGTGTCATATTCATAACTTTATATCCTACACTGGGCCACAAGCACATTGATTGATTTATAATTGATGTTCAGAAACATCTATGGACTGATACACACACACACACACACACACACACACACACACCCCACATCCTTGGATCAACTTTATGGATAAACTCATGCTCACACCTGCCTCCTTTCCAATGGCTAATCCTGTTCTCCAGTAGACAGTGTTCCATACCCTTCCACTGTGGTTCCGATGTAAATATACACTGCATATGTATACACCTCCTTCCACCTAATACATTATTCAGCTCTCCTATACCAAATAAGCTCTCTTAGCGGCTTCCACCTGGACACACACTGATCCAACACCCACACCCACGCATGTGTGCCTGTGGATAGGCACCTGCACAGAGCCCGGGTGTGTTTGCCCTCACGTGTGCCTTTTCTCATGAGACCTGCCAATTCTGCAATAGAGGCTTTCTCTTTTAAATCATATAAAATAGGCTTAAACCAATGGACCTGCACAGACATACATGTGAATACACACATTAGTACAAAAGACCAGAAGATGGGGCTGCAAAGTGGGAGAGTGAGGGACCCCCAGTGCACTTAACAAGACCTCCCTGTGGTCCCATCCAAGCCATGGGACTGTAAAATGTGCACCATTAAAATTAGAGCTGAAACCAGACTTCAAGCAGCGGTATCATATCCAATTGCCATTAAAACCTCTCTTTATCTCTCTCTCCATCTCTCTCTCTCTCTCTCTCTTTCACACACACACACACACACACACACACACAGACCCCTTTACAAATTTCCTTTAAAAAAAAAAGGAGTCAAACAGCAGAAAATAATTTTAATCAACGTCATGCCCGTGTGGGCTGAGGTGAAATAGGATATTAATGCTTTTATCTCTGCTGGGGACATGGCTGACTTCACCATTGATTCCATTGGAAGCCGCACCCCAGGTGTGTTCCCATAGCATTTCTGCATTAAGCAGTTGCAAGACCAAGTCTAACATCTTTTATTATCTCGGCAAAGCTGCACACACTGAGTAGTGGGGCCATAATAAAAAGATCCAATACCCCATTAGCACAGCTAAATATTTGACTTCTAAACTCAAGTGGAAAATGAAACTCAGTGCCTGGAGAGGAGCAGGTAAGGGGTTGTAATGCTGGAGAACGAAACTGTAATGCCTTCTTGTTCCAAGCACTGTACAGTTTATGAAGCCTTACAAATGTATCTTCTCACTGAATTTTCACAGCCGATGCAGGGATTATCATCCCTACTTCACAGTGAGGGAACTGAGGCTTGGTGAGGTGCAGTGGCTTATCCAGACCCTACATAGCCTGACTGCAGCTGCCTGTGGTCTATAAAGACACAGTGGTCTGGAATCCACATCTGTTCTCTTTTCTGCCCTAGACTTTCAGTATTATATTGAGAATTTTCTAAACAGAAAATGTGCTTTAAGCTTCACATTAGGGGGAACTTACTTTCCTTCCTCCCTTCTTGCCATCTTGTCTTCCTTCTTCTCCTCCTCCTTCCCAACTAAAGTTTGTTGAACCCATACTATGTACTGTGTGTCTGTCCCATGCCAGACCTTCTGGATAGAGTGGTTGGTAAGACCAATACCATCCCTATCATCAGGAAGCTTCCCATGTAGGAGAAAGGACAGAATGGTATTCTTAAATCATAACAGAGGATGGAAGAAGGGAATAATACAAGTTGCTAGGAGAATTCAGGGTGTGTGGGTTATGGGTGTCTTCCTAAGAAAATGGCATCAAAGCTGGAATCCAACTGGGAATCAGCTATGAGAAGGGGACTGGGGTGATGGAGAGTTTCCTAGAAGAAAACATGAACAAATACTCAGAGGTAGGTAGAAGAGGTTTTGCTGACATGTGTCATTGAGAGCAGTTCATTGCAGCCGGGTGGGAAACTGGTAGTAAGTTAGCTACCAAAGGTGAGAGCTAAGCAATGGCCTAGTCTCCAAGGGTTGAAGGACTGTTAATGTGGGTGGGAATGGGTGGTGGCTATGGGAAAAGAGAGGACTTTTTCAAGGCCTTATGTGCAAATGAATCACCTGCAGAATGCAGAGTCTGATCAGTAGGTCTGGAATGGCATCTCATCAGCTGCCTTTCTAATATGCCCTTGGGTGATGTGCAAGGGTGATGGTCCACAGACCACACTTGAATATGAAAGAAGGCCTGGACCTACCTCACCTGACTTGGTGGACCCTAGCTATGTGTGACCTCAGCTGTAAAAACATCATCTTAGTAAATTTTTATTGTTTGCATGTTGAAAGGATAATATTTTTGATATGTTGGGTTAAATAAAACTTGACATTAAGATAAAGCTTATTAATTTTTTGCTTTCCAAATGTGGCTACAAAAAAACTTAAATTAAATATATTGGGGTGCCTGGGTGGCTCAGTGGGTTAAGCCTCTGCCTTCGGCTCAGGTCATGATCTCAGGGTCCTGGGATCAAGCCCCACGTCGGGCTCTCTGCTCAGTGGAGAGCCTGCTTCCCCCTCTCTCTCCGCCTGCCTCTCTGCCTCCTTGTGATCTCTGTCTGTCAAATAAATAAATAAAATCTTTAAAAATAATAATAAATAAATAAATAAATAAATAAATATATTGATTACATGCTTGCCTATTCTGGATATATTGGTTTAAATAAAATGAGCATTAAAATGACTTCTATCTGGTTTTTTTTTCCCCCTAAATGTGGGTGCTAAGAAATTTTAATTACATATGTGGCTTACATCCAATTTCTATTGGACTTCACTGCCTGGACTGTCTTTCTGCCATAGTTAATTTGCTTGTTGTACCTTTAATATGTGGGGCACCTTCCTACAGAGAGGACTATATCGATACTTTGCCCTTCTTAAAAGGACTCCCCAGCTGGTCATATTAGCCTACTGGTTCCTCAGAAAGTGTTTCCCCACTAGAAATTCCCAATATTAGAATCACCAGAGGAACTGGTGACCTAACCTTAACTGGTTCTGATTTAAATACTTCATTTGAATGGATTCTGATGTGTATTCAAGGTTGAATACCCTGAGAATATTAAGACTAAAAGGAAACTTAGACTAAATTCCATGCTTATTTTGCAAACGACTACACCAAGGCTCAAAGACAGATATTTAGTTAAGGTCACACAGCAACCCAAGGTTCTTGATCCTCATCCCTGGTCAGCCTCTCCATTCCAGTCCCATTGATGCATCATTGTGTCCCTCTGTCAGTGGGAGTTACATTTGAATATCTGCCTATGGCTTCTGGGAGGAAACAACATTGTGTGGGACGCATGGAGGAACAGGAAAAGACCTCTTTCTAGGACCACCACCTCTGAGAACTAGTGAGGGGCTGAGCTAGGTACCAAGTGAATAAATGGCCAATGTTAAAACAAAATGGTGGCCTATTTTAGAACATGTCAACCCCGGCAATGTTAAAGCTTTACATGCACACACAGACAGATGACTTTACGCATAACTTCATTTGTTGATTATGTCAAAAACTTGGGACCTTTCAGAAAGAGGAAGCTGTTGGTCAAATAGCCCATCCAGCCCCAGGGAAAGCCCCCACCTGAGACCCCACACCACCACACCTTGCAGGTTGCCACCTGGTTTACCAAAACCCAGTTTGGTTGCGGTGCACACCCAAAGCTGGCCTCTTGTGGACTGAGCCAGAATTCCCCTCTGCTTCTTTCTGTGGTCCCTGAGGGATTATCCTAGTCATACTCTCCTAAGGAATTTCACCAGATGTCTAGGCAGCTTTGAAGGCACCCTGGCAACTCATCCCTTCACTTGAAGGACCTACCCTTCCCCCTTCTCTGTGGGTTCATACTATCAAGTTTGACATACTTTATTTAGAAGATGTTTAATTAATTCTAACTTTCCCTAAACACTCTTCTGGGCAGGAGAAGGGGTTTGTAGAAATGTCGCCTAATTACTGCTAACAAATCAGAAGGCAGTGATGGCCGACATTTGGTAGGACAGTTTGCACCTGGCCTTCCTCATGTGAGTTTCATAGAAGTTCAAACATGGAAAGGGCTTTAGAAGCTAATGTGTTTATTCCTCTCATTGTACATATGGAGGACCCTGGCTCAGAGAGGGGCACTAAAGGCTACAAAGGGAGTTGGTGGCATTGCAGGAAACAGAACCCAATATATAGACTCCCAGGTGTCTTCATGACCCCAGATGCAATGGTATTTTATACGGTCCAGCCAGAGAGGACCTCAGATAAACCAAAATGAGCTAAGCACCACTCTTGCCCTCAATAGGCTTAAATTTGGCGTGAATTTGTGAACACAATCGGGGCTGTGATTCCCAGTGCTTTTATTTTTCTCAAACATGTATATGGACTTTCATCACTGAAGGACATTAGACTTTTTTGTTTACTGCTATATCTCTGTACCACTTCTGTGTAATAGAAAGATAATGTGAGCCACAAATGAGAGCTGTGTTGGTGGTTGAAAATTGTCTAGTAGCCACATTTTAAAAAGTAAAAAAAAAATATATATATATATATATATGAGAGGTGCCTGGGTGGCTCAGTGGGTTAAAGCCTCTGCCTTCAGCTCAGGTCATGATCCCAGGGTCCTGGGATCAAATCCTGAATCGCATCAGGCTCTCTGCTCAGCGGGGAGCCTGCTTCCTCCTCTCTCTCTCTGCCTGCCTCTCTGCCTACTTGTGATCCCTATCTGTCAAATAAATAAATTTTAAAAATCTTTTTAAAAAGTAAATAAATAAAAATAAAATAAAATAAAATAAATGAATATTATTTTAATAATATATTTAATTTGAACAAAAATATCCAAATGTTATCACTTCAAAATGCAATTGATAGAGAAATAGTATTAAGGACATATTTTACATTGCTTTTTTTCACACTAACTTTTTGAAATCCAGTGTTTATTTTATACTTAACAGCACAATTCTGTTCAGATCAATTTCAGCGCACTGAAGCCTCATGAGGCTAGTGGTTACCATATTGGACAGTTCAGCTCTAGGGCTTAGAAAAGTGCTGGACACATAGTAGGAACTAAAAAATGTATTTATGACTGAATGAATGGACTGGAAGTGTCCACCTCCCAGATCCCCTAATGCAGCCCCCTTGTATCAAAGAAGGGGAAACAAGATCAGGGAATGGCAGTGACTTACTCTGGAGTAATTCACTTCCTCTAGGATTAGAAGGTAAATCCATCTCCTAGCCAGTGAGCAGGCCCAGCCTACCTTTGATGACAGTTGTCCCGGTGCTCAGCACGACCCCTGACACATGTATAGGAAATGCGTGTTGAGGGAAAGGTCACCTCGTTAATTGGTAAGAGCACAGAGTCGGGAACCTGAGTCTCCAGCCTCCTGCCCAGGGCTCTTTTCACTATACCCTGCTGTCATGCAAATTGATTTATGTTCAGAACATATATGCAGAACATTCGTGTCAAGGACAGGCCTGTGGGGTGTGGATGCTGAAACACTGATTATTGTTTAAATTTCTTCGTGAGTAGCTGTCCCGCGAGCACAGTTGGAATTCATTGTGTTGGATCTGAATTTGCCTGCTGTAGAGTTGCTGGAAGACAGGAGCCTGCTACCCTGGATCCTTTTAAACAAACATGTGGTTTGGGATGTGCCTGGGGCTCACGGGACTCCAAACAGTGAGTTTGGGGGAGTGGGGGGAAAAGATTTTATTAATTTACTTATTTGAGAGAGAGAGAGAGACCATGAGCAGAGGGTGGAGGGAGATGAGGGAGAGGGAGAAGCAGACTTCCTGCCAAGCAGGGAGCCCAGACGCAGGGCTTGATCCCAGTACCCTGAAATCCTGAACTGAGCCAAAGGCAGATGCTTAACCCACTGAGCCACCCAGGAGCCCCTCCAAACATTCTCTCTTAAGCAACAGGGTGTCTGAGCTCTGGAATACATACCTCTGTAATCCCCTGTCCTTTGTCGTTTCATATTTCCATTCTCCATCCTTCAGGCAGGGCCCAGTCCTGGGTACCACCTAAGACGCCTTCCCGGATCTGCCGCGTGCAGCCAGGAGCACCCCGGCTCCTCTGCTGACACAGCCGAGCTCCCTTTTCTTGAACTCGCTTTCCACTATGTCTCATGGCGAGTCCACAAGCCAAGGCGGGATTTGTCTCTCAGAATCCAGTAACTCATAACTATGAAATCTCTGCATTCAAAGGGACTGTGCCTGTCTTCAAAACCAGTTTCCCAAACTTTGGGTATTTGCATATCACCACGGGATCTTTGTCGTAGCTCTCCTCTGCACTCAGTGATTCATTTTCTTTGAATCTCTTTACTTGCTGAAGTTAAATAAATTTATCTTGGAAGGAAAACGATATCTTTGAAAACAGCACAGTATAGATAGTACATGCATTCTGCACGCACAAATCTATAGCTATTTTACTATAATCGAAATATATTTACTACTTCTATGCAGGTGTATAATCTCTATGTATCTCCTAAAACCAACTTTACCTCTACCAGTGACACACGTGTCCCTTTTAAAACACTTTTTCCTAGGGCATCGCCTTCATTATAGACAGAGAGAAAACCGAGTCTCAGGGAGAAGCAGGCTCTGTCCCCTGGCAGATCTTAAAGAAATTGGGAGGCAAAGCAGACTTGGAACTCAGACTCAGTGGTTCTAACACCACAGTTCTATCGGCATATCCTTCCGCTGGAACAGCCAGCAGTGAACCTGGCCCCAGTCTGACATTATAAGAAAACCAGGCTTTCGGGGCTCCTGGGTGGCTCAGTGGGTTAAGCCGCTGCCTTCCGCTCGGGTCATGATCTCAGGATCCTGGGATCGAGCCCCGCATCGGTCTCTCTGCTCAGCAGGGAGCCTGCTTCCTCCTCTCTCTCTGTCTGCCTCTCTGCCTGCTTGTGATCTCGCTCTGTCAGATAAATAAATAAAATCTTTAAAAAAAAAAAAAAAAAGAAAGAAAGAAAACCAGGCTTTCAAGTCATAGGTTCAAATCCCAGCTGCACGTCTGTGGCTGCGTGAGTTTAAGCCAAGGGCTTGATCTCCCTCAGCCTATTTCTTTTCCAGGAATTGAGATGATGTGCCTCTCAGGTTGTGGAACCTTTGCACTTGGACCCTGCTCACCAAAGATCCCTCTTCACTCACTAGGGTGGACTAATAGAAATAAAAGTTAGCCATATGAGTCTTTTTATGTTTCACAGTTACTGCACCAAAAAGGAATAAAAAGAAACAGGGATATATGTTATCCAATGCATCATATTCAAAATATTCTCATTTCAGCATGTAATCAATATAAAATTATTAATGGGATAGTTGATTTTTATTATATTAAATTTTCAAAATCCAGTGTGTATTTTATACTTAAAGCCTATCTCAATACAAACTTTAAATTTTCATCAGAAAACCTGACCTGAATTATGATTTCAAAAAATTCACCCAGGGGCGCCTGGGTGGCTCAGTGGGTTAAAGCCTCTGCCTTCAGCTCAGGTCATGATCCCAGAGTCCTGGGATCGAGCCCCGCATCACATCGGGCTCTCTGCTCAGCAGGGAGCCTGCTTCCCCGCCCCCCCTGCCTGCCTCTCTGCCTACTTGCGATCGTTCTCTCTCTGTCAAATAAAAAAATGAAATCTTAAAAAAAATTTCACCCAATTGAAAAAGTAGATTCATATACTTGAGCTTTTCAAACATACTTAACATTGTTGTATTCACATCAGATTTTAGGTTTAAATTACACAAAATTAAATAACATTTTAAAAATCTGGTTCCTCAGTTGAGAGGCAAAGTGGGGGGCTTGGGGGTTAGGAAAGGAATAAATGAAACAAGATGGGATTGGGAGACTCTTAATAAGAGACTCTTAATCTCACAAAACAAACTGAGGGTTGCTGGGGGGTAGGGGATTGGGATAGGGTGGTTGGGTTATGAACATTGGGTAAGGTATGTGTTTTGGTGAGTGCTATGAAGTGTGTAAACCTGGCAATTCACAAACCTGTACCCCTGGGGCTAATAATACATTATATGTTAATAAAAAATTAAAAAAATTATTTTAAAAAGTATATAAAAAATCTGGTTCCTCATCACACTGGACATAGTTCAACTTTTCAGTGGCCACATGTGGCTATGATATTAGATGGCAGAATGGCACCTTACCTTGTTTCTATATTAATTTCTTAGTAAAATGGAATGTGTGTGTGTGCCTGCGTGTGTGTGTGTGTTTGTGTATGACTTAAACATCTTCAAAATACTGACTCCTGGAATAGTTTATTTGTTTATGGCAACCACCACTGAGACAAGCTGGATAGGTAATAATATTCCCATTGCAGAGAAGTAGTGCTCAGAGGGGTCACAGGTTCCGTCTAGGGCCACACAAGTAGTAAATGGCAGAACCAGGTCTCGAACTCAAGGTTGCCAACTTTTGGAACCAGGCTCTGCTCAGACTCCCTAATGAAAATTCCACCTACTATTCATATACTATTTAAAAAGCAGTCAAGTTTAAAGACCAGACCACCGTGTTAATTCCTCTGAAATACCTGTTTTATCACATAGTTGATGTTACGGGTTGATGGTTTGAGCCCACCCATTTTTTTTTTTTTTTAAGCTAAAGGGAAAGGAGACAAAGTTATTGCCAAAACCCTGAACTAATTAATTCCACTGTAGGTTTACTTACAAGGTTCACCCTAGCAGGTGCATTATTTAAACATCAAATAACTGATTTGTTAATAACTCTTTTTTCTTCCTCTAGTGAGTGTAATTTCTTCTCTGGAGTTCAAAAAGGTAGAACTTTCCCCACACAGAGGCCCGATTGTAGTGTTCAATCTTTGATAAGGTTTATTCTTATACCGGGTTTTCTGGTTTTCTTCCTCTTTTCTTTTTTCCCCCAGGTTGGAGGGTGTGTGGGAGTGCTAATCTATATAGGATCTTTTTTTTTTCTTCTCTGTTTGTCTTCCTTTGACTATGTTCTCTTGTGAAGACAAATACAATAATAACATCTTACTTTCTAAAGCTCTTTTCATCCTGATCGAGTTCTGAGCGCCACAGAACACATTGCATTTCAAAACTTATGGAAATGCAGTCTTACAGGTTACAAATTTAGACAACATGAAAAGTCAGACACACAGGGTCCTTGAAGCACATTAATTCACTCACAACATGCCCCGTCCTCCGAGCAGCTACAATTAATCGTCTCTGCGCTAAGCCAAGCCTTTTGCTAAAGGTAGCACAGACCTTGTTAAGAGAGAGGGAATGATGTTTATTTATGTGTCTACATTTCCATGTGATTATTGAGAGCCTACGCAGATCTGTTGGGTTCAAACCAGCAATGCTGGAAGAAGAGCTTGTATTCTCACTGCAATTTTGCAGACAAACCAAGTGTTGGCATTTTTTCTAAAGCTCTCTTCTCCTGGACCTTCTCTCCAGGACTGAGGAGTCCACGTTCCTTTTATAAACTGTGCAAAGCCTGCCTTTGACAATTTGGAAGAACACAACCCAAACTCCTACCATCTTGTGTGGGGTCCTACATAAAGAATAGCCTGCCTTGGGGGCACCAGGGTGGTTCGGTGGATTAAAGCCTATGCCTTCGGCTCAGGTCATGATCCCAGGTTCCGGGGATTGAGCCCCGCATCCCATCCAGCTCTCTGCTCAGCGGGGAGCCTGCTTCCTCCTCTCTCTCTCTGCCTGCCTCTCTGCCTACTTGTGATCTCTATCTGTCAAACAAATAAATAAAATCTTAAAAAAAAAAAAAAAAAGAATAGCCTGCCTTATCTCAGACTACAGACCTCTCTCACTCACACCGTTCGACATAGCCCACAAGTTGCCTGTGCCCTACCCTCTGCCATGCTGACACTTTTGTCTGGACCTAGCTCCTTCCTGATTCCTTGTAAGACCCCCCACCCCTCGTCATGTTCTGCTGTCGGGACTTCTGCGGGCCCTTTCACATTTTTCAGGTCCAAATTTCCAGGCTCAAGAGCGTCTTCCCAAGTGGGTCTGCTCTGCCCATTGGCCAACTTTTATTATGTTTTCTCGTATTATTTCCTCTCTTACAACGCTTCTCTGCATGCCTTTTCAACATTGTTATTTGTTTGGTTAGTGTTTAGTCTTCCCCATGCATTTTTCACAATAAATTGAATGTGTAGTGGAAACCTCACAAGGTTGTTCTCCCCAGATACACTACCCCTGCAAAAGAGAGTTTGGGGTTAGTCACGACTGACTTGACTTGACTTAGTGGTTAGGGTCCAAAAGTAATTTTTGAATCTACCATCCATGCTGGGAAGTACTTTAAAGAGGAGCAACGGTATGCAAGTCTCCTCCAGTTCATGGCTGGGGAAAATCTTTGTTCAGCTCATCAGATGGCTAAGCAACTAGGGAAGGAGGATTCCAAATCACTGACTTCTACCTCCAAATATGCAACATTTATTTTTCCCTATTGGTATTCTCCCTGGGAACTTCTTATTCAGCTCCCATTTTTATAGTTAATTTCTTTTCACTGTATATAATGGGAAGTGAATGCTAAAATAAGAATGAATCAACATAAATCCCCTTCACTGTACCTTATTCCTAAATCAAGATGCAGGCTGATTTCAGCAGAGGGAACAAGCTGGGAGTATACCATAGCCACACACACTTTGGGAAAAGGGAAGGAGATGGGAGTCTGGAAATAGAGAAAATTTACCATCGTTTAGTGGCAGAACTCCCAAAAGTCCTTCCACAATTATTATCTCACCTAATCTTCAAACCAACAGACTAGAGGTTATCATCTGCTTTTTCCAGATGAAGAAGACTGTGAACCACAGACAGGAACTTAAGTATTTGTTTGAGAAGCCTGATATGCTGCTGTATGTACCATAAAAGATGTGTGTGTGGGTGGGAGGAGGTACACCGTGTGGCTCAGTCCGTTAAGTGTCTGACTCTTGATCTCAGCTCAGGCCTTAATCTCTGGGTCATGAGTTCAAGCCCCAAGTTGGGCTACAACGTGTCGAATACTTAAAAAAAAAGAAAAAGAAAAAGAAAAAAAGTGTGTGTGTGTGTGTGTGTGTGTTTCTCAGAAGAGTTCAACTCAAGTATTTATTCTGATCTATTGGTAGTACCTGTGGAGAAAACTGGTAGGGAGGATTTTAAGCCTGTGTCAGAATTTAGCCAGAAAGTGTGGTGATTGATTAATAATGTCTGTCAGGGAGATGGTAGTGTGGGTGGTAAGAAGGTAGGACACAAGCCATATAATTTAAAACCTTTGTAAATTCCAAGTTCCAAAGCACTAGCCATCTGTGTAATCCGGATTTTGAGTCATCAGGACACCTGGATTCTATTTCTGATGTCTTCCATAAGGAGCAGTATGGTCTTCAAAAGGTCATTTCCTTCTCAAAGGTCATTATGAGTCTGTAAAATCCGAAATATTATAGTAGACGATTGATAAGGTTTCATCCAGCTGAAACGGTCTGTGATTTTACAGGAAGTTTATAATGACTGTATTAGTAGAACATGCACACTCATTGAATAATGGCGCATTTCATCCTAATATACCAATGCGTTTCCCCCCTCTTTGTAATCCTATGGGTTACCTACATAGGCATTTACTTATAGAAACAATATAGCTATTTAAAATATCGATGTTGACTCATTTCGTATAAAATTTGAAGCATGTCACATGTTTTACTCTAACACAGGTTGGGAAGCAGTTAGATTCTCTTTTCTTCTTATTTTTCATAGTGACAGCTGTTGACATACACCATACATTCTGTGCATTGAACATATGCTGATGATCATGATAGTAGCAAAGTAGAGAACCAGAGAAGCAAACTTACAGGAAAAAGAGAATCGAAAGACAATGTAATTCCTAAAGTTATGAGGAATTTTTATTCTTGCTAGGACAAAAATAAAACATGTTCATCATAGAAGGATTAGGGAAGAGAGTGGGCTCGCGTGTGTAGTCCCTGATCACAGAAACTATGTCTATGTTGCCAACCATTGTATCTCTTATGATTTGTAGACTGTCTGGGACTAATTAATAAATACATTCTGAATATATGAATAAGTCAATGAATGCCAGCAAGAAGACGAAGAAGGGGAAAAAAAAAAAAGCACACCTAATTCTGAACCACAGAGATAACCACTGTTAACACAAATTGTATCACCATCCAGGCTTTATACAAACAAGACATATACATATTCATTTTTAAAAATCAGCTCAATTGAAGTATAATTTGCATACAATAATAGTCATCAATTTCAAGTATGCAGTCAACAAGTTTTGACAAATGTATACAGTCATGCAATCAAGACCAAGTACCACAATCAGCATTAGAACATTTTCTTCTCCCCCAGTGAATCTGGGGTCCCTTGGAACCACTGATGGGGTTTCAAACTGCTCTGGAATCTGCGCGTGGTCTGGTGGTCTCGGTTTCTCTCGCGTAGCTTTAAGCTTTCGAGACTCACCCGTGCAGTTGCGTATTGCTAGTTTGTCCCGGAGTCTTTTATATGGATCTGCAACAATTTGTTCATCCGTTCACCAGGTGATGGATATTTAGCTTCCCAGTTTTGACTCTTGTTAATGAAGCTCTTACCATTCTCGTATACAAGTCTCAGGGTGGGCATATGTTTTCCTCTCTGTTGGGTAAATATCTAAGAATGGAAATGCAGAGTCAAGTTTTAACTTTCTAAGAAAGCGCTGACCGTTTTCCAAAGCGATTGTATCGTTTTGCGTTCCCGGCAACAATGTGTGACAGCAGAACTTGCTGTTGTCATTTTTAATTTTAGTCATTCCCAATGGGTGTGTAGAACTATCTCATTGTGGTTTTAATTTGTGTTTCCCTAATGACTGAAGATGTTGAGGACCTTTTCCTGTGCTTATTTTGCCATCTGTAGATTATTTTTTGGTGAAGGGTCTGTTCAGATTCTTTTTTTAAAATCTAGTTGTTTTGTTATGGAGTTGAATGGGTTATCTATATCTACTGATTACAAGTCCTTCATCAGATACATACTTATCACATATTTTCTCCCACTGTGTAATTTGCCAGTGTCTTTTGAGGAGAAAAAAAAGAAAAAAACTTTAAATGTGATAAAGCCCTATTTGAAAATTCTTTATGGTTTCTCCTTTACATATTCTGTGGATGAAATCTTTCCTTCACCCAAGGTCACAAGGATTTCCTTCTATATTATGTTTTAGAATTATTTTTTAGCTCTTACATTTAATTTTATAATCCATTTTGAGTTAATTTTTGTGACTGGTATGAGGTAAGGGTTGAGGTTCATTTTTTAAATATGTGCATATTCAATTGTGCCAGCACCGTTTGTTCAAAAGGACAATACTTTCCCCCTTGAATTATCTTGGCTCCTTTGTCAAAAATCACTTAACCATTTGTGTTTGAATCCATTTCTAATATTCCATTCTGTTCCATTGATTTATGTTATCTTTAAGCCGGAACAAACCTATCCTGATTCTACAGCTTTATAATGCCTTCCAATTAGGTAGTTCAAATACTCCCAACTTTGTTCTTTTTCAAAATCGTTTTTGTTATTCTGAGTTATTTGCATTTTTATATACATTTTATAATCAACTTATTGATTTTTATAGAGATGTGCTTATTGGGATATTGATTGAGATTTATGTTGGGGAGAATCAACAACTTAAAAATACTGTCTTCTGATTCATGAACATGATACACATCTCCATCTATTCACATCTTTTGAAAAATTTCTTTCGACAATACTTTCTAATATTCAATGTATAGATATTACTATGTTTTGTTAAATATTTCTCTAAGTGCTCATGCGTTTATACATCATTATAAATGATGTATTTTTAAAATTTCGCTTTCTAATTGTTCAGTGCTGGTAAACAGAAAACTATTCTTTTGTTCATTTATTGGTATCATGCAATCTTACTGAATTCACTTACTAGTTCTAGCAGCTTTGTAATAGATTTGGGGGAATTTTGTACATCCATCACCATGTTTTCTCTAAATAAACCAAACTTAACTTACTGTATTCTAATCTGTATATCTTTACTTTTTTCGTCTTGTCTTATTACACACTCCAAGACCTCCAGCACAATAATGATTCGAAGTAATATGAATAAACATTCTAGGCTTATACTTGGCTTTATGGGAAATATATTCACTCAGTCTTTTACCATTAAATAAGCTGATGGTCATAAGATTTTTTAAAATGCTCTTTATCAGATTGAGAAAAAATTTTTCTTTGGGGTACCTGTGTGGCTCAGATGGTTGGGCATCTGCCTTCAGCTCAGGTCATGACCTCCAGGCCCTGGGATCAAGCCCCATGTCTGGCTCCCAGCTCACCGGGGAGTCTGCTTCTCCCTCTCCCTCTGCCCCTTCCCCTGCTTATGTTCTCTCTGTCTCTATCTCTCTCAGATGAATGAATAAAATCTTTAAAAAAATTTTTTTTTTCTTAGTTTGCTGCAAGTTTTGGTATCATTAACAGATATTTAATTTTTTCAAATGCCTATTCTGCATTGATTGAGATAATTGTATGGACTTTATTCTTAGTCTATTAATATGGTAGATAATAACATCAATAGATTTTTGAATGTTGTTATGTAATAAATTACTGGATCTTTGTCCCTGGTTCCTGGGATAGAGCTTCTAAACCTTTGTAATTTCCCAGTTGATAAGAGTGTCTTGTTATTCATGATGGGTCCCTGGGAACATACCTGAGTTTTTGCTAATGAACTGATTCATGAGGAGTCTTTGAATAGTTTAAGATGGGGTTTGGTCTTGCAGGAACAACCAACCATGTAATTAGAGGCTTGGGGTTTTGAGTTGGATGATATTAATCTGACTTTGGGGAGGGGACAGGGATTGGAAATTGAGTTCAATCACATTCTAATGATTTGATCAATCAGGCCTACAGAATGAAACCCCAATAAAAATTATAGACACCAAAGTACAGTTGAACTTCTTGGTTAATTAACACAGTGATATGCCAGGAGGGTGACATGCCCTGATTAAGCAGAGAGAGGACACCAGGAAATCTCCATGTTCAACACCCTTCCAGACCTCATCGTATGGGTCTCTTCTTTCGGTTGGTCCTGATTTGTAGCTTTTATAATAAAAGTGTAACTATAAGAATAACACTTTCCTGAGTTCTGTGAGTCATGGGCTTGCTCTGGCGACACATATACTGAGTTCTGTGAGTCATTCTAGTGATTCATTGAACCCAAGAGGATAGTGAAAACCCCTGAATTTGCAGCCGGTTGGTCAGAAGTATGGAGGACCCAGGAGCACTGCGATTTGTGGCAAGTATATGAAATCACAGCAGTGTTATTGGGGACTGTGTTCTTAACTTGTGAATTCTGTGCTAACTCAGGATAATTAGTGTCAGAATTGCACTACAATATTGCAAATATTAAATAAACTTTGTATCCCTGAAAAAAAAAACCACCTACTCATAAAATTTATCCTTTGAAAATATCACTGATTTCATTTTTAAAATATTTTATTAGGGATTTTTTTCATCTACATTTATGAGAGACGTTGTTCCATATTTTTCTTTTCCTTTAATATCTTTTAATGGTTTTGATGTCAAGGTAATGCTGTATTTATTAAACAGGTTGGGAAGTGTTCTTTCTTTTTATATTTATCTGAAGTGTTTGTAGAATTGGTGTTATTTCTCCCTTAAATATTTGGTTGAAGTCACCTGGGCCTAAAATTTCCTTTGTGGGAAGGTTTCCACGTACGGTTAATAACTGTAATAGATACAGTGTTCCAGTTATCTCTTTCTTCTTCAAGAGAGTCTTGACAGTGACTTTCAAGTACTTAATATGTTTCATCTTAGTTGTTAAACTTTTTGTCACAAAGTTGTTATGTGATATTCTCTTATTATTCATTTTAATAATGAATAATGTCTATAGGATCTACAATGATATCTCCCTTTTATTCTTGATATTGGTCATTTGAGTCTTCTATCACTATTAAATCTGGCTAGAAATATGGCAAAATTTGATCTTTTTTAAAAATCAGATTTTTGTTTATTGATTTTCTGAATTATTTGTTTGCTTTCTATTTCTTTGCTCTCCCTTCTTACCATGACTGTTTCTTTTTTTCTATTTTCATTAGATTTCATTTGTTCTTCTTTTTCTTGGTTTTATGTAAAACTAAAAGCATTCATTTGAGACCTCTATTCTTTCCTAAAATAAATATGTAACATTGTAAATTTCTATCTAAGTACCAGTTTACATGCATCCCACAGTTTTGTCATGTTGTGTTTTTCATCTTCATCAAATTCAGAATGATTTCTAAATTCCTGTGATTTCTTCCCGGACTCATGGATTATTCAGTTGTATATTATCTAATTTCAAATATTTGAGGTTTATTTTTCCAAAACATTTCTGTTTTCTCATGTCTAATTTAACTTCATTTTGATCAGAGAATATACTCTGTAAATATTTTATCATTTTAAGTTTATCTAGATTTTGGGAGTGTCTATAATGTTACGTAGACTACGTTTTTACTTGAAAGAATACAAATTCTGCTGGTGACCTGTGCTAATATACTTCTCTTCAATCAATTTCATTTGGTTATTCATATAGATACCCCAGATCTCCTTTGCTCAGGGTTCCTGTGGTATACTTCTTTTCCATTCTTTTACCCTATCTTTTGCTTTATATTTAAGTAGTAGTAGGCATCGGACAGTTAAATCTTGCTATTTTTTTTATACAGTCTGACCATTACACCTTTGATTTGGAGTTTGATTCTTTATATTTAATTATTGATGTAGATGGATTATAGCTACCTTTATGCTATTTGCTTTCTTTTAATATCATCTGTTCTTTGCTCTCTTTTTTTGGTTTACTTTCCCAATTTTTTTTTCATGAACTGAGCATTTCCTATGGTTCTATTTGAGCTCTGTTATTTGTTTACTATTTGTTAATCTCTTTTTTCTTCATTGTAGTGATTAGTTGTTCTAGGGCTATTCATTTTTAACCTATTACAATCGATCTTCAAGTGATATTGCATCAGATTACATATTGTAAAAAAACCTTGGAGATACATACTTCCATTTCTACCATCCTGGCTGCCATGCCATTACTTCATATATTTTTCCTCCTATATAAGTTCTAAACTCCACAAAACACCGATAACATATTTTTTCCCTCCGCTTTCTATTTCATTGCATTTATTTATTTTTCAACTAATTAATTATTTTTATTAACATACAATATATTATTTGCCCCAGGGGTCCAGGTCTGTGAAACATCAGGCTTACACACTTCACAGCTCTCACCACATCACATACCCTCCCCAATGTCCATAACCCAACCACCCTCTCCATTCCCCCATTCCCCCTTGCAACCCTCAGTTTGTTTCCTGAGATTAAGGGTCTCTTATGGTTTGTCTCCCTCTCCAGTCCCATCTTGTTTCATTTTTTTCCCTCCCCACCCTCCACAAGCCCCCCTCCCCGCCTCTCAAATTCCTCATATCAGGGAGATCATACAATAATTGTCTTTTTCTGATTGACTTATTTCGCTCAACATAATACCCTCTAGTTCCATCCACGTCGTAGCAAATGGCAAGATTCCATTTCTTTTGATGGCTGCATAGTATTCCATTCAGACAATTGTCCTTTAGCATTATTTAAAATTATAAGGATAAAAGGGAGATACACAAAAACTATATGATTTATTAGCTTTAAAATTTATCTGCTAAGGCATGACCTTGCATTATAATTAATTTAGTGCAGTTACCTTCACCATCCTCATCTTCAACTTCCATAACTTAGAAAAATTTTGAGGGGCCCTTTATTTTTTATTTATTTTACTTTATTTATTTTGGGGGGCAGAGACAGAGGGAGAGGAAGAAAAATCTTAGGCAGACTCCCCAATAAGCATGGAGACCCATGAGTCCAATCTAAGGACCCTGAGATCAATGACCTGAGCCAAAATGAAGAGTCAGATGCTTAACTGATGGAGCCACCAAGGTGCCCCAATAAAAGGCCCTTTTAAAACAATGGTCATGGGACGCCTGGGTGGCTCAGTTGGTTAAGCAGCTGCTTTCAGCTCAGGTCATGATCCCAGCGTCTTGGGATGGAGTCCTGCATTGGGCTCCGTGCTCAGCGGGGAGCCTGCTTCTCCCTCTGCCTCTGCCTGCCACTCTGTCTGTCTGTGTTCACTCTCTCTGACAAATAAATAAATAAAATCTTAAAAAAAAATGAAACAATGGTCGTTGATAGTACTTTCGATTGTGCATCCCAACAGATAAAACATCATAAATATGAACTCCTATATTTGTAGTCATTCACATTGCTACATGTATACAGTATATTTGTCATTTCTTACATATATAAGAAAAGAAACTCTGAAAGATGAGAAAAATAGAAATACAATTCTAATATTTTCTTCTAAAAACTCAAAATGAATTATCTTTGCATCTGTAAGATGTGTATTTACCCATGATAGAAAATACTCAGATAGAAAATACTATAAAATATAACATGGGCAGACAAGGTAACACACTTGCTGAGTTGGCATATGGCAACTCAGAAAGGCACAAAGCTCTTATTCACACCTTATACATAAGGAAACAGGTTTAGATAGGCAAGATCAAGGAAAAGGTAAACAGAAGAGTCCAATATAAATGCAAGTCTACTCATCCTGATTGTAATTCATTCTCCTTTGTACCACTGTATCCCATCCTTCGGAAATGGTATTTCCTGCCAGATACATATGGGCGACATTGTCAATTAGCCTAATAACTACCATTAACTCAAAAATCCTCCAAAAAATAACTAAAACCTTAGTTACCAAAATAAATCACATAAAATATTTCATTAAATGAATGCTGGTTAATGATAACAATTATAACCATATCAGAATATACAGAGATGACACTTAATCCTGTGTTTCTATACCACCTGCTTTTAATTCTCTCTTTCATTTTAGGTATGAGGAAACATAAAGTCAGGGGGAATTAACTTTGCATTCCCAAGTAATGAGGAGAGGTTTAGGGGGAAAAGTAGGCCTAAGAAAATGGCATATGGAAGTGGGCTAGGAGGAGGGAGGGAGAGCATTTGGAGAATAGAAGAATCTTTGGGGGAAGTCCCAAATCCCAGCTTCTATCCACCAAGTAATCATATACAGCAGACAGTGAAAGACTGGACCAGATTCAGTCACTGACCTGGAGATGAAATTCTCCATTTTCCATTATCAACTCAGCCAGAAATCCACTCCCCCTGGAGCCATACTTAGTCAACTTGCTATCTCCCTGTCCCCTGCCTGGTTCATAAACACGGATACAAGCATGGAGGTGCACAGACCCAGCACTGTCTTCCCAAAGGGCAAACTATTTTTATACAGCATCAAGCAGAGTGCAGGGGCCAGAAATGGTTGTAGTAAATAAAATAACAATATTAAATCCTGTTCGCAGTCCTGTGAGTGATGGGTAGAAGGAGATAAGAAGAGAAGACGAAGAATTGGGACTGAAAATCTTCAGCCTGCTGGCTAAAGTAAATGCATTTTGGGAGGATGCATTTGGAGGTAGGAGAAAGAGCCTGGGTTTCTACAGAGAAAAGACTTGAGTTGATATTCCTGGTTGTACCACTCACTTCCTATGGCTAGATTTTTAACTTATCAACTTAGCTTTACTGCCTCAGTTCCTTGACTTTCCAAATGGGAATGCACCAAGTGATACCACCACAGAGTTGTTCTGGATATAATGGGAAAATAAACAGGAGCGTGTTCAGTTTTCACACTTACCATTTACTCTCTACACATTCTCCAGGGTCATGGCTAAGTCACTCTTCTCAGAATCTGATCATTGTGTTACCTTCATCTACAGTAACCATCCCCTTTTCCAAAATCCTTTAGAACAGCTAGTAGCCACATTAGAAAGAGTGAAATAAAATGAATGAAATTAATTATGATAATCTTATTAAATTCTGTTGAAAATGCTTCGTTTCAGTATATAACTAATATAAACATTATTATGGACGTTTTGCATTTCTTTTCCGTACTCTATCTTCCATATACAGTGTGTACGTTACATGAAGAGCACATATCACTTCACACCAGCCGTATTTCTAGATCTCCATTTCTCAACCACCACACGTGGCCAGCTACTGCTGCTTTCAAGAACTAGTGCAAGAGAAGACACCTTCCCTCCTCTTTGTGGCCTGGAAGCTTTCCCAACAGTACCCATGAGTGGCAACAGCTCAGTTTTGGAGTTTTAGTCATTGTAACTCTATTTCCTGATAGCTGGGGTTCAAACAGCAGCTTGAAAACGGGAGGGAGTAGAATGTAGGACTTGACCTTTAAAGGTTATTTTAGCCTTGATTCAGTGCCCCATGGATGTTTTAGAGGCATCCTCAGTCCCTCAGATAAATAAAGCTGGGAAGATAGTGAGCCAGGCCAGTACGGAACCCCATTGCCCTTCTTTCACGATGCAATGAAGTCCGAGAGCTAGAATGCGGCTGAATTCCAAGGGATTCTGTTTGTGCAGCATGAATGCAGATATGTCCAAGTGTATAAGGCCCTTGCTCAGTCGGCTGTGTCCTAAATCTGGCAGGCTCACTAAGGCATGGAGGATTATGCAGTTTAAATTGGATGAGAGGGTGATGGCTGTTAAGACGTATCAGCGACAATGACAAAAATCAAAACCAAAAGTAAAACAAAGACTTCCCCACTTGCCAATGAAATAACATGTTATCTTGGGGCTCTAGAATAGGCCAAAGATCTAGAACCTGACAGTCTCCATTGAATCCGTTAATCCTGATGTTTCATAACTATTAATGTGTAGAAAAGGTGCCTGTATATTTGCAAAAGCAAACCCCCTTGGAGGAGTCAGGATTTCCCTATGTTTCTGCAGAGACCTGTGGGTGAGGTCCAGACCGATGATAATTCAGTAGGCAGTCAAGGCCCACCAGTCTTATCAAAGGTAGATGGCAATTTCCCAGGAGACAGATGTTTGCAGAATGAATTCTGGGCACTGTCCAATAGGATCACAACTTAGAGG
This sequence comes from Lontra canadensis, assembly GCF_010015895.1. Taxonomy (NCBI): domain Eukaryota; kingdom Metazoa; phylum Chordata; class Mammalia; order Carnivora; family Mustelidae; genus Lontra; species Lontra canadensis. Next base: position 6,509,353 of record NW_022631024.1, on the reverse strand, counting down.
GGTGTTTGTTTATAGAGGAGAAATGCGGCTCGAATTCCACTAGACACTCGGAGAACATTGGAATATCAACATAGCTCTCCAGGAGCACATGCAACCCAGTTTGAGCTTGGGAAGAACAGGCGTTAACTATTCCAACTTGAAAATAATGCATGCTGCAAGCCCTAAAAATGGGTTGGAAAAACACCTCCCTGTCTCTTCCAAGCTTCCAAGCTACATTTGTGAAAACAGCAAGAGGAACAAGGAACTGAGTCTGATTCTGGCTCAGTGATCAAGGGACCTTGCAGCTGGTATTGTCTATAAAATGTCAATGGGAAATGAAAGGTCCTTTGCTCAGAGAACCCCTTGGCTGCCTTCAAAGAAGATCTGCAAAGCAGGCAGAACATATCTTGACCTATCCTCGGTGGCCTGTCAGGTTTTTTGGGAACAGTCATTGCTGAAGCACTTTTTTAAAAATATTTTATTTATTTATTTTAGAGAAAGAGAGTGTGTGCACATGCACAAATGAGCAGTGTTTGGGGGTGGGGCAGAGGAAGAGGGAGAAACACTTCCTGATGAGCAGGGAGCCCAATGTGGGACTCAATCCCAGGGTGCTGGAACATTGGGCCTTTTTCTAGCTCTCAGGTTCATTTCAGTTTACAGGTACTTTTTCTTGTTTTTAAAGATTTTATTTATTTATTTGACAGAGAGAGGCACAGGGAGAGATGGAACACAAGCAGGAGAAGTGGGAGAGGGAGAAGCAGGCTTCCCGCTGAGCAGGGAGCCCGACATGGGGCTCAATCCCAGGACCCCAGGACCATGACCTGAGCTGAAAGCAGTCACCTAATGACCGAGCCACCCAGGAGCCCCTACAGGTAGCTTTTTTTTAACAGAGTGAATTGTAAAACAAATAAACAAACATTTCTCCTCTCACTCATTTTCTTTACCTTCCTCACTGTATATGGGGGGAAAAAAGGTAATACTGTACTTACTGGAGTATATTTTCCACTATTCAACTAGTTCATAACCCACATGAATACACCAAGCAGAAAACAGGTTCTGGTTGCTCATTATGTGTTGGATTGCCTAACTTTTGTATCCTGAAAAAAAGAGGAAAAAGAAGATTGGATTGGGTGTTGATGAATTCAGGTGTGTCGATATTTTTCATTCAGTCAGTCGACACTTACTAAATGCATGCTTTGTGCCCAATGATACCCTGGGTTCTGGGTTTTAATTCTCAACCCACCATTTAAAAACCATGAGGTCTAGGTCACTTTCTTTCTTTCTTTCTTTTTTTTTTTTTTAAGATTTTATTTATTTATTTGAGAGAGAGAGAGAGCATGAGAGGAGAGAGGTCAGCAGGAGAAGCAGACTCCCCACCGAGCAGGGAGCCCCATGTGGGACTCCATCCTGGGACTCTAGGATCATGACCTGAACCAAAGGCAGTCACTTAACCAACTGAGCCACCCAGGCGCCCTCTAGGTAATTTTCTGAATCTTAATTCCCTTGACAATGAGATAACACACAATCTGATTTTATCTTATGCTGGATTGAGAATTAAGGATGTCAGGCATAATGCCAAGAGGAAATATTTTTAATCTTCACTCAGTTCCCTAAACTAAATATTTTTGGGCCAACTACATATACGAGGAAGGCAAGACTCAGAGAGACAAAGCAACCTGGCCCAGCTGAACAAAGGGCAGAGGTAGGATTTGAACCAGTTCGTTGGGCTCCAATGATTATATTCTTTGTCTTCATGTAAGATTCTTTTTTTTTTCTTAAGATTTTATGTATTTATTTGAGACAGAGAAAGAGAGAGAGAGCGAGAGAGCACAAGTGGTGGGGAGTGGCAGAGGGAAAGGGAGAAGCAGACTCCCTGCTGATCAAGGAGCCTGATTCGGGGCTCGATCCCAGAACCCTGAGATCATGACCTGAGCCAAAGGCAGACACTTAACTAACAGAGCCACCCAGCCACCCCGTGAAATTCTTTACAATCACAGGACTATTCTTCTGTGATGGTTTATGATATAGCTGATTTCATATGCTAACCTTAAATATCTCTATGGGATCTCAGAAACATTGTGACTTATATGAAAACCAGCTTTTAGAAGGTTAAAGATGATCTGTAGGTAGGAAATGGATCATTATCATCCTTGGGCCCAGGTCATTGGAAAAGTGGCTGCAGTGGAGCTGGGACCCAGGCATCCAAGTTTGTGCTGCACCTGGCTCTGGGTCTGTAGCTCCTGGACACGATGCATCAGGCTGCCACATTGCTGGTGTAGGTCTCAAATATGGGCTGGAGCTTGTGGAGTTACTGGCTAGCAGATATGAGAGGTACTCTGAGATGCTTTTGTTTAACCTTCTCTAAACTGAGGCTCACAGAAGTTAAATATTGTCCTTAAGACCCTTGTGAGTCAAAAGTCTCCAGAGTAACAGAATTTATTACATATATGAATTGGCTCATGTAATGATAGAAGCCGACCAGTCCCAAGATTCTGCAGAGCGATCTGGCATGCCAGAGACCCAGGAGATCAGATAGTGCTGAAGTCCAAATCTGAAAGCTGAGAACTGGGAGAGTTCGTGCTTCACTTGGAGTCTGAAGACAGGAAAAAAGCTGTGTCCCAATTGGGAAGCAGTTAGGCAGGAAAAATTGTCTCTTATTGAGGAGACTGAATTAACCTTTTTGTTCTATTCAGTTCTTCAACTGAATAAAATAAGGCCCACCTTCATTAAAGAGAGCAATCTGCTTTACCCAGTCCACTAATTTAAATGTTAATCTTGCCCAAAAACACCCGCAGAGAAATACCCGGAATAATATTTGACCAAATATTTGGGCACAATGTGGCCCAGTCAAGATAACACATAAAATTAACCATCATTGGGTTAGACCATCAAATAAGTAGAAAACACACAAGGAGAACTTAGGCCTCTGGATTTAATTCTTGGGTTCTTTCCTTTTACATGATGATTTCATAGATCTTTCTACATATTGATTAGACATGGACATCCATGTACTTCAAAGAAACCAATATATCAAAGAAACTGATACTGATCAAAGCATGGGAAAATGACATGCAGGTTATTATCAACTGTTTTATTGATATTTTCAATACATAAATACTCAAATTATGCTGTGTAGTCTACTGGAGAGAGAGGAAAAGACAAAAAAAAAAAAAAATTCTAGTGCCCACTTCTTAACCATGTACACTTTCTCCTATTCTTTGTGATGCTTGTGAGTTTGGGCATGTAAAGTTAAAAAAAAATCAATTTTTACTATCTTTGGTGATGTTTAATAACATCATTAAAATATTTCAAAATTAACTGTGATCGTTGAATCATAAAATGTGTAAGGTTCAGCAGTATTGAACAATCTCTCTGATAAAGTATTCTGGGAGTCTCAAACAACGCTGAGAAAAATGTAAGGAAAATATTATCTCCATGTTGAAGGTGAAAATACAGTTCTAAGAAGTTGCTGGGGTAAGCCCCCAATAGTGAGGGTAAACATCCTGAGTGTGCCCAGTGCTTTCCAGGTGAAAGTTTTAGAAATTATTTAAAATTTAAAATTGTGTGTGTGTGTGTGTGTGTGCGCGTGCACGTGTGTGTTTGTGTTTTCCTAAGAAAGGCTAATGTCCAGATGTGACTAGGGTCAATTGGGCTGGTTTTGTGGACATTTATTGTCTTCTCCATATTTCTAGTAATAGCATCCCAGTTTTCTTTGGAAGAATCCTTTTCTCCCGTAATCCATCTGGTTGAGATAATATGGGGCATTTCCAGGATCTGAAGCATCAGAGAACCAAGATGGAGATTCCACAATGGAGCACAATCTTATCCCAGCCAGGTGGACACAATCTCAGAATCCTGATGTCAGCTTTTGGAAGAGTTAGCACTCATCATCTGGTTCCGTGTAGAGAAAGCCTACCTGAGCATTTAGCCAACTCAGAAGGAGAAAGAACTGAAAGAAGCAGGATGAGTCCTGATGACATGAAGCCAAACCCAAAGCAAATTCCATGAACTTTTCAGTTCCACGAACCAACAAATTTCTTTCTTTGCTTCAGCCAGTTTCATATGAGTTTCTTGTCATTTACAAGCGAGAGAGTGCTAATTGATACAGCGAGTTTGATTAACTACTCCCATTCAAAGCCCATCCGAAGTTGTTGTAGCCCCCTGGAGTGTGTAGTGATCCTGCAAGATGATTAGCATGGAAAAGTATATAGCTTGGTTGTATCATGGTCTGATTATTTAACAGTGTTATTATCAACAAGATCTAACACAGGCAAATATCCTAGCAGAGAAAAACAATGACTAAATTCATTAACCATGGCTTTGTTTACCCTCTCCTTGTTTAATCAAACAGACATTAATTTGTTTCTTGGGATACATGTCCCTAGTAAAGCCTTTGGTGCTCACATGTCACGGAAAGAGGCTTTGATATCTCTGAATTCCCAGATTCCATAGATATTATATTTCTCAGAAGCAGCAGCAGGGACCCAGGCTCCGTAAACAATTTTCTGTGCTGACATCTGTAATAAAACACAAAGAATGATCAAAGTTGAGCAGTGCTTGACCTTCAGGGTAGAAAGGTAAAGGCACCCTTAATTCACAATTTAGATAATTCTTTCTATTTGATCTTGCCATCAGACAGGCATGCTTTTATCTCTAACATCTACAGAGGGCCTTCACCTGTCTCAGGAAGGGAACATGCAGAGAGGACACGTAGGTTTCATCTCCTGTGACAAATCTAACTGATTGGTAGCTGTTGCCTAGAGGGCTGTGCTATAAAGTGTTTGGGGGTATTGTGGGAGAGGGTTTCATGATCAATTAGCAATGGCTGCCCCAGGCAAGAGACGAACAAGAGGTAACAAGGGGGAGACACCAAGAGATATTGACAATTTAAGAATATCTGGTGGTTTGAAGCAAAATACAGATTAATCAGCTAACCTCAAGCTAATTGAAATAGAAAGAAATTATAAATGGTAACAAAAAGATACCTTTCTTTCATAAAATAACCAACCATACCTTCTCAAAAACAGTGACCCTGAAACTGGGGAGGGGGGAACGCATTTATATGCTAGTTTGGTATCACTTTGGACTCAAGGAGATGAGGATCCAGTCTCTGTGTTACAGTTTTGCAAAAATGTAACCCAGCATGACTGAGCACAGAAGAGCCCAGCAATTAAGAATGCAGACTTATAGTCTTGGCTTCCAAGCCAGCTTCAGCTCTTGCAGCTGTATGTTTGTAAGCAAATCATTCTACCTCACAGCTCCTGGGTTTCTTCATCTACAAAAGATCAGAGCAACCTATCAGCCAGGATTCTGTTGCCACAGATAACCTGAGTCACAGCTTTTTGGTGAAGTGTATTTTTATTTCTTTAATTTATTAAATTTAACAGTATTTTTGAAGCGCTTAACAAACTTTCTGGTGCAATATAAGTATAAAACAAGGGACAAGTAAAAGCAACAAAGAGAAATGCCAGCACAACTGGTGTCACTTTGTCTAACCCAATCAGTGAACTAACTTGTTCAGAACGTGTTATGTATGGGGTTTTCATGGTGTGGGAGAAGCATATGTGATTGAGGTCTGGGGAAGGTTTCCCACTTTAAAAAACAAAAAATGTTTAAAGACTTTTATTTATTTATTTATTTGACAGAAAGAGAGATCACAAGTAGATAGAGCAGCAAGCAGAGATGGGGGAGCAGGTCCCCTGCTGAGAAGAAAACCTGATGCAGGGCTTGATCTCAGGACCCTGAGATCATGACCTGAGCCGAAGGCAGGGGCTTAACCCACTGAACCACCTAGGAACCCCTAAAAAACAAATATAGAAAAAAAAATTTCTCTCCCTTATATTATCTCTTTTCCTCAGAAGGCATTTACTTAGAGGTGGTGAGAAATCATGGTTAAGTACATCGAACTGTGAACTCAATTATAGGAATTCAAATACTAGTTTGATATTTACTAGTTCTTTTCTCATTGAGGATGATAATCATAGCATCTACCTGCTGGAATTTTTGTGAAAACTATATGGGTTACTACCTGGAAAGCAGTGAGAGAAACATCTGGCCCAAAGTAAGCACTCAATAAATGCTGTTATTAATAATTATAATAATTCCTTTTTGGAGGTATTAGCATTTGTAAGCATGGCACTCATTGATTGATGCTTACAGCATGCCAATCTTCATGATAAATGCTTATCTCATTTAATCATTACAACAACCTTATTGGGATACATGTTATTTCCTAATGAGACTCTCTGTTCCCAAGGGGAATGGTCTGTTCACTGCTATAGACCGGATGTCTGGTTCAGAGAAGGTGCTCAATAAAAGTTCTGGATAAGTGATTGGATCTTCATTTGCCAAATGAGGACACCGAGGCTTGCAGACGTTAATTTATATGTGCGTAAGTTTCTTAATGAGGCTTGCTATGTGTCTTGCCCAGACGAGGTGGTGCCGGGTTTAGGCTCAAAGTCTGTTTGACTCCAAAGTCTGTTTCTCATATCCACTATGCTCACTGACATGAAAAAGATTAATGTCTATTCACACCTCAGAAAAAATTATGTCACCAGATCAGAGGACCATCTTATTGAGAGCAAGCTGTGGGGCCAATGTGAACTCATTTTCACATCTCCCAACCCCAATAATCATAGTTATCCAGATGGAATTAACTTTGAAATTATATATCAACAGGGCAAGGCTTTATACAGAAGTCACTCAATGAAATAGCTTCACAAGCTGAGTGGGAGGGATTTCTCATTCTCTAGCCTGGGAGGTATTTATGAATGGACATAAGGTAGGCTATCGGGGTTGAGATGTAGTAGAGGAATCCCCAGATGTTTAACCCCACGAGCTATGGCTGCCTGATCAAGCAACATCAGAGCCCAAAGGGAAAGTTATAGAGATGATTCGATCTAAGTACCTACTTCATAGATTATGTTATTTCGCTATTGCTGTGCAACAAGTTCCCACAAATTTAGTGCCTTAAAAAACACATATTTATTGCTTCACAGTTTCTGTAGGTCGGAAGTCCAAGTGTGGAGTAACTGGATTCTTCACTCAGGGTCTCATGAGATCATGAGATTGCAACCAAGGAGTCAGGGCTATGATTGTTACCTAGGGCTTGGTGTCCTCTTCCAAGCTCACAGTTGTAGACAGAATCCATTTCCGTGTAGTTGTAGGACTGAGGCTTCTGTTTTCTTGCTAGCTGTCAGGTGGGGACTTCTTTAATCTCCTAGAGAACATCCATTGTTCTCTACTATATAGTATTACATAATCACAAAAGGGATAACTCATCATATTCACAGGTTTCTACCCACACTGAAAAGAGAAAGGATTATACAAAGACAAGGGTCACTGGGGATCAACCTAGAATTCTGCCTACCACATACATTGAGAACACAGGCTCCGAAGGACAAATGGACTTAGTTTGTCTGGGTGTGGGGCTTACTAGAGACAGAACTGGATTAATGGCTATTCATCTGGCTCCAAGTTCATCTCTCTACTTTGGTCTCTATAAATTAAATATTTCAAAGTTCTCCATTTGAAACTCAATCATCTTGATTCATAATGCTATATTAGTCAGGATACATTTGGTAGCAAGTGACCAAAACTCTAATCAAACTGACTTTAATGGCAAGAAACATTATTGGTTTATAGGGTCAACCATCTGTCTATGACATCAGGCATCTCTGGATCTATTTTGCAGTTAGGTGTTCCTTCTTATTGCTCTCTTCCCAGTTGGTTCTCTTCATTGTGATTGCAAAGGTAATTGCCAGAACTCCAGGCTTGAATGCTACCAGGTAAGTATATGCGTTATTGTTATTTTGCTTTTAGGAGTACTTTTTAATCACGATGCCAGTAAATGTTCTGGGGTGGACTCATTGTACCAATCTGTGTCTATACCCATCTCTAAACTGATCACAGTGATTCTTGCTATAGAACACCCAGCTTTGATCAAGGGGGTAGAAGCAGCACTTCTTGAGTCAAATGAACTGAGAAACTTAGAAGGCTGATTTCCCAAAGAAAAATAAAGGTGCTGTTAGCAGAAGGACAATAGATGTGAGGTTGCCAAAAGCTACCAATAGCCTATGTAGGGCTCCCCCTAGTGGAATGTGGCAGAGAGTGAGAGTGGGGGTAGGGCAAGCCTATTGGAAATAAGGTGTCAAAAGAGAACAGAGTGGAATAAACTGATCATGAAACCACCAAAAGCATGTTTAATAGAGAAACAAGAGAACAAAGTAACCAGATTCTATGAGTTTGAATACCTGGGTTAAAGTCATGGGTCCGTGATTGCAAAATATTACTCTTCTGCAAGTCATACTCAGTCCTTGAGCCCATTGTCTTCTTCTATAAAGTGGGGCTTCCTGCCCTGCCTATCTCATCTTTCAGTTATCGCAGAAATATAAGTCTCCTAAAAACAAAGTAGAACAATGGAGAAACCATATGAGATTTCAGAAGGGCTTACATATGCTGAATTATTAATTCAAGAAGAAGCTTGAAATTGCAATAGGGATAGTCCTTGAGCCTAAGTCAATAGGGTAGTATTTTTATGGACAACTTTTCTAAAATCCTTCTTAGAAATCATATGCCACCAGGGTAATGACCTAAGCAAGCTAAGACCTAAGGAAGCTGGAACTTTGGCAACATGAGAGGGAGAGAGAGGACAGAGAGAGAGGAAAAAAAAAGAGAGAGAGAGAGATATGACCAGGAAAACCAGTATGCATGTGTTCATGTCCAGAAGTATGCATTCTAATGGCTGGGGGAGGCTGTGAGGGACCAGGAAGGGTTTGACTCCCAGGAAAGGTATTAGTAGGTAATGGCAAGGCTCCAGAATATTAGTGTGTTTGTTGGAAGAACATAGTCAATAGTTGGGGACACTAAGATCAAGGTTCACTTATGCAAGTAAACATCAAAGGCAGAAAGTAAAGAGTATCAATATAATTAAAGATTGATAGGCTTATGAAGAACTCCTAAATTCCTATTTATTCAATAAATGTTTAGGGTGGTCTCTTCCCCCATAAAGGGTTTAGTAGCACAGTGACTATGGACTTGGAGTCTGTATCAGGATGGCTTGAGTTTGAATCCTGGCTTTGCTCTGTGATATTGGGCAATTTGTTTACTCTTCTCAGTGGTCCTCATCTGAAAATGGGACTAATAGTCACAATAATAGTACTGATATAAAGGACTGTTTGCAGGATGAAAAGAAAGTGTTTGTGGAGCACAGAGAGTGGCCTCTGGGACATAGGGATAGGCTAATACATGTTCACTAAATTTTAATGTACTGAGATCTCATCATGAAGATATATTTTTTGTGCCCATAATTTTTAGTTTTAGCTCAGGAAACATATGAAACAAATACCACCAATAACGTTAATCACAATGATGATACATGTTATGAAAGACGCATTCAGAGTTGTGAGAGAACTGGTAGCAGGGGACCTTGGTCTAGGGTCAGGGAAGTGACATTTACCCTGATTCTTCAAGAATCAAGAGCAAGCAGAACTTGACTAGCAATGGAAAGTGGCTTCTGGCAGAGGGAACAGCTACCACAAAGTCCTAGGGTATTAAAAACAAACAAACTGTAAGCTCCAGTAATTTGAAGGTGGGGGGTCAGTATGGTTGGAGTGAAAGCTGGGACATAATATTCGAGAGAAAGATCATGCACAGCCTTGTACAGTTCATGATAAAATTTGTTTTGTCCTAATTGAATTGGTAGAGGATATAGCATGTAAACTAAATATTTAAGAATGGGTCAGTTTGGGTCATGCAGAAGTGAAGGGTTACTGGAGAGGGAGAGAGAGAGAGAAAGAGAGGGAGAGAGAGAATACTAAATGACATATGGCATTTTTATTCAATTAGTAGATACTCATAAAAAACCTAGATGAGAGACGTGGAAGGCTTTAATGTTGCTCATACATAGTAATCACTCAATAAATATTAGTTCTTATTAAGGCAACTGCTTTTAAAACAAAATAAAATAGCTTTTGATAGGTGTAAAATATTATACTTCATACAGAGGCAAACTTTCTCTCCTCTTAGCTCTTGAAGCATGTCCTATAGACCCTGCATAAACCAGCTACATTCTATGGTGCATTGTGATTATTTAGGGATAAGTGTGGCTTGGCAATGGACTTCAGGCTCCTGAAAAACAGAGACTAGAAAAGATATATTTCTGAATCTTTTACACCTCACCTTCAGTTGGCCCTTAACAAATATGGGCTTCTTTCTGCAGGTGTTCAGTTGGTTCTGAACCCAAAGCACCCCAGATTAAGGGTTTTTAACTCCTTTGAGATTTGACAGAAGTAGTAAACTTAAGCTTTTGAGGCAGCGGCAGATGGCTCAGAGTCCTGCACAAGTAGGTTTAAATCTTATCTTTATTTAAGGAAAGGGAAGTGGAACCCCCATTTCGTCACTGAACATTTATCTATATTTCTTGTCTATTTATAGAAAAAAGGTGGTTTACTTACTTTTTGGTTTGTCTTTTCCAACTTCTTAAGCCCAAACCTGTATGAAGTAACCTACAAAATCTAAAGTCAGGCTGGAGACTGGAAAAGTTATATTCTTTAGAGGTTCTAAAGCTGGGGTCCAGGTGTGGACACTTATGAAAGAGATTGGCAAAAAGGGATTTTATGAGTTCAGTGCAAAATTTTGTGGGCATTTTTGTAAGTATATGTTTCATAAGAAAGAGGGTCTATAGTAATTGTTAGGTTCTAACAAAGGTCTGCAACTCTAAAAATATGACCCAACACTCACCAAATCATCGTGTTGGGAAGACTAAAAAGGAACCATCACATGTCTCATCACATGCCCTTGGGAAAAGGTTCCATTCTAGTATCACTCAAGATCGACAATCGGGAAGTTCTTTCTTAAGTCTACACTAATCCTTTGGCACTTCTTCCCCATGCAAGCCCTTGGTAAATTTAGTGGAAATAGCAAACAGCTGCTCACCAACACCCACCCCAAAGAAAGAACAAGACATTTCTCACATATCTCAAGCTGCCTTAAATGTTCTTTCTTTGGCAAAGAAGAAAAAAAAGAAATATATTTTTGGCCTCTAAACCTTTTCCCACCCGTGTGTATTTCTGTAGAAATGTTATCCATATGGTTCCAATTGCTTTCTCCATAAGTCATTAGGAATGCTTTGCACTGAGAACTTTTCTGATGACCAGGAGTCTTTGGAGACTTTTTAAAATGGCTCTCTTAGCCTTTCTTCATAGAAACAGGGAAGCTAAACATAGCCAAATGCAAATGAACTAAGACCTGGAAAGGTTGGAGTTTTATTCAAAACTCAGAAGTCATAAGGCTTGGGTGAGTTTTAAATCTGCCCATGCAAAGCCTTCACCTCCTCCTCCAAGGACAAGAATTGATAAATACTCCATTGGTAGAGAGAATGCAATGGTCTCAGCCACTTAAGTTGATATTTAGACTTAAATGTGATGACCCCATTAAATTCTAAGGTCTTCCAATCACCCCGAGACTTCCCCCATGACTTGCAGAGGACAAAGTGAAGAGTTTGGACTTAGATTTGGGTGTGGAATTCCTGACTCCATCACCTACTAACTAGCTATACCTTGGCATGCTGCTTACATTTTCCAAGCTCTATTTTCCCATGTTGTAAAAATGGGGTCATATTACCTAGCTCAGACCTCACAGCATTTTGAGAATTATAAGAGATCTTTTAGGGAAGACCCAGATAAAATGTCTGGGGCATGGGGAAAGTAAAAAATTCTTCTTCTCTTTCTCACTGTCTAATAGTGGTTGGAACTGGGGTGGTGATGGGAGGTTCTATGCATCCTGAGGGAAATATTGACTATGTGGATTGGAGGAGAGAAAGATAGGAAAGTGTTCCAGAGTGTTATGCCCCCTCTTTCTAAGTCATCAAGGCCACAACCCATTTGGGAGATTGATTAAGAGTGAAGAGCTACGAGGAATGAGTCCATACTTTGGTTGTCCTCTGAAGCTGCCCAATGAGGTTGTTTCAGCTGATTTCAGAATGGCACTCCCAGCAGGTCTCCTGTTGTCTACTCTCACTCAAGGAGGCATCTCTGAGCTGAAGAATGATGGAGGAACAGAGAGAAAGGGAGGGAAGAATAAAAGAAAGGGTAGAGAGGAGAGAGAGAGAGAGAGAGGAAGAAGAAGAGGAAGAGGAAGAAGAAGAAGAAGAAGAAGAAGAAGAAGAAGAATGAAGAAGAAGGAGGAGGAGGAGGAGGATGAGGAGGAGGAGAAGAAGAATAAGAGGAGGAGGAGGAAGAAGAAGGAGAGAATGAAAAAAGGAAGGAGGAGGGAACAGGAGACAGCAACCTGAAGCTTCATACTGTAAAGGATGGGAAATGCAGTGTGTGTTGTGAATGTTTTTCTTTGTGGTTCAAATAAAAAACAGAACAGTCTTGGGAACACTGCCCAGGATGTGACCTGGGCAAGAAGCCTAGGGAAGGAAAAAACTGTCCAAGCAGAAAAGTAGAAGTTTCCACCAGGCAGCTTGGTCAGTGGCTGGAGAGCTGTCCGTGGTGCTGATTGCACGTCCTAAGGATTAAAGTAGAGGGGGAGACTCTAATAAGAGATTTGGACAGGCTACTGTAGCTCTCCTCTTCTCTGCCCACCCCCTCCCCCCGTTTTTAGTCCTGCAGTACTGAGACCCAGGCTCATTATGATTAACACATTCTTTCTCCCCTTTCTCTCTTTTTCCCTTCCCTCCTTGTCAATTAATTTTTCCCCTTAAGTTTTCAATTCCTCACTCAAGAATTTATTTTCCATTTTGTTTCAAGACTTCTCTTCTGGGGCGCCTGGGTGGCTCAGTGGGTTAAAGCCTCTGCTTTCAGCTCGGGTCATGGTCTCAGGGTCCTGGGATCGAGCCCCGCGTCGGGCTCTCTGCTCAGCAGGGAGCCTGCTTCCTCCTCTCTCTCTCTCTCTGCCTGCCTCTCTGCCTACTTGTGATCTCTGTCTGTCAAATAAATAAATAAAATCTTTTAAAAAAAAGACTTCTCTTCTAATTAGTTCATGCGCCCCTAGATCCTTCTAGGGCCCCCTAGTATCATGTCTCTTTCCTAACACCCCTTGAATAATCGTAACATTAATAACAAGAACAATAACAATTACAGATAACATGCTTTGGGCACTCACTAGGTGTCAGGGAGTATTCTAAGCGATTTCCCATAAATTAACTCATTTATATCTTACACCAACCATGCTAGATAGGTAGTTATATTATTCTATTACATAGATGGGAAATTGAGGTTTGAGAGGTCAGTAATTTGGACAAGATCACAGACAGGATTCTAACCATCTAGAGCTGACACTTCTACTGAATCTGTGTTCCTTTAAATTTCTCATCACCTTTTCCTTACTGCTCCGTGCCCCTCCATCCAGTAGCTTCACTGATGTTATCTATCCTTGCCTAAGCTTCCAGAGACTAGCAATCTTCATTGCTGATTTTTTAAATTAGAAGAAGAAGGAGGAGGAGGAGGAGAGGAAGAAGAAGGAGGAGGAGGAGGAGAAGGAGAAGAAGAGGAAGAGGAAGAAGAAGAAGAAGAAGAAGAAGAAGAAGAAGAAGAAGAAGAAGAAGAAGAAGAAGAAG